>NW_027280273.1:0-332381 GCF_046629955.1 Centroberyx affinis
AACATGTACTATTTAGTTTGTTTATTAGAAACATCACTCATTTTCTGTATCTCATACAGTTGTGATATATAGTTGTTGTCGGGTGAAAACCTTGTAACTCCAGTATTAGTGATTTTCATGTTATCATTCAGCTGAAGGATTACATGCATGGCTCCTCCATGGGTTATGGAAACCATTCAAAACCCATTGGAAAATGTCATAAATGCGCTGTTGTCAAGCTAAACTCAAGGCTGTTTTTCTTAGTTGTCTTAGTTCCTGAAAAGTTGATAAAGATACAAGGTTTTCACCCGACAGTGGTGATATATGATTCAAATCAGAGTGTTTGACATCTGGATAAACACCAATGCCATCAGTGTTCAGCCAGCACTCCATACAGTAGTCTTGTGTTCCTGTTTCTGTCCATTTTGCTTTCCAGTTTTATAATTTCACTATTGTGCATACATTTTATTTTCACATTTCAGGCTGAGTTTTAGAAGTCGATAACTTCTGTTCTGGTGTTGGAGCAAAGCCTTTTGCATGCTGATCCTGCCTACAACTCCCACAATGCATCACATTTTCTCATGGTGCCAGTGTGAGGGGGCAGGATGAAACTTTGAAAAATTGAGGTCTTGGCACCCACAATAACCAAAACAAAAGAATAATTTGAAAACCACTTGAATTTCTTTTGTTTTTGTATTTTTGTTTCCAATTTAATCCAAGTCAATTTCACAAACTGGTCTAGGATTGTGGTTCATCCACGTCTGTGAAATCATTTAGATTCTCATCTTCAGATACAGATATATTCAAATTTATACTGAGAACCTCATTCCTTTTTTGAGTCTTTGGTGACTTAATTTGAAATGTATTAAAGAAAAACAAATTGGACACTCCTTCAACACAGTGGCAGATTAGTATGACTAAAACAAAAATTATACATCTTATAATAAAATATATATCTCTCTCTCAACAATTCTCCCCATCTCATTCACATTATAGTAAACATCCACTAGTGGTGTTACCATTATATCACAGTTAAATGACAGGTAACCTTAAGGTAATCTTTAAGTCAAGTGTCTGTGGTCAAAACATTGTTGCCTTCCATAAATACCTTCAAAAATGACAAATACGTACCTATTATTAAGCAAAAAATATCATCTAAACACCTAAAATAATTACATACATTTGAAACAATGGACATATTTTCAAAAGTGCATTGTAGCGGCTGTTTTCAGCCATCCTATATGGGGCCATAGGAAGAGTCTTTAACTTTGCTAGCTCACCAAAAAGTCTCCTTTCAGCAAAAGTACAGCAGACTGGCAAGAGAAAAACACAATTGATTTAGTTCACCTGTTGACAGTCGGATAGCTGGGGGGTTTATGGATGAATCATGGCTGATGACCCCAACTAATTTGAATGAGCATCTTCACTGTTAGCCTTTCCAACCAATTCATCTCTTGTATTATCTCTCGCTTTACCTAGTCCATCGTCCAATGACAACAAATATCCATCTCACCTCTTGTCTCCATAACCAGTCCTGAGCCATGCACAGTAGGCTCACATGTAATCTGCTGACTCTTTAACTTGCAGTGTCTTTCATCTAAAAATGAAATGGCAGTGAGAGGGACAGCCCATGGCAGACTATCAAAACCTACTGTAAAACCTACAGCGTATTCAGAAATAGACAGACAGCCTGTTTGCATAGTCTGGAAGTGATCACAAGTAGGAATGTATCCAAAAGAGGGAAGTTTCCTATAACGCCTGGTCTTGGGTTGGCGTTGGCTTCTTTATCAGGTGCTGGGTCGATCTGATCTGGGCTCTACGCTGGTCTTGGATCTGTGCAGAAGGGCAGCATCAACCCCTGAGCATGGACACAGTAAACAGCAGCCATGGGATGGGACACAGCGGACAGCAGCGGTTACCTGGAAGAGACGGAAACAGCCAGATTAGAATCTCTCTGGATTCTCTGAATGCAAAGTAAAGAAACTGTATTTTTTTTGGGCATTTTTGCCTTTATTTGACAGTTCAAAGTAGAGAGAGACAGGAAAGATTGGGAGAAAGAGGGGGAGATGACATGCGAGTCCTGGGCCAGATTCAAACCCAGGATGCTGTGTTTACAAAAAAAGAATCGATTAGAATTCTGATAATCGATTAATCGTTTTAGTCATTTATCAAGTAAAAACACCGGACATTTGCTGGTTACAGCTTCACAGATGCTGAGATTTGCTGCTTCTCTTCTTCTGCTGTTTCATATCATTATAAAATGAATACTTGGGGTTTTTTTGGCTGCTGGTCAGACTAAGCCACTCTTAACTTTAAGAATCACTTTGGGCTCTGGCAACGTGTGATGGGAATTTGACATTATTTTTGATATTTTATAGACTAAACGATAAATTGATTGATCTAAAAAATAATCAATAGATTAATCGATAAAGGAAATAATCGTTAGCTGCAGCCCTAGTACGCACCTTAGACCACTGAGCCACCAGGACGCCCCCAAAGTAACTGTATTAATTTGTTATTGCATAAATGTTTAGGATGATGATGATAATGACGATGATGATGATGATGATGATGATGATGACAGTGTGAAGTGCTTGTAGCTGATGCAGTCTCACCTCTCTCGCAGCGGCAGAGTTGGGTTACTGAGGAAGGACAGCTGCTGCTCCAGACTGCACACACGGAAGGCCAGGTAGCACGATGACAGGATGAGGAGGATGATACTGATGAGAGAGAAGGACACACACACACACACACACACACACACACATTTATTTGATAGAAATCATGAATCAGTAAATCCCAGGATAATCATGACACTGTCATAGCAATCAGTGGTTCATGTGGAAGAAGTGAGCTGTAATGCCTCTTGGTGAACACTGGGAGGCAACGTCCGACTTCCTTTCAGGATTCATGGCACTAAACTGTCCTTGAACAACCTGCATAAAATCTAGTTTAACTGTAATCTGTACTATACCACCCTTAAACAGTCTGAGATCTCAGTGTCTGGGGTGCCAAAGTATGAGAACGTTTCTTCATTTATGCATGTAATTTTTGCTTTATTACATATATTAGGTGTTGTATGTTAATGAAGTATATTGAGTTTTCATTATAATTTGTGATACTCAGCAGGCAGGTGCTTGCTGTCTCAGGGGGTTGAACCCATGACTTCGAGCTGAAGAACAGTCTCTCTGATGTCACCCCGCTCCCTGAGGGGCGGTCTGAGTCAGGACAACATCCGATTGGCTAGTACAAATTATTTGCTGCATAAGGGTGGAGGTAACTAATTACATTACATACTAATTACAGTAATTGAGTAGCTTTTTGTGTACTTTTTAAAGTCAGTAATTTTACTTTTACTTCAGTACGTTTGTACTAATATATTGTACTTAACTACATTTTGAATCACATCCATTACAGAATACAAATTTTGTAGCCACTCCATAAGAAACAGAAACTGGACCAACACAAATTGACAAATTGTGGAGTCATTCACAGCGAGAAGAGTAATGTGGCTTTACTTTGCTTGTGCACTTTATTTTGTAATTTCCAAATATCTAACAGCTCAGTAACTTTTACTCTGGGTTCGTTTTAAATGACTTTTACAATAGCACTTTTACTTCTACTTAAGTAAAATATTTTAAATATAAATTTTTAATATTTTAAGTAAAATATCAGCAAAGTAACAGTACTTCTACTTGAGCAGGACATTCTAGTACTCTTTCCACCACTCATTGTGATACACCCTTGTTTATTGGGTTGCATCTGAGGGGAAAAAAATATTTTACCTGCCCCTGATCCTCCCTGTTCATCCCGACTGAATCGCCCACTATTTATACCTCAATTTTAATGCTAACGGTGTGTGATAACGGGAAGTCAGCTGTCGGTGGTCGGTGCGTCTGTCTGTCCCTCCATATACTCACAGCAGGGTGAAGAACTTGAGCAGCTGGTACTCCATCTGGCCCAGTTCTGCTACTGGCTCCGATAAAAGGCCCCTCTCTGTCTGCAGAACCCGCTCTGTAATAAACACACACACACACATTACTGTAATATCAGTGGTAAAATCATTAATAGCACTGTGGTGCAACACTTGGTTTGGATGCAACACATGGCTTGGCTTGGCTGCACTGTATGTTTTATTTTAAGAGTGCTGGCCCATCATGCAGGTATTCTTATGTCTGAATGCAATTGAACTCTGGATTTGTATTTGGACTTTGGATTTTTTTATTATTATTTTACACAAAATGTACATATGGACATGGACATGGTATTTGGACTTTGGATAATGTGTGCTAGCTGACATGTATGAATACATGCTTGTTTTTGTGTAGGCCCTGTGTGTGTGTATGTGTGTGTGTGTGTGTGTGTGTGTGTGTGTGTGTGTGTGTGTGTGTGTGTGTGCGCACATGAGGGGTTTAGAGAGCCCAATGAACATGCTGTTCAGATTCAATGGGCAAATATTTGGATATGAACATGATGCAGGTTTATATGCAGCTATTGATTCAGAGTATGGTCTCTGTATTTTGTAGCTCTACATTTTTTATTTACATTACATCCAAGCTTTCCACGCTACAGGCAACCTCTGACAGTAATGTACACAAGAACTCATGCTAAGCAAACACCAATCATGTAATAGAGAACAAGACTGATATAGATGGAGTTTTAGCAATGACCCAAAACCCATATGTACCTCAGTCAAAATAAGACTTGGTAAGTATAATGCTTGGCCGTGAAAGCATCCGCAGATTATTTTGACAGCAGACATTGTTTTTGGTAATCTCAATTTAATCGGCATCCGCCCACAGCTCTTTAATACAAGTCCCCACATGATTTAATCTCCATTTGGAGCTTAATGTGTTGTTGCATAAAAGAGACTTTGCCATCCAAAAGCAGCCACTGACACACATACTCACTAAATGCAACTGAAATCAGAACTACAGAAAGAGGCACCGCATGCCTGTAGATATAGCAGATCTATGCATGCCCAAAGCTACAGTGGGTTGAGGTCAGAAACGCTGACTCCTCCAGCTTTCTCTCAATGGACCAAAGCCAGAAAAAAACCTTGCGGACATTATACTGCATCTAGCAGTGCCTGATTTAGTTGAAATATCATTCAGGAATGCTATTCAGAAAAAGTACAAAATGCCCATGAACATACATTTTAAAACCATCTCAACCTTCCCATAATGTCTTAGTAGGTAAAAAAAACCTCTTTAGGCAGAGAAGAGTATTTTGGCCAAACATCTGATTCATGTAGGTGTATTTACATCTTCAGACCAGTGTAAGTAAACTTCATTTGCTGAGGATGCAATCATTAATGTTTCTCTCCATCACACACAATAACAATTCTCAGTGTTTTAGGTTACAGGGATTAAACAGCCTTCTATCTATGATCAAATAGGAAACATCCTTTAGCTCTAATCAAACAGGAAACATCCTTTAGCTCCAATCAAACAGAAAGCAGCTTATACCTAACGACCCAGGAACTTGAACTGGTCTCTGACATTTTTTGGACATTTTTCCTTGGTGGTGATAGACAGTCTCATGACAGACGTCCATATTGCCATGCAACAAACCACAGTTAATATGTCAAATCCAAAGCTAATCTGCTATTAAAACAAATTGAAGGGTGCCATATATGGACCATATATTCTTAAGGCGACTGTATGAATGCTCGGTAGAGGTTTGTCACCTTCCAGCGGCTGGTCGGTCTGGAAGGGCGCGTCCACGGCGCTCAGGCTGCTGGTGGAGTTCCCTAGGAGGTCGGGGAGCGAGGAGGACACAGACACCACCGACGGTTTCCTTCTCCACTTCAACACCGAGGGAAACTCGTCCACCACCGGGAACTCATCTGGGGCCGGGAACTCGTCCTGCGGTGGAGAGGAAGTTGGAGAATCCACTGGAAAAGTGCGATCGCAACAGAAAGAGCTCCACGCTGAGGGAGTATTAACTTCTGTGTCAGCAGTCAATAAAGGTTTGAGTAGCTGCCAGCACAGCAGCAGCTCATTTAGCTGAAGTTGAGACATCAGACATCAGAGTGTAACAGGGTTCTCTCACTCACTTGGACATTCAAATTCAAGGCCTTTTCCATGACTTTCAAGGTCTTGTTTGGTGAAATTCAAGGACTCAAAATCAGCATGTTTTGCGGTAAGACATAATATTGGTCAGAATTAGACATTAGTGGTTTGGTTTTGTTTTACTCATGATCTCATCAAGTCAAGAAATCCTGGTAAAACAATTTTAACTGCTATAAATCTCTGTCACAGGGTTTTCATCAGGATGTGAAGTGTTGATCCTAGGATGGAGAGAAGTCCAGAGAGCTGAGGCATATTGATGAATTTGGGTGCTATATTTTAACGAAAATATTATTTTACTTAGTACTTTTAAGGCCATCCATTTGTTTGCAGAAACCTGTAAAGTATTATTTTATTTTTCTCAAATCCACAAACTTTAAAGGATTTTCAAGGCCCGTGGGAACCCTGGTATAGTGACAGAAATATTCACCAAGGCAAAAATATTTTGCATTAATTTTCAGCAATTGCTAGATTTTCCTTGTGGATACTGCCCACTATTTCAGGATTTTCACCTGCAAATTAGACTGTTTGGGGGGTTTGGAATAGGTGTGCATGCATATGTTACTTTGATTGCAAATTGTCAATATACTGCATTTCAGTCATCTGAACATTTTGCTGGTTTTGGGATTAGCAAAGCTCTACAAAAGTCTTCTTAGAATATACCAACAACATGAAAACCCCCACACAATTTTTGTATCTTTGAATAGCTTCCATCTAGATTAGAGCGTTATCAAGGGCGAGCATGTTAACAGAAAGTAATTATTCCATAATACAAAAGCCATTATGTAACACAGCTCCCTATACTGCATGCACAAGGTGACTTCACAGAGCTGTTTGATAGCATCTTGCCAACTCGGGGGATTATTCACTGCGAGGCTACAGCACCAACAAAATGATCTATTGATCCAGCCTGCGTTCTCTCTTAAGAAGGTAAGTCATTCTGAAGGTCAGGACTAGCTGCAAGCGAGAGTCGTCAAGAGGTCTACAGGTCGACACGAAACACAGACAGGAAAAGTTGAAGGGGGTTTAATGGCTATAGAATGCCACATGTTGAAGTTCTTCCACTTTTATCATCCTGATTTTATTAATCTTCAGCAAAGTCTTCTCTCTGTCAAAGACATTTTTAAGCACTGACCAGGGACAAGGTGGGCTCCTCCATGTACTGCTTCAGGCTCAGACTCTTCCCATTGACCTGGAGGGGAAAGGAAGTTAACTGTTTACATGACATGTACACATATAGACTGAATGAGTAGTGTATGTGTTTGTGTGTGTGTGTGTGTCCTCTGACCTGTAGGTGTGTGCAGATCCTGCGGAGCACGTCATACACACTGTCTCTTGATAGCAGAGATACAAATACATACTGAGGGAGAAAAAGAGAGCAGAACAGTAACGTAAAGATCCAGTAGAAATCTTCCCAATAATTTTCACTACGAGCTGAAACTCCTGAGAACAGCCTAGAGCAGTGGGTCTCTACGTGGGGTCCGGGGACCACCAGGGGTCCTTAAGGAGGTTCCAGGGGGTCCCCAGCAAATTGATGAATTGTTAAACTTCATCATTATATAATTTACAAGAAGTTAACACAGTTACAGAATGTAGAAGAATGACTGTTTTGATCATAGTTTCACTGTTATGTCTTTGGTCCTTGGTATGAAAAAGGTTGAGAATCACTGGCCTAGAGTAAAAGCTAACCCCCCCCCAAAAAAAAATTGCAAACTATGACGAATGCGTCAGTACACACCAAATGTTCATGGTCGTCCCTACTGGACCCTTTCCAGATTGAAGTCAGCCCACTTAAAACTGAGCGTTTCTGTCAAATGAATCATTTGTCAATTACAACCACTGATGTAAAGGTTAAACAACCTCAGACAAGATCTACAACTAAAATTTTAATTTGTCCCAGATTGAGATTAGATGAGAGATGAGATTAAACTTTAATGATCCCCGCGGGGAAATTGCATAAATTAAATAGCTCCAGAAGATTTCCTGTTTCATGTCTACACCTGCCTTGGGAAACATCACAGAAATTTAGCTGAAATGTCTGACAACATGATAGCTGGTCAGTCTGTCCCAGCTTGCTTTACATTTGAAATGGCAGCGCTTGACTATCATCAGATCATCAGGGGCTGCGCAAAATAAAACGTGCAAGCATGTCCTCACGCCAATTCATTCTGGGACTTCTTTTAAATAACTTATTCAAACCCTCTCTTTATAGACTTGCTTGTATGTAATGTTGTCTTTTTTATCCTATTTTTATCTTATTTTAATATTATTTTATCCTTATTATTTCTTTTGGGTTTTATTTTACAGTTATCCTAGTATTGATTTGAATGCTGCTCTTCTCCACCTCTGTCCTCTTCTCTTAATTTAATTCCTGTTGCACACAGTTCCATTGCTTTTTTAAATTCATTTTGAATATTCTGCTTTTATACTGACTCTCAAAGCACTTTAAAAACTCTGTTTTTAAAGGTGCTATATGAATAAAGTTATTATTATGTACTATAATGGATCATTAATTCCAATGGTATAATACAGGTAAGGCAAGGAAGAAGAGTGTCAAGGACATTTATTTTTGGCCATATAGAGATTACAATCATAAATTAAGGTTAAGGTTATTTGGAGAAAGTCAACATTTGCTAGATCCAAGCAGTATGTACAGGAGCTAATCCTGCAGGAGAATAATACTGCTGGGATTAAAAAGCTTTAATCTAGGGCACAGAGAGCGGATATTTCAAATCAGATTTTTGCCCCTCTTTATTCTTTCATGAATTGTTATGAATGACAGTTCATTGACAGATTATACAAATACCACTCCAACTTGGATGAATATTAAAATTACAAGAAAAAAATACTTTTCAGTTCATTTAAGAGCATTTGAAATATTTTGTGTTTTTTGGATAGGTGACGGACATAAAATATCCCAAAGTGAAGATGT
The DNA here is from genome assembly GCF_046629955.1 of Centroberyx affinis. Taxonomy (NCBI): domain Eukaryota; kingdom Metazoa; phylum Chordata; class Actinopteri; order Beryciformes; family Berycidae; genus Centroberyx; species Centroberyx affinis. Next base: position 8,983 of record NW_027280273.1, read on the forward strand.
CCTTATAAAGAAACAGTTAGCTGGAAACACTTAATTGTCTACATCAGTTCTCTTAATGTCAGTCAGTGAAACAGTCAGTGCTTTTTCTATGTAGATACATTTCTCACATGCCCAAGCCATGATGATGAAAGGGTTAAAAATGTTCTTATGAGCCAAGACTTTGTTGTTGGATACAGACACATGCTTTGATCTTATCACCTTATCAGTGAGGAGGAATAACCATGTCAGCTGAGTTTAAAGCACTGCTAATGTCAGGTGTGTGTGTGTGTGTAGTTATGTAATGTGAGTCAGCTGTTGAATTGAAACCCATAAGACACAAGACAAGTCCACATTCTCTGCCGCAGATAAAAAGGATATTTGTCACTGTACAGAATTAAAAAATACTGTCAGCATGCAATGTCCTTCACATGCTTCTCATTACTTTGAATGCAGCAGAACACCAAGGATGGGTTTATCGCTTTAAATGGCAAAAAATTTGCAGTTTATGAGTGGTGTGTTTGTTTATCAGTAGTGTGGGTTGGTGCGGTAGCAACGTAATGGCAAAGGTTGCAGCTTTAATCTGGTTTGTGTTGGGCAAGGGATTGGGATTGCCTGTATGCATTGTGAATGATTTTGCCATTGACTGAGGTTATTCTTACAATCTCAACAATATCTGTTGTTAAATTCGCCAAACCAACATTTTATTTACCATTTAATGAGATACACACAGATAGAAATGTGGAAAGGCAAAATACAACCAAAATTATCCTTTAAAACTACTGGGTTGTGCTCGGTAATTCATTAGCCCGGGCTAACATGTAAGCACAGATAGAAATGGAGGTGAAGGAAGGGGAAGGCAGACACCATAAATACCAATGTTAAAAAAGTCACATTTTCTGTGTCTACTGAATCTGTCATAACATGTATTCTGACAAGAAATATGATATCTTTGTTTTGTCCTCTGCTACATAGCCTATTTTGTCATTACTTTTGACAAAACATATGATCATTATTATCTTAAACCATAAAAATGCTAACTGGCTAAGTCTCCTGTCTCTGACATAATGTTAGCGGGTGCTAATGCTAGCTATTAGCCATAATTTACTCTTTTTGACATTACAACTACTATTTCATGGCCTGTTAGCATTTTGTGACTGACAAGTCACTTTTATGGTCTTACAGTAGTTTAACAACAGAAACAGAAATATATGTCATTGACAACACTCAAAATAAATGATGACAGGCTGAGTCAGAGGTGAACAGTTAAGAGGTCCTAGCTTCTTAACATGACTGGTGATGGTGAAACAGAAAACCCTGTCCCTCTCCCTCTCCCTCTCCCTCTCCCTCTCTCTCACTTCCAGGCTGAATCTCCTCTCTGTTTCTATCTATAGCATGCTGTTGTTTTTTCCATCACACCTCTGCTGGAAAGTACAGCCATGCTACGCTAATTAGCATGAGTGGCTTCATTCACATCGACAAGTGTTTACCTTCTGCCCGGTGTCGGTGGTGATGGCCAGGCCGTTGGGCACCAGGCCGGCTGTTTTGTGCTTCTTCACCAGCCTCACGGAAACCACTGGGATCGCCACCTGGACGAGACAAAAAACACACAAAAACAACAGTTACAGGAAAACATGAAATTTTGAGCAGTGGTGGAAAGAGTACTGAGATATCCGACTCAAGTAGAAGTATTGTTACCCTGCTGATAATTTAGGTAAGTAGAAGTAAAATTACTGGTGTAAAAATCTACTTAAGTAAAATTTAAAAGTTATTTTTTAGAAAAGAGAACATTGTTAGATGTGATCTTTCCCATGCAACTCTATAAGGACGAGAGTACAGAGTTCAAAATATATTCTTTTAAGCTGAAAATTTGGAAATTACAAAATAAAGTGCACAAACAAATTAAAGCCAGATTGCCGATCTGATTATTGATATGACTTAAGTATGTATTTGCTGAAGTACAAAACTTCAGCAAATACATACTTAAGTAAAAGTAAAATTACTGACTTTAAAACATACTCAAAGTACAAGTACACAAAAAAGCTACTCAATTACAGTAAAGTGAGTAAATCTAATAGTTGATTTTGAGGAGGCAAACGTACAAGCAAGCTGATGAGAAAATTATGGGTAAAGAAAAACACCAAGAGGCCAAGTGAGTGTGATTTAAGTAAATGCCTGTGTCTACTTTGTGACATTCAACCACAAACACTGTGTATTTTTATAGAATATTTTAGCAAGTCACAGGCTGGTAAAAGTAAGAAGTCTATTGCACCACTGACAGCAAGGTGGCAGGGCTACTGGGAATAACAGACAGTGAAATGAACGGAGGGAAAGCCCCAGGAGAAAAAAACATGAACCTAATAGAAAAGAAAGGTGTCTCGTTTCAGTCAGAATGCGAGGAATGCACTCTGAATAAGCAGCTTATTGTCACTCAGGAGTCAGGAGAGGTTGGGTTTCAGGGAGAGGGAAGGAACAACATCAAAGAAGAAAACGCTAGTTTTCTAGCTAGTTAAGATTTAGAGTTCATTAAGTCTACCTGTTCTTGGTACATGACTCCACAGTGGAGGGATAAAGGGGGCTGGTATTAAGACTGCTGGCGCTGAGAGTCTGGCCATAAGACTGACTGACTGTCAGTCAAATAGCTTGTCAATTTGTGTCAATCTGGTTGTTAAATTGTGTCTGCCAGTAAGTCAGTTAAACAGTTTGTCAATCAACTTCAGTGTGTTAAAGCGTCTGTCTCTCAGTCGTACCTTGATGTCCTTGCCAAAGAGGTTGGCATAGAAACACAGCCAGTTTCTGGAAATGTAGAGCCGGCCTTGTAGGAGGATGTCTCTGAGAAGAGCACAGGAGTACACTGAGGAAACAAAAGAGACAGAATCACACTTTTTTTCTCTTTCTTTTAACAGCTGACAACTGGATAAAGAACTATTCAAACAACATCTCCAACACTGCCTCTTGTATAGTTCACCACTAATAGTTGAAAATTCAAAATTAGAATCGTACTTCTCTGAAGTTTCACATCACTCGTTCATGCTACCATCCTCAGAATCAAACCAAGTTAAACCATGCTAACAAATGTGTTGATCCTGTGCAGGAATAGGTGGTTATCCTGAGATCAGACAGTTACAGTTAGTAAAATCGCATAAAATGAATAAAAAATTTAGCTTCAGCAGATATTAACAACCACTAATACAATATAATTTTAGGGTTTGACTGATATGGATTTTTGAAGGCTGATATTTTGTGCAGATCTTTTCCATTTTCAGGCAAAAAATTACATGTTTTCAGTGTCGCCTCCAGAATTATATTCCCTACCGGATGGAAAATCCTCTGAAGCAGCATTTAAAACCCATCATGGGACACTAAAACTCCACTGAAACCCATAGTAATGAAATTCTTTCAGGCTTAGTAGCTCTTTAAAGGTTCTGTGACCCACCACACAGATTCAATGGTGGGGGGAAACTCTGGGATACATTGGGCCTTTAAATGAAGAATTAATTTACAAAAAATATTATTGAACAATTAAATTAATAAATTCATTCATTCATTCAATATCATGTGCCAAGAAAATAAAAATTGATCACAGGACTGTTTTTATGTAGCTGTGGTCAAGGAGAGACATCATATCAGCAGTGGATGACATGACTGGCCATTAGAGCTGCAACGATTAATCGATTAATCGATTAATCGATTAGTTGTCAACTATTAAATTAATCGCCGACTATTTTGATAGTCGATTAATCGGTTTGAGTAATTTTTTAAGAAAAATAAGTCAAAATTCTCTGATTCCAGCTTCTTAAATGTGAATATTTTTTGGTTTCTTTACTCCTCTATGACAGTAAACTGAATATCTTTGGGTTGTGGACAAAACAAGACATTTGAGGGCGTCATCTTGGGCTTTGGGAAACACTGATCCACATTTTTCACCATTTTCTGACATTTTATAGACCAAACAACTAATCGATTAATCGAGAAAATAATCAACAGATTAATCGACAATGAAAATAATCGTTAGTTGCAGCCCTACTGGCCATTATCTGATTATCGGATATACAATAACGGGCCAATATCGGCCCGATATGTCGGCAAACCGATATCAATCCAACCGTAATTGTTACATTAGCAGTTGGCATGCAAACCTGAACAGACTGCAATTAAGAAGGGGATGAAAGACACATTCACAAGTATATAACAGGTAAATAATGGTGAATGACGGGATAACGTCAGAGAATATAAACAAGTTGATTTAAAAAAAAAACACTGGGATGCTGCACCACAATATTGGGGAAATCGGGGTAAAAAAACGACAGTACCTTTCATGAGGATCTCATCCTTGGGCACGCACTGGAAGAGTTTGTGGTACTGGGAGTTGTACTTGCTGACAGTCTGTGCAGAGGGACAGGGCAGAGTCATGAGCAGCTCCTTGGCTGAGCGGCCTGCCTGCACGGCACCGGCACCGGCACCGCCGGCAGCACCGGCGCCTCCGGCTCCGCTCGCCGCGGACACCACCCTCTCCCTCAGCGGACGCGCGCTCTGCACCAGGCTCAGCACGTTGGCGCCGTACACACACACACACTCGCGCACATCCAAGGCCTGGAGCACCCCGCTGCAAGACACACACTGTTCCCCTGGTGCCGGTCAGTACGGCGGGCAGGACTGCCTCCGCGCAACTAGCTCTAGTCTATATACTTAAACACATACTATACTATACTACACTATACTACACACACACACACACACACACCAACACCTACTCCTACTGCACCGATGCCTCAGTTTACAGCCACTTTCTCAGAGACTAAAAGCTTCTCTTTCTCTCAAACAGAAACATCTAGTGACTCTACCTCAGCTGACACCCTCCCTCTCACTCCCTCTCTCTCTCTCTTTCTCTCTCCCTCTCGCTCTCTCTCTCTCTCCGTCTCTCCTTCACGCACACACACACACACACCGCCCTTCATGATACTGGGCTGAAAAACACACATACATTACATACGCTTTTCTCTCCCACTCTTACCTACTCTCACTTGAAGTCCCGGTGCTCTCTCTGCCTCTCTCTCTCTCCCCACCTCTTTCTCATCTTTTCTCCCTGTTTCTCTTCTCTGTCTGTCTCCTAGCTGTTGGCGGCGGTCTGTGACACCTGAAGTCCTCCCTGTTCAGAGAAAGTCAAGACGTTTCCCTCGGCACGCTCCCCGAACACATAAGAAGCCTCATTCATTCCCCTGGCTCTCCTCTCTCGTAGCTCAAACTCTCTTCTAACTCTGTCTCTCTGTCACCAGATTTTCTCCCTCTCTCTCTCTCTCTCTCTCTCCTCTATTTTTTGTTCAACTCGGCTCAGTTTGCCTTGGTGTGAATTGTGAAAATCCCTTGTCTGCATCTCCTGTCTCTGTCGTTCTATTAATAGCTCGTGCTGGAGCAGCTCCTGTCCTCAGGAATATGCTGCTTACAGTCATAACAGTACAGTAGGTTACAGTATTCCTGAGGGCCGGGAGAGAGGCAGTTCAGAGTTAATGGTTGACCTTGTTAGCCTATTGTAAAATTATTTGCTAAATGACTTTGTAGGTGTGATAGTGTTAAGATTTTTATGATGGAGTCTAATCATCGCTTACTGAGGAAGTGGGTGATGATGTGTGGCACTAGAGGTGGGGACACAAGTCACAATTTGAATTGCTTGAGACTTGACAATGCATGAAGAGAAGACTTGAGACCTGACGTGACTTGGATTCTGGTGACTTGGGACTTGACTTTGACTTGTACTTTGATGACTTGAAAAGGTTTCTAAAGTCTTGACAAAATAGCTTGTGTTTGTGTAAATGACTTAGATTGAAAGTGATGAGATTTGTTCCACCAGACGACTGAATTTAAATTCTGTTTTCTGAATTTGTATGGAATGAATGGAATGGAATTTAGTGAAGCTGAAACTGATTATAGAAATCAAACTCATGATGTTCTTACCAAGTTTTTATCCTCTTAAAACCATATTGCATTGAAAAGTCTTAGATATTTAGATTTCTCTGATTTGTTCTGACTTGACTTGGTGTTCTACATTTAGACTTGAGACTTGACATTAATGACATGGACTTGACTTGGACTTCACTTGGTAATCTACATTTAGACTCGGGGCTTGAATTGAAACTTGTGCCTCAAGACTTGAGACTGACTTGGGACTCGATCAAAGTAGACTTGGTCACACCTCTATGTGGCACATATCAAGGCTGAGGTCTTCATCTGTACAGTTTGGAGGACTTTGGCCAGGACTGGAGCAAACCCTTTGCTGTCAAAGATGAACTAGGTTGCAATGGAGTGGAATATGTTTTTAAAACGAGGTGATGTAAGCCAATTGGACAATTTATCAAATGTAAACAAGTTCCAGTTTTCAGAATGAGGCATTTTGTTAGCAGATAATTAAATAAAGATGGAATAGAATAGAGATTACAATTAGTCTAACAAACCTTTTATTGCTGATGGTGTTTCAGGCCCAAGGTTGTTTGTCTGGATTTTGATTTTTTTTCAGCACTTAGATTTTATGTCTGCCGTCACCCCAGTATAAAGTGATAAGTGTTTTGACTGCAGGTGAAAAAAGCAGTAAAGCCCACATGGTAAATTTTCCAATGTTCCTAAGTGTTGATTTTTCAGTGACAAATATTTTAAGCTGACAGATGTTGATTGGAGAGTTGTTTGTCTAATCACAGAGCTGATATGGTTCTGCAAAGTGTTAAATTAACCGACTGGTGTGGACTTATATAAACACTGGCATAGTGTTGATTTTAACACTGATGATTTTGCTGTGCACAGATAGGAAGATAACCCATTTTCTCCAAATGTATCATGAGAAAATGAAATGTGATCATAATGAAAGGCGGTAATGTAGCCGCTCTGAGCTTTTCTGATGAAATAAGCCATTATTTCCCCTCCCTGCTGCTTTGTAACTTGCCAGTCTAATGAAAGGATTCTCTTAAATTTTACAGATAGTTGAGCTTGAGAAATCTCATATTAGAGCAAATGAAACATTGGGGAACATTTGGTTATTTTTAACATATTTGTAACAGCAGCAGGTGTGGTTTTTGCTAGCATTATTTGGTGTTCTTTGCTAGCAAGAAATCACAAGTGATTTCCAAACAAAATGTAATATATATGCATAAATTATTGAAGATTTTGTAATATGCACGTTTTGTCTACTTTTGTAATCAATCATGATGAAACACAGGGATGTTTAAAATACATGTAAGACTGATGTAGACTCCTGCCCTTGCCTCCTGTCAAATACTCAGTCTGAAAGTGAAAGAAATGTCTTCAAGCCAAAGAATCACAAAATAAACATATCCCTTAGTGGGAAAGCAGTGTTTTAACAGGGAGTGCCACTGTGATTATGGATTGAGTCTTAAGGTAAACATGAATATAGCTGCAGCTGCAGGGAGGGGCTGGGCTTGCTCCAATCCCAGACACAGTAACAATTAGGAAGGACAGAGGGACGAGACTCACCGAGCCCCGGTAGCATTTTTTCACATCTTCATAGGACAAGTCCTCAATCAGCTGAAACCTGGGGTGAAAAGAAAAGCATGTTTAGAGTTGAGTTATTGTTATTATACTGTTATAAGACCCAGCAGGACAGCAAGAGCCACTGCAAAGATACAACATTGTCCAGAAATTCAGTTTACCACTAGAAAATGATGAAACTATGTAAACTATGCCATGCATCTACACTACACTGCTGAGTACAAGTATTTACTCTACTGTAAAAATGCAATTGCTATATATAAGGGAAACAGACTGTAATATAGTAATACAGGCACGTCTGAAGGTGGCTTTATGCCTTCATCTGGCCTGAGGAAGGCAGAAACTGTCCTTGGCAGCATGACAAATGGTGGTATGCTTGTGAGCGTGTGTGTGTGTGTGTCAGTGTGTGAGAGTGTCTCTGTGCATTTATGACTGCAAGGTTTGTGAAAATCACGACTAGGTCAAAGCTTCCACATGACGAGTTAAGCATCACTGAGTGCGTAACAGTAGGTTCTGTAGATGCAGGCTTTCACAAAAAACACAAATACTAACCATGGCAGGAGATAATCCATCTTGTTCTTTTTATAGTCAGAACACACACACACATATTTGCACTCCCTAGTACACATGCATGCATACACACACACACACACACACACACACACACTTACATCATTGGCACCAAGCGAGCCTCAGGAGGAATAGCCGGAACACTGCGGCAGATGTCACAGCATGATTCTCATATCTACTGCTAATGCAGACAGAATCTCCCAGCAGATAAAATACAGTATAACCAGCACTTAAAGGAGAATACCAGTGTCATTTAGAGTTATAGCCCCTTTACTTCTATATATAGTTTAAATTCCCCCCAACCATTTTGCAATGCATGCCATATGTAATTAGATTTTTTAACATTTACTCGTTTTTCGGCATAGTGAACATACAACCTTGATGTTGTAAAACCTAGCTTGAAATTAGCTGCTGCCCCGGCTAACAAAGACGCAACAAATAAAAAGACATGGATGTGACAATAAGGTTTGGCAACGTGGTTTTGAGGGATTATTTTCTGGCGGAGACGTCCATTTCTTCCTGTGGGTGTCAGTCGACTGACAGTGAGCAGAGTGTATCGTAATGCGCGCGTTCATATGAAAACACTCCACTCGGCACAATGAGATAACACAGAAAACAGCTCGGGCAATTTTCAAGCATGTGGAAGTTGTTTTTCATTCTGTACAGAAATGAAATGGCAGTAAATGGCTTCTTCTGAACGGAGGAAAACGAGTCCTAATCTCTGCAATGATGCTGACAGTGTGCAGAAACAAGCAGGAATAATGTAAAAGAGAGGGGGAAGCTAGACGACTGAGAAAACACGGTATTATCCTTCAAATACACCGCTCAAACACAGGCGAGATGATGTCCCCACCAAGATAATGTCCTCAATAATGACCTAGGAGCTTTATAGCTGTGTCAAAGCAGAACATTCAGTATAATTCAGGCCTGTTAGGGCTTTGAAACCAGTGCAAAAACAATGCACCGTAAACCAATTCCCACATGACGATGGTCAGTAAATAAAGTACAGTAAGGCAGTTCTTTTGAGTTTCCTAGATACCAACAGATCCTTTTCACAATACTTTCTCATGATGCAAAAAAACCCATAAATTTTACAACACTGCTGTGCTGTGATTCAGCAGGGAGACTCTAACATCAACAGCACCACATTTGTATTCAGCTAGGAGAGTGTCCTTCATACAACAAGGTGCCATTATGCTAAAATACCCCTTACTCACTGCCTTTTTTTTTCAGTTTCACAACAATGTTAGAGTGATGCAAATGCAGCGTCACAACATCATCTATGGGACTGTTCTGTTTAAAGGCTCTCCTCAGGGGGAGAAGACGACGTGTCCCGTGTCTCCAAGCAACCCGGACTCTGCCTTCCCTGCTGAGTGTGACTCGTCCTTCTCCTGGTCCAACATTCTGAGTGGAAAACCCGGAAAACAGCCGGGTGTCTGTCATGTTGACACCAAGCTGACTCTGCTGGGGGAAACACTAATCTCAAGTAGGGCTGGTCAATATGGACAAAATTAATATCATGATAATCATAAGAAATTATTTTGATATTGATATATATCGACAACATCTGCTAACATATGCAAAATCACCCTAAAACCCTTATTGGCGAACTCTTTTATCAGGAAATACCAAACACCATAATACAATATAAGTAGGGATGGGCGATAAGGACAATCATAAGAAATTATTTCTACATTAATAATAACATTATCTACTGACATATGCAACATCACATGCTAAATAATCAAAGTGATGTTTATCGCATGGAACTGCATGGTAATATATTCAAATGATATTGCCTAATTGGTTTCAGATCTCAGTTTGTGAGAGTTTTAATTAGTATTTGCTTTTTGTCATTCATTTAGAAAACAGAACGACTCATTATTTCAATATGATATGATTCTATTAAAAGATGATAACTGATAATGATTAATTATTGCCCAGTCCTATGTCCAATTGTGACGTGTTACAGCTGAGAGGGCGATAGTTTTTAACATTACTGATAAGTAAAGGGAGGCATGTTACAAAAAAAGTGGAAGGATGAGGGTGAGAGAGAGAGAGAGAGAGAGAGAGAGAGAGAGAGAGAGAGAGATTCACAACTCAGGCTGAAAAAAGAGCCAAGCAGGGTTAAGTGTCAGAGGGTTGAGGGGTTGACAGATGCTGTGACGTCCTGCTGTGCGTATGTGTGTGTGTGTGTGTGTGTGTGTGTGTGTGTGTGTGTGCATGTTTGTGTGTGAGAGAGAGAGCGTGCAGGATGAGGCTGTTGTTTACAGCAGAGCAGCACAGCTGTGACAGGAGCAGCGCTGCCAGCTCTCCTGGCTCTGGTGGAAGCGTTAAAGACACTTAAAGGGATACGTCACCCACTTTACATTATGTATCATCTTCAAAACAGCCAGCTAAGCAGCAGTGACAAAATCCACCTTGTGCTGTTTTCAAGCTTTTTTTTCCTCCTCGCTGCCAGATGGCTAACCGGCCGCTTCCCTGCAGCAACGCCAAAGAGCTAGAGAGCTATATCTCTGCAACTAATAGTCCGCAAAATAATCCTCAATACAGTAAAGGTGTAGCATTAAAAAGGAAGACATAAACACCAGTGGCTTTATTCTGTAAAGTGATTTCATACAAGATAAGAGTGAAGAATCAGCAAATCTTCTAGTCCTCCAATAGCAAAATATTCTGCTTATTCTGTTCTTTTTACTGGGTATCTTCACATCTAGTGGCCATGAAGCACTAAGGGCTTGTGTATAAGCATGTCCTATAAGTTTAAAGTACAGAATTGCTCAACAAATTTAATGCAGTGCAGGTGAGTTCATCGCACAGAATGGCAAATAAATAATCCATAACCCAGCTGAAGTACAGGTCATTAGGCCGAAACAGAAAGGAGGAATGTGTCAAAGATGTGTCCAAAATATCGCCTCTGTTTTACATTTCCTACATTTGAATGTTTGAAGTAGCATGTCCTGGATGTGCAAATTCTTCGCTATCTCCATCATACAATCATAACCCTAGAAAAGACATGAACAATGAAGGCAGCTTGTCTGTGTGTGCCGCTCTTCCTGCCTGTTGGATGCTGCCTATAAATAGGCTCCGCGGCAGCTCTGCACTCCCAGGTGGAGAGAAGAGAGTGATTATTAAAAACACAGGCGGCTCTGTGGGGACTAACTGACTCTCTAGTCTTCTTCTCTCACTCTCCATCTGTCTCCCTGCTACACAAGATCCAGGTCTTAATCAATACTGCTTACATCTAGGTGAGTGAAGAAGGCAAACCACTACAGGCAATTACTGTTACAGCGTTTGGAGTGCTGCGACCGCCCTGCAATTATGTGTCTATGTGAAGCATCCTTTTAAAAAAGGGCACAAACTGGCGTAGGCACACTGAAATGACAAATTGGACACTGACAAGCAGCTGTCTAAGATGTCATGTCATCTCTGTCGGGTGAAAACCTTGTCTAGCCAAAATAACTTTTAAGGAAGTGAGAGAATCAGATTTGTTTTGAGCTTGATGAAAATGCATCTCTGACATGATCTGATGGGTTTTTGAAAGGGTTTTATAAGCCCAAGAGGTCGGAACCATGTAATGCTCCAACTGATTTGAAAACAACAAAATCACCCAACTTAGAAATACGATTAGAGTTATGATCTTTTCACCAGACAGTGACAGCTTATGTTATGTCAATCACCAAAATTGGAGTTGCAAGGTTTTCACATGACAGCGGACGAAGGAGCACGTCATGTACTTGTGACAGTGTTTGAGTCCTGCACATGAGCTCTGACTCATGTCTTCACCTCATCCTCTCTCTCCGTTGTTTTTCCTGTCCAGTCGCTCTCAACTGTACTGCCCAGCAAGACATAAATACCCCAAAATCTAAACTGAAAAAGAAAAACTCCCTGCCCTTACCATCATTTTACAAGCTGTGGTTTGGCCATAAAACTAGACCTGCATCGTGTCAGCTTATACCCCTCTGAGAAAACGAAAATGTTACTGGGCCTGCTGTGTGTGTGTGTGTGTGTGTGTGTACACGCATGCGTATTTGCCCGTGTATCTCAGTGCCCTTGGCTGTGAGGCTGAATAGTGGAGCTAATTACAAGCTGAAAGACTCCTAAATGGAATCCTAAATTAGACCTATCGGTGGCGAGCATAGCAGCGGACTCCCAGTCAATAATTTAGTTGGAGAAAAAGGAAATGGGACCGAAAGAGCTGAGATAGGAGGACAGGTTTGCTATGTGTTAGCTTGGCCTCAAGGTAGCCACGGGGAAAGGGAAGAGTGATGAGGGAATTATAGGGGATTGTCAAATTGTCTCGTGACTCTCAAATCAAACTATCCAGCTAAAAGATTGATTACCTTTTCCTCGGCCAGAAACAGGTTGGTGTTCTTATTTAAAATGCAACTTCTTTTCAAATAAATAATTCACCCCAAAATGAAAATTTAGTCATCTAGTCACCCCCATGTTAGTTGAAACTCCATTGAAGTTTGTAAGACTGCCAAATACACAGCGATTTATCCCCCATAGTTCCATCTCAGCCCTTTCCCAAACTAAGTTAATGGAGCATTCTTTTCTTTTACAGCTCCAAAAAAGCAGTAACTGTCCATTAAATTACTCCAAACAGCTCATGCAGCCTAATCCAAGTGTTTTGTAGCCAAACGACAGGACACTTAAAGTCCCATATTTACCTCATTATCTCCAATATTTTCCCCACTGATAATACTCTGTTCACACTTCCTACTGTAGGGTACATTGTTATTGTCAAAGCATTGTCAGTGAGGAAAATACAGGAGATAATGAGGAAAATATTGGACTTTTGGTCCCGCAGTACAATCGTTGGGCAGCAAAACACTTGAATTATGCTGCATGAGCTGTTTGGAGAAATTTTATGAATATTTTATGCTTTTTTGGAGGTGTAGCAAGATGGCTCCATTAACTTGGACAGTTTGAGAGAAGGCTGAGATGGATATATATATAGTGGACTGAACTCTCTGTGTTTAATAGAACTATGATCTTCACTGGAGTTTTGACTGACATGGGGGTCAGTAGATAATGACTGGGGTGAACTATTCCTTTAGTTTACACACTCTGTACTCAAAAAAACATAAAGTGTGGCGCTTCCTTCTGCCAGAAGATGGATGACATGCATGTTAGAATACTGCATGCACCGATAGAAGTGTGTTTAGGTGCTGGGAACAAATAAGATCATAGTTGAAACACATTCTACTTACTGAGCAGTGTAGGTTGAAGACTGACGTGTACATAAAGCGGTCAGAGCCCTCCCATTCACTGAGACTACCAACACACACCATGCTTCACTGCTAAATCCATCCCAGAACAGATTCCCCAGGATTACAATGCCCCCGCCTCGAATCCCTCTTATATAACACGCACACACACACACACACACACACACACATATATGGTCTTTCTCACTCCCAGCCCCATGCACATGTTTACACACACACAAACAAAATACATTATGATGGATTAGAGCCTCTTACCATTCTGTAAAACTACACCGATTTAAATTTTCCATACAGTTATGCCCTATCCAGTATATTAAATAAAACATCCTTTTTATAAGTTAAATATATTGCTGTTTGCAGCCTCTTTGTGTGCATGTGTCTGGGTGTGTGTGTGTGTGTGTGTGCGTATGTGTGACCATTGTTTGACATCAAATACAGCTGAAATAAAAGCTCAAAATAAATGCTGTGTAAATAAATCTCCTGGGGCTCTAACCCATGACCGCGCACAGGATACAGATGGTGTGTGTGCTCGAGAGAGTGCGAAAGAAAGAGCCTAGACAGACGTGTGTGTGTGTGCGCGTGCGTGTCGGTGTGTGTGTGTGTGTGTGTGTGTGTGTGAGAGACTTGCCTGAAGTGGCCGTGCGTGTCGTCGTCCTTGGAGGGGTCCAGGTCCTGCGTAGCGAGCAGGCCCGTCTCCTCGCTCTGCTCCTGCTGCTCAGTCATGGTCCGGGCCCTGAATACACAAACACACAGTGTGGGTCAACAGCACGCACCTCTCCATGGGACCTTTATGTACACTTGAAAAAAATAAATATGTGGGGTTTTTTTTTCTTCTCCCCCCCCCCCCCCCCCCACATTTGGCTTCAAAGAGTCAAAAAAGTTTACGGGGCAAACAAGTGGACTCTGGCTTCAGGATCAACACGGTGGACTGGAGCTACATTCAAAGCCTGATTCTGCCTGTTTACACTGCATAAGAACTCTCTCTTCGGCAGGACAAGCGGCGCTAAGTCTCTGGGAAGCCAGATGTGAAAAGGCAGGGTTTTTTTTTTGGGGGGGGGGGGGGTTAATGGTGTAAATGGGGTCAGTGTCTGCTCTCGCCCAGACATCTACACAGGAACAGAGCACTTCAGAGGTTGTGCAGATGGCTGAACCGAGGTGCAGCCTGGAGCTCAGAGGCTGCATGCTCAACCACACGCTGAAAGGAGAACACTGGTGTCATGTAGAGTTACAGACAAATTTACTTCTATGTCTATAGTTTACGTTTCCACCAATAATTTTGCAATTCATGTCATATAAAGTAAGATTTTTTAACATTTACTCGTTTTTTTTGTTGGTTTTTAAACAAACTTTACTGAGTCAAACCTAGCTTGAACTTGACTGCCCTGCAAACAAAAAGACATGGATGTGATAATAAAGTTTGTTTTGAGGTGGAGATTGACATTTCTTCCTGTGGCTGTCAGGTGACTGACAGTAAGCAGAGTGTGATGTAATGTAATGTGTACACTGATGTGGAAACTCTGGCACAATGAAATAACAACAAAACGGAAACTCTGACATAACCAAATTAAGGCTTCATTTCAGTCATGGCTTATCTCGCTCTGACAGTTTACAAGTCTGTCGACAGTTCATATTCATATTTTACAGGAATTAATGGCAGCAAATGACTTCTTCTGAAGGAAATAAAGAGCTCTGATATCCCCAACTATGCTGACTGTGTGCAGACATGCAAAGCTGAGGGACAACCTAGATGATTGGCACAAACTTAAAAAAAAACAAAAAACACTTGTATTATCCTTTAAACTTACTTTTTAGCTTCCTCATGTGGCGGCATGAGCATTGCAAAACACCATATTTGTTGCTGGTATTCTACATCTTTAGTATATTTCTTATTCTCACTTGCACATATTCATTCTCTCTCTCTCTCTGTCTCTCTCTCTCTCTCTTACACACACACACACAAACACACACACACACACACACCAGCCCCACGCCATATTCTCCTCTGGGAAAGGGGAAGCAGTTACCACCTGCCTAGTATAATTACAGGTGTTGATGGAAATAGGCTCCTGCCCGCAGAGTTTCCTATGCATTATCTCTAATTGGCCAGAAGCAACACATGTGAGCCGCTGACCCGCTCCAACAATAGGCTCTTCCTGTTTCTAGAGGCTGCATCTGATCGGCGATCTGTGATCACAGAGGGGAGCAGGGAAGTGACTGACCTGTTGTAATTGGTCAAGATAAGGTTTGTGGGGTCTTTTCACCTTAAGGCTGAGGTTAGGATTCAGGGATCTGGGCGTAAGGGCAAAATGGAGCCTTGCGGTAATGGAGCAAATCACAAGAAACAAAGTTCAAAGGGGGAGCATGCAGTCGTGCTCAAGCGCTCTTTGAAAAGAAAAGGTTGGTTTGGAGTATTGGTGCCATACTCCACAGAACTGAACTGGACTCTGAAAACTTCTTTCATCAGGTCCTACTTACTCATAGGGAGTGAAGACCTTGAGTACAAAGACAAAAATACCAAACCAACTCATGAAAACCTACGTGCCAAATTGAGTATTTACAAACCACATCGTAATATCCTTCTCAGCCAAAGTCATCTTTAATCGCACTGCATAAACCTCAGTGGGCCGAGGAAGCGGCCCTCTGAGACCCTTGACTGACAGCTGGGACGGCCCTTACATCATTTTTCGGCAGCACATCGTGTCCTTGGGTATAATCAGTTAAATCTGCAATTAGTTGACATAGCATTTGACTCGACACTGGATGACGCTTCGGTTACCTCATTCACAAAAGGTTTGTTTGTAGTGTGAAAACCTTACGAAACACAGGGAGAAGGATGCAAACAGCCCTGGAATAATCACTCTCATTACGTCAGTATGAGAATGAACCAAATACACGGCTGATGTTGTGAGACAACGTCTGAGGAAAAGGTGTTGGCCGTGGCAAGATGTTTCACCGTCTGGGCTGAAGCAATAGTCTGCGGATCTGGTTTCCTGGAAACGGCATTAAACAAATGATCAAAAAATCCAAAAATAAACAATGAATGTTGTCTCAGCTACACCCAAACCTGTGATTTGTTGCAACAGCCTCTCAGTCATCCCACTACATTAAACTGGGTATCAGTATCCTATCATCTGTGCTACTGTAATACATTGTAATTATAGATTAGGGAATTTCCAATGAGCAGAGAGTCACTGACACTTGATGCATAACACATAATGCCATGCTGCTCTTTGTCACGGCCACACAGAAATACAACCCATGTCTACTCATTTTCTTTTCCAGGAGGCAGCATGAATAGCCTTAACAGTACTAATGGCCAGATCAAAGAAATCCACATGCCGATATTCAGTCCAGCCCTACATGCTATCAAATCAATTAGTTACCAATCTGTTCCCCGGGCTGCAAAACACTGTGTTGCTGATTTGTAACTTTGATCGCTGGAAAGTTTGTGGTCCAGCTCAACCGAAGCTAACATTGTCAAACTAGTTTGTTTCAATTAGTCTATCCCAGTCATTTAGAAAAAAAAAATCATAGTTTCGCTTGCATGCTTCTCAGGGAAACTCCATCTCAAAAAGCTGCCTGCATTCAATTCTGAATCAAATCTGAATGTGTCTCTACCCTGATAAACAAGGGTGGAAGTAACTAATTACATTTACTCATGTTACTGTAATTGAGTAGCTTTGTTGTGTAGCCTACTTGTACTTTTTGTATAGTCAGTAATTTTACTTTTACTTATGTATGTTTTTACTTAAGTATTGCAGCCTACTTCACCAAATTTTAAATCACATCCATTACAGTAGATTCTGCATAGGCAACAGGACAATAGGAAACTGGACCATTGTAAACTGACAAATTATGAGGCCATTTGCAGTGAATGATCAGTCGGCAAAGAAGAGAAGAGAAATATGGCTTTACTTTGTGCACTTCATTTTGTAACTTACAAATTTTCCAATTAAAAGAATCTAGCTTGAACTCCGTCCTCTCACCCTTTTAGGTTAACATGGGAAAGACCACATCTAACAATGTTCTCTTGTCTAAAAAGAAACTTAGTACATTTTAAATGAGCAACTTTTTATTTTTACTTAAGTAGATTTTTACACGAGTACTTTTACTTGTACTTAAGTAAAATATCAGCAAAGTTACAATACTTCTACTTGAATAGGACATTCTAGTGCTATTTCCATCACTGCTGAATATAAATTATAATGCAAATTTTTTACCAGAACCGTCAGCTTGTGGTAAACAGGCCTTTCCATGTTGCAAACTCATGGTCTACATTTGTCTCAACAACATGTCAGTAAATGGTGTTTTCCCTACACATGTATGACATGTACATGAATGACCCACAGTGTCATACATGGCAAAAGCTACATCACGGCAAGTTTTACATTGCTTACCAACACAAACAAGTAAACAACCCAACTTGTCATACAAGTGAAATTTGCCTGCGATGTTTCTATCTAAGTTAGAGCAGAAAGGACAGTATGGAGAAACTGACCTCACGGCTCCTTCCCTCTCTCTAGAGCTGTCCCGGTCTGGACTAACTGTCCTTGATATGAATGTTAATCGGTAGGCCTCATCCCCGTCTCCGTCTCTTCCCTCTCCTCCTCGTCCTTCTTTGTCTCAGGAGACAAACATTTTGCGCCGTCACAAGGCAGCCTCCAATCCAATTAACTGTAATCTCGTTAAGCTTGCTAGCCTCTGGGACTGCTGTTAAAGAGCCATCGCACCGCTTCTGCCTCCAGTCTCTCATTCCCTCTGGCCTTGTGTCGCTAAGGTGTTTTAAAGATAGAGATGAATTAGAATTTGTCTTTCATGGACTAACTCCATGTCCCAACCTGTTGAGGCTAATAAAATGTGTTATACCCATGTTATACGTCTGATGCCATCCCCTCCCTTCCCCTCTCTCTCTCATCAAGGGCATATAGGTACAAGTTGCTGAAAGAGTCAGTTCATCAACACGCCCTCCCATCACTCTCTCTCTCCATCACTCTCCCTCTCTCTCTTTCAGTTTTCCTTTCTTTGAGGTGCAGCTCCTTCATCACAGGTGCTCTTGTGTTTACTAGAGAGTATGAGCACAGGACAAATAGACGTGAAACTAGGGTTGGGTGATATGGTTGAAATCAATATCATGATAACGATAAGGATTTTTTTCAGTAGCAATATATATTACGTTATGGCTCAAGTATGCAAAATCATATAATCAAATTCATGTTCATCTCATTGAACCAAAACTGAAATTTTCAAATAATATTCCTACCATACCTCATTTTGAGTTTTAAAATAAGATTTTCTCATTATCATCAGTTTAGACAGCAGAATTATGTGTCATGATATGCCAAAATCGCCATATCATCACGATACGATTCTACTGAAAGACGATAAAGGATAATGTTGAATTGAGTCTACATGAACAGTGACAGTAAAGGCTTCTCCAAGCAAGTATAAACAAATGAATAGACTAAGAATTACACTTTTGCATGTGGTGTTGACGTCAAAACATAATAAACTCTGAGCTGTAGTATTTCTTTAACAGCCACTGACAGTTTGATAAGGTGTGTGTCCTTATCAGTTTGGCCGGCATGCACCGTGGTGATTTTGTGCTCGCCCTAAAGGGCACTTCCACAGCTTTTAATAGACCCTTTGAAAAGCTGAACACCTCGAGGGAAGTTGGCCCAGCAAGCATACAAGCACGCTGCTTTGTCAGCGAAAGAAATGATGCGTGGTTAATTTGCATCGGGTGTGTTGAAGAAAAGGTCTAGTTTGCCTAGGAAGCTGGAGAAGGGTTTGTCTTTTTATTATTAGAGCAAGTGAGAGATGTCTGCGCTGTGAGGAAAAGTCCTTTGATATTAGAGGTTTCTCTCAGGTGTGTGTGTTCAAACATCACACACATAATGAATCCAACAGGAATTATAAGAAAGGAAGGAATACAAAACATGCAAAAAAAGGGAACTGATGATGGTCTATAACCAAAATGTTCTGTTGTGCACTTTTTAGTTTTTGCACTTTATTTTTGTCACTTTTGCACCTCATGTAAAAATCCTTTTTTTGCATCAGTTGGCAGTTTTTGGATTTTGTCCATTTTTTATTTATTTTTTTTAGTCAGTGCCAGTTCTCGCTGGATTCGTCTTGTCTTATTGTTGTACATTATCATTATATTTGGTCTAACGACACTTCACAGCCAAGAGTCTGAAACTGCAGCAGAAGCTTAGCCTTTGGACTCTGAGATAGTCTATCAATACTGGAGACCTCCTGAAATAATCAGCCCATTATACAAGCACCTCAAAACAGCCTTTGTTGATAAGTTTTACACAAGGCGCCAAATCTTATGATTACTGAAGGCCATATTGCTTGATAAAGGGGTGATATGGTTTGTTCAACAGCTGGTAAAAGTAGAAAGTTTTAAGTACATGATGTCACTACATGAGGTAAACTGATGGTAAAGGCTGACACCTAATCACTGTTCACTGTATGGTATAGTGTTTTTATCAGCAGGGATTTATTTAGAAGGGGAAAGTACACATAGTTTATAACAGTGATTCTCAACCTTTTTCATATCAAGGACCCCTAATTTAGTCCACATTAGGGCCACGGACCCCCATTTGATGAGATTTTGTCTCTCGGACCCAAATCTGAGAATATTTTTATTGTTAGATATGATTTTCTCCAGAATTCCATGACTATCTGTATTGTAGGTGGAGAGATAACAGTGAAACTTTTATCAGAATAATCATTCCTCTACATTCTCTAATTGTGTTAACTTCTTGTAAATGAAATAATGGTGAAGTTTAACAATTCATCAATTTGCCTGGGACCCCCTGGGACCCCCTTAAGGACCTCTGGTGGTCCCTGGACTCCACGTTGAGAACCACTGGTTTATAGTATACATCATAGTAAATAGTATCAACCTGGTTTAAGTTACATGAAGAAGATAGGAATGGGGTTAGGGGAAAGGGACAAATTAATGCTTTTCTCAAAATATAATATTGTTTTTTTTTGTTGGTGGTTGTATTGCCTTATGATGATCACCAACTGGAGGTCGTTTACCCGCCATTTTTATTTATTTACCACTACATCACTAGTTATTAGCAGGCCTACTAGCTACTTGAGTTGCTTAAAGTAGGTCTACAAACTGAGAAGTTGAGCTACAGTAGCCTCTGTCAAAGTTACAGCCAAAAAAACAAGGTTGTGCATAATTAATTAGATTTTTCTCCCCGACAGATTTGCATCTCAAACACGACTGCGTATACATGTTGCCCCTGAAATGTAATTAACTATGCATATATAACACTTGCCTTTTTTAATAGCGCTGTCTGTACTTTCCAGCCTTTCCCCACGTCAACATATGAGCTGTGTCAAGTTAGCCAGAGAAAGTTAGAATATGACCGGAAGAAAGGCGATTTTGCCTTACTAAAGTGTACAGAATAAGCAACTTCTAACAATTAAATAATATCGTAATGAAATAATGATATTGAGTTATGACGATACAATTATATTGTTGCCAAATTATTGATAAAAAGCAAATAGGCTACTCATTAAAATATTTCACAAAATGAGATCTGAATCAAATTAGGGAACTTCATTTGAAAATTACAGTTATATTGTACTTGACATTACCATGCATATTATTTAACATGTGATTTTGCATCAGATACCTTTATAATTTCTTATGATTGCAGTGATATTCGTTTTGTCCATACCGCCCAGCCTAAATATTGTACTATTGTGTATATTTCCCGATGAAGAGTTCACCAGTAGGTGTTTTATTTTGAAATGTATAACCGGAAGTCACATCGTTATTGTGGCTGACTTGACATTGATCAATGTATCCTACCTGTTCCTCTCAATCTGCCGCGACTCTTTCCGCCGTCGCGTCGGTTAAAGATCCACCAAAGTCTTCAAAGCTCCACTGAATTTGTCTGGCAAAGCATTGTGGGTTTTTTTCCATGAAAAAAGACGATACAAACGAAAACTTCCCAGCCGGTTGAAATTACTTAAAGCAGAGTGTCGTGTTTACTGTACAAGCTCGCAACAAGTGTGACCCTGGAGAGGTGGGTTGAGCTTACCTATAGCCCAGTGTGAGCTGCATGCCTGGCTGTTTATACACTGTCGAGGGATTATACACGTAGATGCAAATAGGCTATGCTGCTCTTTCCCCCAGGCACTCCGAATAACCTCTCAGTGTTTATTAAATACCGCTATAGCGTTATCAGTCATACCCTAAAGAAAAAAACACCCTGTTGTAATATTGACACCATGGCTCATTCATGAATTGAATTGAGAATGCTTGGTAAATTCCAAGTCAGATTCTGGAATTGGAATGTCACCCAGCTCTAAGGAAGCAGAATTGGAATTGAATTGGAATGACAGGAAACAGAATTCCATGAAATTCCACTTCTAAGAGAGTTTGTCTTGACTTTATAAACATTATATGATTTATGTTACGCATCGGATAAAAGACAGTGAAACAAATCAAAAACATGCAATTATAATGTATGTGTTACGATTACATGTTATGCATCAAATACCACCTGAAAGAGACCTTTAACATTTTATGACATTCAGTCGTATTGTAACGTGTAATCTCAGATATGTGGTGAGAAAAAAACAAAACAAAACAAAACATGGAATTTCACAGAATTTCTTTGAATTAAATTCAAATTCCTGAAATTTCCAATTCAATTCCAATTCTGTTTCCTGTAGTTTTTTTTTTTCAAATTCCAATTCCTCAACTGAATTGCAATTCATGAGTTAATTCATTAATTGACCCCAACCCTGATTCCCAGTGTATCTGATATTCAATAGTGAGTTTATAATGACCTTATCTCTTACGGTATAACTGTAATATTCCAGTAGGGACTTGTAGTTTTGCTGTGATATTTGTATAGTATCCCAGTAAAGGTTATTATAGGATTACTACCATTATAGCTCTTTGTTGCCCTCTATTACAGAGCCTAAGCCCAGGCCTACAGCAATCACAGGACAGGGCTGTAGGGTGAGCAAAGTCAACATAGAAAAGCAGACAGGACTCTATGGATGCTATGAATATACAGAACCTGCTCCCCCGGCACCGGAGGCATACTGATGTAAACATTAAAGATTCAAGCATCAACCTTCACTCCGTCCCCAAGGAGTGGAGTCACTTTCTGGGAGTCAGGTTGACATGCTCAGGCTCCGAGGTTCGAGGACGGAGAGGCAGAAATAATCTGAGCTGGGTCAGTTCAAGGAGGCTGTTATATACACATGGGAGCATTATGTATATACTCTATATATACTGTGTGTACTACACCTTGATGCCCAGAAACAAAAACACACGATCACTTAGAGTTGATCAGCTGACAAATTGCATCTGCTCTCAAAAAAATATACATAATTTCAAAGTAAAACAGTACTAGCAACACACATGGTTCAGAATCGAGCAAGGTCTCTGCATGATTCTGGACCATGTGTGTTGTTTTTCTATGCATTTACACTGCATGCACATTACTATTATGTAAATTACTATTAGGGACATCTACCTGATATGGAGTCGCAGCCCGTTTTGCACAGTCCACATCTCAGTTGTCTCAAAGCTTAAAAATCCTTCTCTAACTCATCCGCTTCTTATCTACATCTCCTTTGTGATTGGTGCAGATTTAATAAGGGAAACCAATGAGGGATAATGGATTTTACCTGGATTCACCTCATCAGTGTACTTCCTGAAACACGTAAGTGCACCTAAGATGTCTGTGTAGATTCATTTCAGTCATCCAGGTAGTAGATGTCCAAAAAACAATAGAAACAAAATCTACTTATGGACTTGTACCTAATATTCTGTACATTCAGTGTAGTTAGTATGTGCTTGACAGGATGCTGCCAAGTGCTGCTGACTGACCTGGCTCTGCTGGCTGCTATCCTCTGACTACAGTTACCATGGGGGTGGCGGTGGTGGGGGAGCTGGCAGTATCTGTCCCGGCCTGGGGCCTCGTCGGCGGGCAGGGCCTCAGGGCTGGCTGCGTAGATAGTGCATCCCATGAACCCCTCCTGGAAGTCGGCCCCCGTTCACCCTCGATGTCCTGGAGCGAGCGCAGAAGAGCCTTGCTCAAGGTATCCTTCCACCGAGCGCCCCGTCCCGATGCCAGCCAGGCAGCCAGCTGCTCTCTGGAAAAGCCATTGGCTCAGCACATTGCTGTCTTTAGCTCAACCCCCCCACCCCCCACACCTCCCTCCCTCTCTTTGAATCTCTCCTCTAGCCAACCCCTCCGCCCCTCCCTCCCTCTCTCCCTCCCTCTCCAAAGCTGAGAGCATAGAGGATAATCAGATTTCACATTTACACTCAACAAAATCATCCCCGGCGTAATCACCCTCCCCTGTCACTGCTGTTGCATTATGTTAATGCATTGCGTACAGAGAGCGCTCTCAGATCAGGGGCATTAGGGACAGTTAAAGGTTTCCTGACAGCCTGGTAGACATGAAGGTCACAGGAGCAGCAGAAAAAGAAAGGTTTAAGAATGTGTATGTTTAGTGAGATGCTGTAGAGGGTGAAATGTTGACAACTGGTGGAGCATAATGCCTCACACTGCCTGTTGTTAAAAGGTTATGCTTAGAACATAAACACCTTTTCAGAGAGACGTGGACCAATTTCAGAGATGTTGTCACCTTAACAACAGCGTATACATTGTGTTAAACCTACTGAGGCAAGGCTAGTAGCGATAAAACTCCCTTTGGCAGGTGCAACAGGCTAGAATTTTAAACTTCATACAGCGGAGACCGACTGTGGCCTCTTTAAAGACAGTGCTCTCCTGTGGCCAAATAGCCACAGTGCAGTTTGCATGTCTGCTTTGTTGTGTTTCTAGCACCATACATTCAAATTTATGTGAAACCCCCACTCATACATTGAAATGATGAATAAACAATTGTGGAATGCCTAATGTAGACATAGCTTTGTCGTTCTACTTCCAGTTACATAGTAGGGCTCGTAAAGCAGAATATTAGGATCATTAAACAGTATTATTGATTGTTTTTGGTCTTTTAACTTCATGGCATTGACAGACCAGGAGCAAGTGAGCAGTTCCCAGGGCAGATTGTCTCATAAAAAGATTTATTTTTTTTTTTCAGCCCAAATTTACAAAGGCAAGTTACAGAGTATTGTATAAAAAAGAACCATGGTAATGTACACTTTACACAAACTCCTGAAGGGAGGGGGAGAGGAGGAGAGGGGAAGAGTTCTGAATTTCTCACATAGAAAGAAATGAAGACATTGTAAACATCCTTGCAAGTACCAGTGTTGGTACTTTGGGGTTTTGAGTGACAGTAGGTGGGTCAGGAAAGGACAAACAAGCAAGTGTCTCTGCGTTTTCACAGGAGAATGTTCAACTAGGCACCAATTGAGACAACTGCTGGCCAATAAATATACTCTTCACCATGAAACAAATACAGTCCTGCAAAATACAGAGCCAAGCACTTTCCAATAAGTCGATAGCAAACATTACTTTTCTGGCTTTTCATACACTTTAGTATATATGATTTTCACTGGGTTTTGCTTACTACTGAGATAACATTACTACTCTCAGAGAGAGAACAAATGCACTTGTCACAACCATTGTCTGATAAAACTATATGTATGCAGTCTGCTGGTACTAAAACCCACTGACTTTAATGACAACATCACAGCTGCCTAGATTACCCTTACAGATTAAGTACAAGTCAAAGACCACCACATTCAGCTCATTCATGTCAAACCACCATTCTGCTTTGAAATGCACACAAGTCAAACATATACCATCTTGCAAACTTTGTGGGACGAGAAACTGGCAACTCGTTTACGTGGAATGTCCTAGAACCCCAAAATCAAGAGCTGCAGTTTCCTACTTATGAGTAGTGTTCTAGCCAAACAGCTAACTGGTATAACATCCACCTTCAAAGGGTTTTAAACTTGAGACTAACTGGTGGCTTACTAACTTCTTGATCACATATTTAACGAAGAAACTACAACATATGGAAGCTTAAAAGTGATCATAAAACCAAATCTGATGAAATTGTAGAAGCGTGTTACTTAAAGTAAACAAACTTGCTGACAACATGGCCAATACCCCACTCTCATTTTGATGAACAAGAGAAACACCAAGACTTCTGTTCACAACTGACCACAGTGTGGCAAGGGATAAAACCTTTAACAATCACCTATCCCGAGCCCATCACTCCCGAATGAACTCGCACCACCGCAGCACATCCAGCTCAGAGCTGAGTATGTGCTGATTCAACACCCATAAACAGAAGCCCTCTAAAAATCAATGCAAATGGTATATGGATAGAATTTCACTTAGAACCCCTGAGGTTAAAGAGAACTGAAAGATCATTTAAAAGTCAAGAGGGACCTCTGTTGGAAGAGGACCGTTTACAGTATGACCATGTAACAGTCACATTTTATGTATATCTGATGTTGACCAGACTTGGTTGAATCCACAGAGGGCTCCATCTTGGATCAGAGTTGCACCACCAGTGTGAGTTCCAAAGGAAAGCCTATAGCAAAGTGCTTCTTTTTTGGATGATTGGGCAAGACAAGAGCCTATCTATGTCAGTCATGTGTGCGTGATCCAGGTCCCATTTTACCCATTTAGCTTTTGCTTCAAGCACTTCACTCCCTCTCTCTACCTTTCTCGGTCAGTTAATTCTCTGCGTCTGAGTGGTTCATATTTGTTCTGTAATAGTAGCAGTTGAAACGTTTTTAAGGTCATTCCTTGCTGCTATGATTGATGTGCCAGTAGTTGACCTTACAATTACAGCACAGGTGCCAACTGAAACAAAGAGAATGATGACCAAGGTATCAGACTCATTGACCCAGCTTTGGAGTGATCCAAAGCTAGCCGCTGATAAGAAACCATGCTAACAACTGTCCAAGTGAGTGTGGTTAAGAGTGAGTGAGAGGATAGATGTGGCCATTTCAGTGTGAGGGAAAACAGCCATGATACCAGCATTAGACACACACATTCAAAGATGAACACAATGATATGGAGTAGAGTACTGAATTAAAGTAATATCGAGAAAAGAAAACATGTAAGAAAAACAAAACATGAATAGTGTTTATTCTCCATTGAGGTGTATGCGGTCCCTTCGCAAAACATGACATCATCCCTGAAACAAGAACTGAGGGTTCAGTGAGGATGGGAATTTTCAATGATGGTGGAAAATGAAAACTTCAATCTCAGGCTCTTAAGTCTCTGAAGAAAGCAGCTATCGCCATATTCCCTCTCCCCACGAAATATAGCCAAACATTTGTCAAGTTAAGGATATACTGTTGTTTCACGGCATACAATAAGCCAAAGACATATAGTTTCAATCATTTCAACATGATTCACTTTTTTTGTCAGTCTTTATTTTAGTTTGACTCCCCTCTCCCATCAGCCACCCAACCCCCCAAAATCCCCTGCCAATTTCTTTCTGCGCATGACAAAAAACAATGCAGTCAAAAAAGAAGAAAAAAAAAAAAAAGCTGTTCTGGCAGTCCATTAGTCTCTTTTTGCATTGTATTTGTCGACAGTGCAAAGACTAGATAATCAGCGGGTTGGTGTTTCCTCTGCATGATGGGGCAGAGTGATGGCTTTGAACCTGGGTTGTATCAGTCCTGTTACAGTCCAAGGTTTGAGAATTTGGGGTTCATTCGCTAGGGGAAAAAAAAAAAACGACAATCTGCCTGGCCTTGGGGCAGAAGAACTAAAAATATAGATAGAAACACCATTCAACTGATGTCTAAAAGGTAACACCCAGGAGATCTTCTTCTCATGTGAGCCAGTCACATGAATCTTTGCAGGGTGGAGGTGTGACGGTCAGGTTTCCCTGTGACAACAATACAAAGAGAAGAGAGACATTTATTACCAGTTTACTTACAATTAATCTACACACATGTAAACAAAACAATTGTATTGCATAATCAATGCTGCAGAAACCCATGTAACTATTCTCTGTTAAAGATATATTGCACATTTGTACATTTATTGTAATGTGCCTGACCCGAGTCCTACATTTAATTACCAAAATATTCAGTTGCAAGTTAAGAGAGCTGCCACTAGATGTCAATGCAGGTTGCACTAGGTTTGTGTCTTGGCGGGCTCATTCCATGTCTCTATTATCAACACTGTGATCCACTTGTCCTCAAAGGACCTGCTTAGGATGGATGAGCTGAGGGGCTAAGTGCTGCACTGCATATTGTGCTAGCTAGCTGTAGCGTAGCAAGGGCTTTGTTTGGCTAAGCCTTTTTACAGGTTGCTGCCTCTGAGACTGCAACATCAACATTACAAGGAAAGAGTAAAAGAGGCAATTCTATTCAGTTCAAATTAAATAAACCCAGGACCAAGAAACATTTTGCTTCACATTGACAGAACATGTCCCAGTCTATGCCTGTTCAATGCTCATAATGATATGCCTAAATATATTTTTTACTGGAGCTCACTGCGGCATTGTTTACGTGCAGCACAGTGCCTGCCATCTGCATTTGTCTGGCTTGCCAGCATTGCTGA
This sequence comes from Centroberyx affinis, assembly GCF_046629955.1. Classification (NCBI taxonomy): domain Eukaryota; kingdom Metazoa; phylum Chordata; class Actinopteri; order Beryciformes; family Berycidae; genus Centroberyx; species Centroberyx affinis. The sequence continues at coordinate 36,749 of NW_027280273.1, forward strand.
CAGTTCACCTGTCTGTCCAAATATCTGTCTCAGCAGGCTTGTGTTTTGTTTCAATGTCAGTCTTTCGCCTGTCTCTCCAACTAAGGGGGGTCTTACCGTTCTCACCTCCGTGCTGGTGGGTAGAGGGAGGGGGCTGCTGCTTGCTGACTGGCAACAATAGCTGATGAGGAGAGACCTATGGTGAGTTGGAAAATTTATGGCTATCAGTGATATGTCCTATTTAAGTTTTGAATTTCTATCAGTGATGGGTCATATGCATCTGTAGTAATTAGTAATAGTCTGCATCTAAATAAGTTATGTTTTCTTGGTTGGGGGCTATCTTTTAGTAACTGACAGTGTTCTACTCTACATGTATAATCAAATACTATTGAGGATACTGTGGATGAGACTGACCTGTGGCATAAGACAAGTCATATTGCCCTGAGAGCAGGGGGTATCCCAGGTGGTGGTGAGAGGGCATGATGCGCTGGGAGGGCGAGGAGCGCGGCCGGTCCACGTCTCTCTCTCTTTCCCTCTCACGCTCCCTTTCCCGATCTCTGTCTCCACCAGCTCCTCTCTCCTGCTCCCTCTCCCTGTCATGGGAGGGCTTGTCACCCACTGTGGGGGATTTGCTCTTGTATTGGCTGGCGTGCTGATGCAGGATATCCAGGGCTTTGGAGTCCGATGCAGATTTGGTGACAGTGGGGCTAGCACGAGATTTGTCACTGCCCTCATCACCTCCAGCTATTTTACCACCATATGGAGAAAATGGGTAGCCTGCAGGTAGGTAAGAACCTAGGAGTGATGAGGAGAATTGGTTGTTCAGATTCAGGGTGTAGATAATGCAAATGTTATAGCCACGATTATAGCTATTCACAGTTATGGCTTGGAAATGTGTCGCCAGTTAACTCCTTTCTTAAAGACCTCCAACATTTACATGCATTTCAAGTCAATATAACATCATACCTGGGTAGTTCTGCATCATGACTGAGGGCATCCCCCTGTATCCGGGGTGGCTGGGGTCATAGCCTTGTCCATAGGGGTAGCCATGCATATAGGGCATGTAGCCTTGGTGCTGTGCTAGTGGTGATGAGAACTGCATGTGGGCATTAGAACGCGGGTCTTTGTTCATGGCCCGGTGGTCCTCAGAAGAGATCCTGGGATCAGTGCCCTCTTTACTGTCCTCTTTGGGACCACCACTATTGTCCTTGGGCCTGGGTCTGTCATCCTTTATTTTCCGATCCCGTTCCCGTTCTCTGTCCCTTTCATCTTTCCATCGAGGTTGTTGTTGCTGGTGTTCATCTTCTGACTGGGGCTTCTGGCTCTCAGGGTACTGTTGAAGGAGAAAAAGGCCAACGGTTGGACAAAATTTGCAAGAAGCCTATTGTCATAGTTGACAATGCCATATAATGACTTAAAGTGAACTACTTGATTCTATAAATAATCATCTATATTTTGAAATAATACTAAATAAACCAACATTCTCAGTTTCACAGATTCACAAACTTATGTTTTCAATCTAGCATGGTATTTACCTGTCTGTACCACATAGCCTGCTCCATTCCTGTCTGTCCTCTGGACTCCAGGCCTTGCTTGGAGTCTTCCTTTCCATGGTGGCCCCCTTCAGTCAGCTTCATCTTCAGCCCTTCAGCTTGCTGAGACTTTGGGTCCTCTCCCTTCATGCCTGCCATGGATTTGGAGGAGGGCTCAGAGGGAGAGTCCCTGGATTTGCTGGGGGGCTGCGGCGTCTTGCCCAGGTCTGACTGGCTTGGGGCTTTGGAGAGGCTAGGGGGCATGGGGCCCTTTTGTTTCCACTCCTCCTTCATGGAGGCTTCTCGTTCTTTCATGACTACATCAGACTTCTTCTCAGCAGCACGGTGCTGTTCGGCCATCTGCCGCTGCCGCTCCTCATACTGTTGCCGGTAGGCTGGATTGGTGTTCATCAAGTGGTTATGGTAGGCCTGATCAGGATGGTATGCGTAAGGGGGAACGTAGGCATACTGGTTATAGTAGAGAGGTTGCATGTACATATTGGAACGCTGCTGGATGACTGAAGGTTGCTGTTGTTGCTGCTGCTGCTGGCCAGAGGCACTGCTGTCAGGTTTGCGGTCTTCATGAGGCTCAACCTTGACTTTTTCCTCAACTTGGTCCTGGTCATCCTCTCTTTTGATCTTAACCGGTCCTTCGGCCGATGGGGTACCTGGGTTGGGCCCGCTGGGACTGGGGTTGACGTAATTGGGTGAGTAATACGTTTCATAGCCGGCATAGTACGGAGAATCTTTGTTGGGTGTCTGGTTTGGGAAGAGGGTTTTCTTGACACTTTCCCTGATGGCTTGGTCTTCTGTCCTGACTTTCACGGCTTCTAGTTTCCCTTCACCATCCTCACCAGCATCTGAGATGTCTGAATATGCTGGGCTGTTGGTTTTGACTGAGGAGTTGTCAGCACCATTCTGGGTCACTACGTGGAGCGGCGTGAGAGGCTGTGGCATCCCACTGCCGTCTATCCGACTGGCTACACCAATGGATGGACTAGGGGCGTTGTCAGAGAAGCTGTAGATCTTGTCTGCCTCTGCCTTGATGCTGGCCAAGCGACTCTGGTGCGGGTCTGAGGAACCGTTGAGGAGCCCTTCCCCCTTATTCCCCTGGTCAGAAGATTCAGAGTATGGAAGCTTTCCTTCCTCCAGTTTCCCTCCCTTTCCCGGAGGCTTGGGGCTGTCAGCCTCCTTCCCACCTTCTTTCTTCTTCTTATCTTTCTTCTTCTTGTCTTTGGAGCTGCTGGAGGCAGGGTCTCCGATGGCAGGAGGTTTAGGCTGTGTGCCTTTCATCTGGGGACTTTTCGGGATTCCTTGTATCATGGGGGCCATCCCAGGGGAGGTGTTTGGGTTTCCGGGAGGAAAAGAGTAGATCTGCTGGGATGCTGTGGAACCAGGGCCAATGGGTCGCGGTGACTTCATGTTTTTCTGTGCCATTTTGTCGGCCTTTGTGCCACTGCTAGACTTTTTGGACTTGTCTGACCCTCTCTTATCATCTATGCCGTCATTACTGGCCTCATCGGTGAGGCAGGGCCCATCTTCACAACCGTCCATTGGTGTAGCACCCATTTCTGGATCCACATCAGCAATTTTCTTTTTACTCTGCTTTGAGCCAAACTTGCCAGGGGATGGGGAGGGACTTTGAGCATCAAAACCCCTGCCTTTTGGGGTGACAGAACGTGCTGGAGACAAGCATCCTTTCTGAGAGATAGATGCTCCATTGCAATTCCCTGGTTCAGGGTGGAGAGTTGAGTCTTCTCCATATTCACTGTCCCCATCTAGCTCCAACTTTATGTCATCATCATTGTGGGCACGGGCTTGGTGGTACTTGAGACCATTGATGTGCTTGTACTTCTTGTTGCAGTTGGGGTGTGGGCAGTCGATAAGAACTGGTGAGGGGCAGCTGCGGTCCAGGGGAGGTGGAAGAGGCTCAGTCTTGATAGAAGGAATGGGGAGCCCTGTTGGCCCTACCCCGCCACTGTTGGAGTTAGTCCGCATGCGCTTGTTGCCTTTGGTGTCCTCTGAGCTGGAATTGGGTTCCATGTCTGAGGCTGGTTTGGTCTTGCGTTTTCCAGCTGATGAGGGACTGGCCTTAATGTCCTCTGTGTTGCTGTTGGGTGGCGTGCGGCGCTCTGATGGTGTCTGGCTGCCCCTCCGCCCCTTACTATTGGAGGCAGCACGCGTCTTGTTATTGTTGGTGCCTTTGTTGTCTGATGAGTTGCTGTTCTCATTGATAGGGGTGTTGCTGTTGGGTCTCATTCTCTTGCCTCGACCTCGGCCATTCCTCATCTCCAGGTCACTTGTAGGGGATTCACAAAACCTGCAGTAGCAAGGAAAAACAGGATTAAGAATCAGTGGTGCCATAATACCAACATTTTGACTTAAAGATCAATACCACTCTTTGTACCATAGCTTTATTTTGAATGAGACAATGGAAAAATACGCACAAAATGAGATGGCAATGGAATAAATGAGAAAGTTATATAATACTTATTTCCAATGTACTAATTAAACAGAACAACAAACAATACATTGATGGAGTGCAATTGTTAATCAGTTTATATTTTTATATTTTCCATCAAAAAATCATTTGCAACATGATTTGCTGGCAAGATATTTTACAAACATTTGTACATATCTGTAATGTATGATGACGATGTGTGTTTGTAGAATTGAAGATGTAAAATATGAGATGAAATATTAATTATAGGAAAACCAAATGCAGTGACACATTTCAAAAAGAATTTAAAGGTGCCATGATATCATACCAGAATTGGAAATTTGTGCAACTTTAATATGCCAAAATTGCAAAATGTAACTGTAATAAGTGGTGCTGGGGTTCAAGCCCAGGAATGTTTAAGACTTAAATGTTAGAGACTGATGAGGCAAGAGCTTTATGGGAATGTTCAGCTTAGCTTTTGACACTCACAGTTTCATAGTAAAAGAACATCCAGTGACATTTTGACAGTTATGTGGATACATTTTATATTAACATTGCTGTGGGTAGTGTATAATAATTTGGCATTCTTTGATGAATTTGGTGCCAATATTCCACATAGAAGTCCGCAGATGTTTCACAGTGATTGTGCAGACCCAACTTGAGTTATAAGCCATTATGTGGTAGGCCACAACCATATGCATGACTCAGAACCAAATTTCACATACTGAATTATACTTCGCCCTAGAGCATGTGTCCAAATTTCATGACATTTCACTGCCTAGGTATAAGGATAGAAAATGGTCACATATTGGCATTTGTGGTGGTATTACTATGCCTTTGCAGACATGTTTGGTTACATCTACTCAAGATATGTACCAAATTTTATGATGATTGCACAAGTAGCCACGGCTAATTCTGCGCTTGGCCATGACCTCAAGTTCTCAAGTTCACTGGCATGACTGGGCAGGTTTTTGGCAGTTTGTGTACATATTCATTGGGCATCTGACACACACCATTATCAACTGTATCATTGTGCCAAATAGCATGTCACAATTACATACCATCTCAGAGGAAATTGAGAAAATATTGCAAGGAAAATCATAATGGTAATAACAATGATGAAGCAGCACAATACTACAGGGTCCATCTGAGGCTTGAACCCACAATGAACAATGACCATGATACTAAAATATCTAGTATTGTTTTGTCTCTCTCCTCTCATAGAATACTCCCAACAATTCAACATTTTGTGCACTCCAAGTTACATAAATTGAACACTATTTCTCATTATTCTCTTTAGAAATATACAGTAAGCACTTTGAACAAAGCAGATAAAACAGAAACCCATCAATTTCCAACTAAATAATGACAAGCAGCCTAAACATCATTCAAAAAGACACGGCTGTGAACATTCTACCTGCTTTGTAATGATAACATACAGTAATTCAGGGCCTCGTGTCTCTATAAGGGTAATGTAATTATCTTTCTGCACAGCAGTGAAGGTTAGCAATCTGTGACAAAGAGAGACACCGGGCTGGGATGAGTCACAGCTTCCCCTACAAGTCTCTCCAAACAATTTCAGCCCCAGCAGGGGATGTGAATACATCCGTAGTCTGACAGTGGTAGAGGAATTCAGACTCATTACTCATTGCAAGCCTGAGTTTATATTCAGTCCGTTGAAAGCTTTTTGAATTATTCATAGTGTGTCCCTAATGTAGTCGTGCTGCAAACTGTAAGACTATCTTGGTGCAAATACAGCCCAACAAACCTCACTTACTGAGCAAAGCAATGCCATTATTGCTGGTGTGATATAGCCTCTCCTTGTTTTCCATATTAGCTGTGCTTTAATGTTGATTTTTTTGTATAACATTTAACAGTACATTTCAAATATAGATTTACATTTACACTTAGATACAGTGCAGGTATTCTAACTCAAATCATGTGTTTGTATTGTGCTATTTTACACTCCACATATTTAGCATAAAAAGGCAAAAATCCAGGAATTACAAACACCTTAAGCTACCACCCACATAACACTGATCTAAGAAACTGCAGCCTTTTGTGACAGAGAATGTTATACAGTGTTGAGGAAAAGCTATTAGTCCAATAATTGGATTCTGCAATCTGGCTTGTTAGAGCAGCTTTCTATTTCTACCACTACCTCCTGGGATGTCAGCCGTTTGCCAATGAGCACAGTGTTCTGTTTCCCCAGGCTTGAGATAAAGACTAGCATGGGATAGGCAAGTCCTGCTGCACACAGGCAAGCAGGTGCGCAAGGCTATATCCTTGAGCTGATGCTAATACTACAGATTCATATCACAGTGAATGAAAAGGTTGGAGACCAAGTGTGGCTGGGATAGAGAAAGCATCAATGATTCATGGCAATCATGGAGCAATACTCTTTTTTCCCTTGACATTTAGAACTACCATGTGTGACAGTAAATTCTTTGTAAGATATAGGCTAGGAGCTGTTCACAATCTATGCAGGTAGCCTTATTTTTCAAACCAGCAGACATGTGGTGTACCATCAAATTAAACAGTGCAGAATCTACAATTTACTACAATTTGATGCATATTTAAATGTCACTATGTCTTCTGGTTTCCACGGGTGGAATAGAAGTTGAACAGAAAAATGATCTTTACCTTGGGGGAGCCCAGTCATGCCGTGTACAGTCCAGCAGGGTGCCCACGTATGTCTTGTTTCTCCAAGTAACATTGACCACCAACATTCCTGTGAGAAAGGCAACAAAAGAAGTCAGTCATTATTCATAAACTATGACAATCATGCAAATTATGAAAAGGGAATACTGTTTATTGAGCACCCACAACAAAGAATATTTAACAGAGTGAGACTTTTATGAAACCGACACTCTGCCCTAACAATGAGAGCAAGAAGTGCTATTCCAAATGGCTGTTGCATCAATGATCTTTGATCCTTACGCACTGATCTTTGCTTAACGGTGTCATATGCAAGACAGATTTACGATTTTCTAATCTGTGTACAGTAAACCTGTAGCGGCAAAAAACGGACCGGCATCTTCTAAATGACTGGTAACTCAGGACTTCAGTTCAGTGTTCTTCAAGCTCTATACAATACTGGCAGTAGGTCGCACTAAGAATGATCACACCAAGGTTACTGGGGAATACTCAATGAACATCCTTTCCATTTAAATAAGCCGGCTCACAGAACAGGAGATTTCCCTGAAGGGGAATTATTTACAGGGAAATACTTTTTGTCGTCCTCTATCTCACTTTACAGCTGAAGAATGTGCTACCATGGAGAAAATATGGTACTACTATGGGGAAACATGCATGAAAAAGAGCATCTTAAAAACAAGTAACAAGCTCCTTGGTAAAACCAATTTCACATTAATGATTCAACTTGGCAGTCTGTAACTGAGGGCGCAAGAAAGGATTGGTTAAAAGATTTTGCTCAAAGCGTCAAAGGGAAGTGCCTGAACCTGACGCAGGAATGTCCTTGACTTCACTGGTATTGCTGCAATGTGTCTGACTTAGAAGCTTCTGTGTCGCCATTTGGCTGGGGTGAATTTGGTAGCACTCCGTGTGAGCTAGACCATCAAGGCACAACCTGTGCAGAGTGTGATACCTGACCTTGCATTTAAAATCCAAGATTAGTTACAAGAGATCACACAACACACTGTGTATGCTTCTCCTAGAGAAAACGTACTGTTCATCTGATAAAAGCTTGCAAGATATATCAAAATGTCAGCTTTGTACAAAATCTGTCAGCTTTGAAATTCCAATCCAAAAGCCTGCACTTCCGATTGATATTTAACTGCAGTCAGTACAATCCCTGCCAATGCAAAATACAGCAGAGTGACTACTGATGAAGACCATTTGTGATTAACAGCCTGGTAGAGGCAGATGAATGATTATATTATTTGCAACTTTTGCCAGTGAATTTAAAAATAAATCAACAACAAACCGCTTTGGAGGATTAGGAGCACCGTGCACAAAAATATTCTAAATTTATTGCCCACCCATCCCCCCTCACTCCCCTATGGTGACCTCAGCATGCCACTTCAGCACTGCAGAGAAACCGGAGGCTGCAGTGAGCTAACTTATCTAATGGCACAGGAATGCTGGCTGGCAGCTTCCATTCCTCCGAGCATTTTATTAGCTCAGGAAACCTCTCTTGCTCACCCCATTTTCCCTCTCTCTCTGTCTCTCTCTCTCTCTCTCTCACCCTCACCCCCATTTCCTCTTTTCAATGGTATAACCATCCCCAGCTTACTATCTTCTTCCCTCCCACAGACAAGACACGGTTCAGACCTCATTTTTCTCCTGCTGCCTCTAGCATAAAGGAGTGAGTGTATAAGGCATTTATATAGGTTTACAGGAACCTGCTGACACTTGGCCACAAGTCTGTTCCCTAGCTCTATGGCCTGAAAAGATGAGTCCATGGTCCTGGGTCAATCAGCTGGATCAAACTGGGAATGCTGTGTGTGTGTGTGTGTGTGTGTGTGTGTGTGTGTGTGTGTGTGTGTGTGTGTGTGTGTGTGTGTGTGTGTAGGGTAGTAAAGAGGTCCTCGAGTTCAGATTTCCGTCACATTAAAAGAACCCAGACCTATTCTAAAACGCCTTCAACAGCCTGCCCCCCAGGCTCTCCAAACACTCCAACACAAAATGGCTCTGGCAGCTGGTTGTGGCAGGATGTAAATCAAGGGAGAGCAAATGAATGACTAGCCTTTCATGTTGTTCAGGATATAAGCCTTCCCTGCTTTCTCCAACCACGAGTTTAGAAATTCATACCATGAGTTTGGAAAAGCCTTAACTGATTTTCAAGGTAGGATTCAATCATTAAATTCCCAATGCCAAAATAATTATTTATCACATTTTAGACTGTCTGTGTACTTCAGTAACTGTGATTAGGGATAGGCATTGATGGAATTATATTGTTACAGTTCAAGTACTGTAATACCCCCCCCCCCCAAAAAAAAGAAAAAAAAATCTAAATTATCAGTTATATCCACACGAATACAATCAACCTCACAAAAAGCAAGCAATATCTACTGCCATTTGTTTATAGTTGATTTTAAATTCATAAATGCAAATGATTTTGGGTGTGTGTTCAAACAAGTTAAACACAAGTTAAACGCTTTGAAGTTGTAGCAACAAAATCCTTTTCTTCCACTTCTTCCAATATGATATGAACCAGACCGGCAACCAGTAAGCCAGTCAGCAAGAGTAAGCAAGGAAGTGTGTGAGCAATGACAAAAAAAAAAAAAAAAAAGACTATTACCACTGTGTGATAATTGTAAACTAAACCCCAAACCCAAATCTGTGTCAAGCCTGACAAGTGATGTCACCTTCTATGGTGATATCACCTAGTACCAAAGATCAGCCAAAAGCAGATGGTAATTTCAGTAGCATGCTTCTTACCATTAGATGTCGGGCTTTACACAGATTTGGATTTGGGGTTCAGTTAAAAACATGTAATTGCAGTGTGAGTATTATTGTGTTGAAAGGGTGTGTTTTAATTGCTTTTTGGGTTTGACTGTTTGACTCCGCTGGCCCAACTGGACTGTACTGGAGAGCAGCACTCCCTGTGAATTACAGGTACAAAGAACTCCACAGTGAATTGACAAAACTTTGATCAGAACTGGTCAGCATGAAAGCAAAAACTCAGAAAATAAGGCCCAGGTTGAAAATAACCATAATTATCCTTCAACTAAGCTAATGTTACCCCGGAGCTTGCCTAATGTTTAGAGTTTGACTTGCCAACACAAACTATGGAGTTTATTTCTCTTGAGTCATAAGCAATTGGTCAGTTGTTACTGCACAGTTGGCTGCCTCACATGCAACTCCCCCAACTGCTGCTCCCAGAACCCCCCACCCGCTTCTCTAACCAGTGCCACCTTGACTAACACATGTCCTGCGTGGAAACCCTGTAGTGCTTAACATTACAGGTGAAGTGTTCTGTTTTCACTTCATCAGACAACATTCTTTTGCCTCATGCTCAGAGTCTTTCACATGCCATTTTGCAGACTCATTCTTGCCTGGTTGCTCAGTTTGGTCAGACAATCAGCTCTAGGAAGAGTCTGGGTAGTTCCATATTTTTCCATTTTCTAATGATGGAGCCGACTGTGCTTTTGTGAACTCCCAACACTTGAGAAATTGTTTTAAACCCTTCCCCAGATCTTTGCCTCCTCACAATGTTGTCTGAATTCTACAGACAGCTCCTTGGACTTCATGAGTTTCTGCTCATGTACTGTCATCTGTGGGAGCTTATATAGACACGTGTTTCATTCTAAATCATGGCCAACTGGGCCTGAGGTTACAGGCCTAGTTGTCATGTGACATCATGCCCCTTCTCTCTGACTGGATCACACACCACTAACTGCAAGTGAAAGGCTAAATGTCTATATAGATTCCACTGTATGGCCTATTGCAGATGTCATCATCAGGCCTATTAAAGATTTCCCTTTCATAAGTGAAAAGGGTTTTCATTGCTGAGGCTTGAGAAGTTGCACCAGAGTTTCAAAATTCCATTTCCAGGCCACACAGTTTAAATCTAAAAAATGGTTGCACAATACAGCCCTGGTTATGCTACATTAGTAGGAATAATATAAGAGACATAATTACAGAATTTAATTCTCATCGCTCGACATTTCTGCCACAAGCCAATTTGCTCAGCATTAAATGTGCCTGTGTACTCATTTTACCTCATCAGTGCAATACTCTTCCGTTTTTGTCGACGTGATTTTTCCCTAAAATGATACTGAATATTTGTGTAAGATAATAATGCTCTCTAAACTTGACAGCACTATACATAAACTAATACAATGAGTGCTACCCTACTGCGCACACAAGCACACACATTTCTTATCCAAAAAGTACCTTGTCTAGATGATAGTTTTCCTTCATTAGGCAGCCATTATTCTGTTCATCACAAGCTTATTACACCACGTGTTGATATGTTGATTACATATCCATGGCACAGTTTAGGAAAAGGGGAGTAAAAAAAGAATGTAATGCTGTGAAGAGGAGCCAGGGAAACATTTTCAAATAGCTGTGATGCTAGTGTTACTGAAAACTTAATACTCACATGCTGCGATGCCGAATCTACTTTTGAATGACTTATGACATTTGAAATTTAATAGTCTACAACACTTTGTTTTGACTAGATTAATAATTGATGGGGCTTGATAAGAGGATTCTAGATTTATAGAATTTCATGGTAGTATCATGATAAAAAAAAATATTACCTAGGCTACTCTAAAGGATTCAATACGTTTAAAGCTTAAAGACGTTTTTATGAACAATCTGTTTGCAAGCTTTCATTCTAGGAATACATTTTTTTAATTAGTCAGGACAAAGATGTCAATGTCAAGTCTGTCTAAACATAGCGAGCGTATGACAAAACAAACCAAACACATTTCCCTGTGGCAGAAAGTGAATTACACAAGAAACAGAGATGCGTTTCCCTGCACGATTATTTGTTTACACACAGGGGGTTGTATATCTGTGTTAGTGTGTGCTATGATCTCTCTTTACTCACTGGATTTGTTTGTTGAACAAAAAAGTAAAACCTAACCTCTTTGAAACAAGAGTTCAGTTGGGATTTGTTTGCTGGGGGTGAAGGAAAGGGTGGGAGCAGAGTTGGTGGTTTGGAGCATGCCCTGTTCCCAGCACCCTTCCCCCTTTGCGTCAGTCTCATTAGGGTCACTCAGGCCGGCTGAGTGAAGCCCACATTAATGAGAGGAATTGGTCTGTAATTTTACCACTCATTTCCTTTCAATGCTGCCGAACAACAAATGGCACCCCTCCTTGTGCACCAAACTCCGCTGCGTACTTGTATATGATTACTGCATAAAAGCCTATTGGCAGGGGGAAAATCAAGTCAGGGGGTTGTGCCTGCTGCATGGGTGACTGGCTCCATGGCCCTCCCCCCCCCCCTCCCTCAACACGTTTCATTAGGTTGCAGTGGGGCCAAATTATCAGGTCTTCTGTTGCTGGTAAAGTCTGCTAGGGCCATGGGTTCATTGGTTGACCTCTGCTCTGCTCCAACTGAACAGGACTTCAGCGGGGTTAATGGCATTTTCACTGACTGCCCTTGTCAAAATGCCTTTGTTATCTTCCAAAATGGGACAAAATCAGTAATGTCTGATGATTGGGTGTTACATCATATGACTATTCCTACAAATGTCAACACAACGGTTCCTGTTTGCCCTTTTATTTGCCAAAGAGACTAATCTAAACACGTTGAGTCTTGAGCAAAATTACAATCACTCGTGTAAACAATTACCAGTGCTTTCAGCTACTGATAATTATCATTCAGCGTTCAGTCTTAAGAGACTGCTTTTTGCACACTGGTTTCTCTACAATAAGAACTTCATTCATCAAGGCTCCATGTAGATAGAGAAGTGAGAACAATGAGAAAAACAGTGTCAGTATTCATTATGGAAAGAAGATGAAGGATAGCCGGGTGCTGCCATGAGCAATAATAGTAACACTGATAAATGAAGCGTTTGAGCATTCAAGTGTCTGAGCATGTTTCCAACAGTCCATGTTAAAAGCTTCTCTGCAGTCACGGCGCGTAAAATAAAGTACAGCTTGTCCAGCTATGTCAGTGTCAGACTGTAAAGTCCTAAGATTGACTTTATATCAAAACCTGAGCAGACAGGAATTCAGGACAAATTTCATGAGTCACTTATTGCAGCGGAGATGGTGGGTATATACGGGAGCCCAGTGCAATGCAGTGCTTTAATATTAAATAAGCCATATTCATACACCCAAACCAGCTTTGTATTTGAATACTCCCTCAACTTGCAAATAATAATAAACGCTATAGAGCTGTTAAGTGCATTATAAAAAAGATGACAACAAGATATTAAGGCCAGTAAAACATACAATAAAAATGTCAGACATAAGTCACTGAGAATTGGGTAGAAATTACTAAAACAGGCAAATACTAAAAGAATGGTTATATAAAGCCTGTCTACAGAATGTGTTCCAAGAAGATGTAAAAGATGACATAAAGGTCCAGTCACCTTTGGTTTTTATCTATTCTGGAACTATCCAGAGAGCCCTGTCGGTGGATCTCAGCCTGCATTCCAGTTCATAAGGGGTGAAAGTGCGAAGTCACTCTCTCTGACAAGAGTAACAGCCCATGAGAAGGTCAATTCCCTTATACTACTGAGAGGCGAAGGATAAGGGCATTAGTATGCTTTCCACATGGTCGCAGCATTATCAGCCGCATGCAGCAGTTTCTCTCTCCACAAAAAAAAAAAAAAATCAGTACATGTTTACTCGTACAATGGGAGTAGCTCACAAAACAGCAGCCATGCATGTAACGATCTGAAAATACATATTTGACATCTATGCTAAGTTTACATGCATTTATTACGGCTGGTAATTTGTGGTCAGGTGGAGAACAGTTTGCTTTCATGTCAACCGGGTAAATCTGCCATCTCAATGTTGAAACAACCCCTCTGGTGTTTTTCCTTACACGAGATGGTGCCGCGATTAAGAGACAGGTTTGCCAAAGGCGCATTACTCAAACTGTTGTTGACGTGTATATAGCCGACATGATATCTTATGACCACCACTGGCAGGGCCTACCAATTCCTCTGGGCATATGATTTACTTCTCAAGACTATTTAAGTGCATGGAAGAATGCAGTTGTCAGCCAGTAAGAATGGGACTATCATTAGCAAGCAATGACATTCCGATTCAAAATCTGTGTGTGGGATGGGGAGATGTAAGTGACTCTGGAAACTGGCTGCCTCCTGATATAAGAGGGGGGTAGGATGGAAAGCGGAGGTTGTGTCTAGGGAACTGGTGAACGAAAATTAAGAGGGTGCAGGAGAGAGAAAGAAAACGGCACATGTATCACATTTTTCTTTTCTCTTCACTATGTCCTCTACTGTTAACTGAAGTTGGTCTTTCATGATTGATTTTTCGCTCCTCCTTCTTCTTGCTCATTGGCCTTGCAGAGAGCTACACAGGCCTCCTGTCAATGCTCACTCCTACTTCAAGGACATTTTCTATAGTGAGTTCACTGGGAGCAGGCACCACTCTCCTTTGTAAAAACATTTCAATGAGGCCTCTGACAGGTGGTCTTCAAAAGAGCAAGGAAGCATTGCTGGCAAGTGAGCTTCAGAGCCAAGTGCCCCTTTCATACAATATTCTCCTTCTCAACTCCCTGACAGGGTTCGAGAAATAAAGAGCAAAAAAGACATCCCTCAAATGTTTATACAGGAATATCCGTTTCATACTGACCTCTTTTATACTCAGACGCCAAAGAACTTTTAACTCCTGTGCTAAAGCCAACGTTAGCAATTCTACAATGATGTAATGCATGTTGCATAAATAATCCATGAGACAAACATTTCTCACAAACAGCGTGTATTATTTATCTATTAAGGCGCTTAAGAACCGGTGGGACCTGCTAGGGGAATAGCCTGCTGTGTACTGGAGGTCGGAGTTAACACTGCTGTGTGTGTGTGTGTGGTGGGGGGCACTGGCACGGAGCTGTAGTGTTTGGCCGAAGGGGCCCCCTCTGTGCTCCCTCTACCCCGGAGCAGGAGCCAAGGCGTTCTGGGCTGCGTTTCAAGAGCAATAAACTTCTCCAGCATTTCAGAGATGACATTTGGAGGTATCAGCATGCTAAGCCTGGGAGGGGTTGGCCCATTGCTCTGCCGACGCGACCCTGGGAGCTGCCACTGCCTCGTCTGCGCTGAGGGGATTTGTGTCAGAGCTGGGCCTTAAAATACCATGCCTCTGCCCCCCTCTCCCTCCCTTCCTCCCTGTCTAAAGCTTCACGCGCCCCCAGACTGTCTGACTGGATGACATGGTCTCTCACTTTCCCTCACCTCATATTCACTCCTTTTTCTCCTACACAGGGCTGGATGCATCAAATTGGCTGATTTTGATGCAGACCTTTATGGGCCATTCTGTACAGTCAGTGATTCAGATACAGACTCATGCTACTGTTTTACTTTCTGGCAAATTCGGCACAAAGAGGTTGTTACCTCTGTGCTCAAATTACACAGGATGAAGAATTAATTTGGCAGCATCAGCCAAGATTCCTGTTGGCGAGGACCAAAGGTGTAACTTATGGGATCACATTTTGTTAGGTGTCGCCTGCTTCCTCCTCATCTGTTTCTTTCTCTGGCACTCTTTGAGTCGGGTGAGGTGCAGACAATTACTGGGAGTCTGTTGTTCATTTACTCCCACAAGGCCGAAAGGCGGAGGTGATGAAGCAGCTGTTGTTTGGCATGCTAAATGAAACACACACACACACACACACGCACACGCACACGCACACACACAGTGCATGCCTAAACAGCTCTGTATGAGACTTGTCATGCAGAGAAGTGGGGGACTGCTCAACTTCATTGCTAATCAGGCTGTTTCTGCTATGGCTTTGGGGCCTCTGTTTATTGTTGCTCTTCCCCAGTATTCTGCCTAGATTCGCCTTGATTTCCTCATTTGGTTTTCATTTGTTCAGTTGCCCCACAAAGAGAGAAGTCTGTTTTCATAGGTCTCTTAAGGAAAAGCAGCAGAATGGCAGTGCAGCTTGATATGAGTAGCAACTGGATCTCTTCCATCTGAAAGCTAGCCAGTAGGTTGTTATGGGGTAGTACCATTAAAATGATGTAGAAAGAATACACCTCTTCATGTTGTTTAATGTACTGTGTTGAATGTAATGCTAAGGGAGTGAATGACAAACGTCCCCTGAGAAATTCAATAGAGATTCAATCCTCTCATAACTTAGGAGAACAGGCTACACTGGTGGCTGTTTAAGTGAGATCTAAAAACTGACTTACTACACATCCTGGAAGGATTCTGCAGCAGTGCACAATTCAATTAGGGCACTCTCCCAACACACAAAATTGTTAAACAATAGCTGATTTTGCCAGCAATGAACGAGCCGTAGCATCTTCAAACAGCATAGCAAATAAAAAAAAAAAGACAGAAAGCCATATGGGAATAAAGTCTACGTCTCAACACTCAGAAAAATGTCTAACAGGCGATGGAGAGATATTTCATAGTTGCATTTATCAAAAGGATGTTTCTTCATCACATGATTTTCTTCCCCCACAGTGTGTTTCTGCGATACAGATCAGCCTTTTTGGGAGATAGATTAAAAAAAACAACACAGGCTTCAAAGAGAGGGGGGAGAGAGGGGGATGTGCACACTGGAAACCCTATTGGTTTCTACAGCTCTGAAGGCCATAACAACCTGTGGGCTACGCCAGCAGAGATGAGTGCCCCCCCCCACCCTCCCCCACTATCCCACCCCTAAAACCACTCACCCACTCCCACCAGCCTCGTCCCCACTGAGCCAGATAGAGTAGAATCACATGAAAACATAGCTCCATCAGCCCAAACCACTACCTCTTCCAGCCAAAGTAGCAGCTTTGAGAGACCGGAGCGTAGGGAAAGGACAGACAGCTTGGAGAGGGGAAAGGGAAGGGCGGGGGAGGGAGAGGGGGAGGGGGAGGGGGAGGGGGGTTTGGGGTGGTCAATCTCTCTATGGGAGGCAGTGAAAGAGGGAGCACAAACATAGTACTGGACTTGGCTCTGAGCCACGTTTGTGTCACTAACAGAAGTAGCCTTGTCTATCTCCCCCTGCCCCAACCCCCTGCCTTGCACTCGCTCTCTCCCCGTTTGCTTGGAAACAGAGTCAAGGGGTGACTGGCTGGATGCTCGGTAACAGAAAAGAGCCGCAATAGAGAGGAGGACAGGGGTGAATCAGACACAGCCCAGGGTTGGAGCAAAAATCAAAAAAGGGGGTGGGGAACACTCAATAGCAGGGACTGTGCTTTGGGAATGCTGATGAGGTAGGGATCTTTTCTATTCTGTTCCTCCAAGTGGACCAACAAGCTGCACTGTGGATGTGTGGGCGAATTTGTACTCAGCATGCCTGCCGAGCGATTGAGCACGAGCTGCTTTGAAGATTAGGTGTTTGCATTATTTCACATGCACGACAGAAAATGAGGGCAGTTATTCAGACCCAGCAAAACCTGATAGTGCTAGTGATACATCTTTAAATTAAATACGCTGAATGCGTTTTCGATCAAAGGGAGGAATACTGAGAGCGTCTAACGTTTCACTCGGACTGCACTGCGGGAGAGGAGCCAACGTTATTCCCAACTGGCAGGGTTGAAAAGAAGTGCTTTGTGTGTTGTGAGGCATGTTGTTGTTGAGAGCAGATATCTCTGTGCAACAAACTCCCGCCTGTGTACGCCTGAGCGAAAAACAAATCAAGGCCACCTAAGAACTGCCTGCCAACTACTATTCTTGTTGGCAATATTATGCTGGCTGCATGCTGTGTAAAAACAAGCATTAGTACCACCACCAATTCCTGAGGCAGTGAGGGCATATCCAATTTCATTTTAACAGGAAAAATTTGTAGAGAAACAACAGAGAGATCTGAATTTATTATATGGCATGAGCCTTATTGATAGACATTAAAAAACCAAGACTTTTTGGATGTCTTAAATCAACTACACTCTGACTGTATAAACAAAAAGAAAAAGAAGTATCCTGTATGTTCATAAAGCTTTCATATGCTTTCATTTCAACTCAAATCCAGGAGCAGACACATTCGTTTCATCTACAGGAGACTCACTAAGAAGTGCAAACTTAAACCACTTGACTTACCGTCTTCAGTTTCCTGCCACACGATGCCTTCTAGATTGACACTGGTACCAGGCTCGCAGGGCCCCAAGCACTCCGGTTCGGTGGCCAGGGCCACGTCGGACGTGTTCACCGCCACCGAGCGCGTACGCACCATTATCTGCTCGCACGGTGAGGCAATCTCGCTGTTGCCCACCGCGGCCAGGAGGTGGAGGGGGGGAGGGGCTGGCGTTGAGACAGGAGATTCCATCTGTGAGAGAGAAGTGGGGGTTGAGAGAGAAAGACATGAGACACTTGAAAACCACTATATAAACATGCACAGAGCAGATGTTAGATACAGGGAACGGATGCCACAACGAGGGGAAGTGAGCAAAGTGCTCAGCGCATGGGAGACATCCTGGAATGCCGGTGGCCCTTGAAAGTAAACCGATGCCTTGATCAGTGAAAGGGTGATACAGTAGTTGGTGCAGTCATGTGGGCTTTGTCTCATTCCTCAAGCTGGCACTAAGACCTGATTAGCAGTGAGGGAAGGCAGGGAGGGAGATAGTGAGCTGCTTTAACTGCCTCTCAGGCAAGGAAAGAATGAATTCTGCGGTGTTACTCAAACAATCCCTCCCCCAGCTTTCCTCCCTCACGCACAGGCTGAGATCTCTGACACCAAATCATCTCATGGACTGATCACTCATTAATTCCCTCAATTAAGGAGCTAGTTGTGGTGAGGGAGCAGGCTGCTGAGGGTCAGTAATTGATTCCACCTGTTCTGACGCACTGTGACAGCAATGAAGAGACAGCGGGCCTATGTGGAAAACGAACGAGAAGGACAGGAAAGGAGGGAGACGGTTAGAGCAAACTAGGGGAAGCGCAAGCGAGAACTGGAGGTAGAGAGTGTGTGGGAGGAAAAGAGAGAGAGGGAGACTGATTGTGATTTAAGGGCCACAGTGACACCAGGCTTAGTGCTCATTATTCAAGGCAGTCAACATTAAAGTGCTCCAAATCATTAGCACTGAACTGCAGGAGGAATCCCACGCTGCAGCCAAACACCGCACATTTATTAATTGGGCATAAACCACTCAGTGCTTGGAAATATGTTGCCAACGCTGGATCCAATTAGACTTAGAATAAATAACAATTGACACATAGGCTTATAGGCCTATACGCCCTGTGAATAAATGTTCTAATCTACTCACTGTTCAAAACAGTGAGCATGATGTGGGAAACTGAAACTACTGATCAGACATGAATTATGCTGGTATGACAACATGCATTTCAAATCCATCACTGCACGATGAAAATAATGCTCACAAGACCAAACATTAGTCCTTCATGAAATCAATGTTAGTTCAAGACTTATCATCACAGAATCTGCACATTTCATGGTTTACTGAAATGTGCTTGAATAGCCCATTTCTCCTGGTCCTCTCAGGAAGAACAAATTAATGTGGCAGGGAGCTGCAGTGAGCCGGGCCTAACGACATCGTAATCACTCTGTGTCAGTTTCTGATGCATGATGTGGCCAAGCTGCAGGCCGGCTGAGTGAATGGGACAGGACAGGTAATCACCCAAGCTGTCAACATGCTCTGTTCCTGGGCCTTATGGAGACACAGAGGGCCACAGACAAGACCACACAACGAACCCTCCTTCAAAGTGACAGCAAATGGTGCGAGGCGCAAACAGGACCATGCAAAGCCTCCTTTTACTCGACTCCTGTAACCTAAACAGTTTGTGTAGACATTTTAGGCATGGATCTATTTGAAACTCTTAAACTGACTATATCTGGGTTTGCTTATATTCCTGACCACACAATTTCGATGCCAAGTTAGGTGAAATAATTATGGCCTGGATAGAGCTGCAACGATTAATCGATTAATCGATTAGTTGTCAACTATTAAATTAATCGCCAACTATTTTGATAATCGATTAATCGGTTTGAGTAATTTTTTAAGAAAAATAAGTCAAAATTCTCTGATTCCAGCTTCTTAAATGTGAATTTTCTGGTTTCTTTACTCCTCTATGACAGTAAACTGAATATCTTTGGGTTGTGGACAAAACAAGACATTTGAGGACGTCATCTTGGGCTTTGGGAAACACTGATCAACATTTTTCACCATTTTCTGGCATTTTATAGACCAAACAACTAATCGATTAATCGAGAAAATAATCAACAGATTAATCGACAATGAAAATAATTGTTAGTTGCAGCCCTAGGCCTGGAAATGATCTTTGATTAAAAGAATTAACAAGCTTTGTGATAACAAGGTGATGAGTTTTAAACTCTAATTTAAATCCATGGGAGGCTAATGATGCCAAGATGTCTTAAAAACAGGACAGGTTAAGTATCAAGGAAGAACTGAGTTCAAGGATTCCCCTGACTTCCCACTGTACCCTCAATAGAAGAGGCCTTTTCTTCACCCCAAGTCTCCATTGAGACCTGCCTGGTCCCAGCACAGCTCCATCCTATATTCTGAGGTTAATAGGCAAATTGCTATGAAGCAAAATGATCTTGATAAATTGCAGAGCCCTGGCTTACCATTCTCAAATTGAGTACAACCTTGCCTGGCTGAGCTTTGACTCATTTTTCAACTTAAATCCTCTGTTACTGTGCAAGCTAAAAAGATCCCTTTCTTTCTGCATTGGTCTTTTGATTTTTACAAACAAGAGTGATAGGTCAGTCTAATGTTTGCAACTCTGCACAATCAACAAAACCATTTACCATGTAATGATACAAAGCAGTCACAACATATGTTTAGGATATTGAATCAGAGAAACAACAATGGGAGCAATTTACAATGTACATGGACTATGGTTCTCGATTTCTGAGTTCTATCAATGGTGGAGAAAACAAAAGGACTTTCACTCTATGGCGGCCAAATGTAAACACACACAGTGAAATTCCTGAAGTCCCTTCCGGGGATTCGAAAAACCACATGCGACAGAACTACACAACTTGTCAGATTACTCAAGGCTCTACCCAACACTCCAGCCAATGCCAAATTCCATGATTCCTTCCCTCCTTGCAAGATTTACAGATGTATTTCTAAATCTCCCCCAAAACCACAATGCTTGAGTGTCACGCAAACCTTCTCTTAAGTGAAACCCCATGCCAACTCCTAGAGAAAGCCACATTGGCGAGAATGATGTTTAACTGGCTGAGAAAAATTCTATGAATCTTGGACTGATGTCGAGCATAACTCACAGTGCTGACAGAGAGGGAACTCTGCGCCTGGATTTCCAGTGATCACACAATAACTTCCCCCTGGCAGAGGGACGCATGCTGCACTTTTTACCGGACACATTAACCTCAGCTTTAACTTGTTTATTAGAGTTGGGATTAAGAAACTGAGCACAGGGCTTGGGCAAGGATTACGAGGGGATTACACTGTAGTGTCATACTGAGACACCTGTCTTGGCTGTATTCGTGTGGGAGGTGCGGGGCTATAATACACTTGACCAAATTATGCTTCAAGTCCTTCATTGCATACCCAGACAAGAGTCAGCAATGCAAATGCTGTTGGCTTAACCTTGACACAGAACCTCGAAAATGGCTCTCACTTTAAATTGCTAGGTGAGGAATTTATTCTCCCAATATAATACTGTGAAATTAGTTTTGATAACATATTCTAAAAGTAAAAAAAGTGACTGTAGATGTCACAAACAGTAGCCTGAATTATTTGTTTTGCACTTTCATTTGTTCCAGGGTGGGAGTTCATGGGCTCCATTTCCCATGACATCTGAAAGGAAAACAACTCTACTTAGTAAGCCTGTAAATAATGCATCAAAAGTATGGAGGAGAGGAAATAATGAAAATAAAGCAACTCCCAGAGGGCCATAAGGCTGATGGTTGCTACTACAGGTCATTAGACAGATAAATTTAGAGGAAATCCGTAGACTGGTTACACTTAACCCCTTAAAAACATTCAAAGACTGGATTGAAAATCCTGTTGTTTTTTTTTTAAAAGGCTAAGTAACCAAAGCATCAAGTTAAAGACTAGCAACCATTCAAATAGGTTAGGTGAGTAGTTCTTCATGTAAAGACCCATTTCAAACGCGACATTAACTAAGCGCAAACAACTCAAGGAGCATCACTGAACCTAGCATAATAGCCTCATAAAACAGATTTCAATTCTTTTAAATAGGTTATATTTGCACATGGCTCATCGTGCTTTATCACAAATGGAATTGGTTGCTGTGATAACTCCTGAGGTAACCAGAGGGCTAGTTAGCAATCTTATTTTCTTGTAACTGTAATCCTTATGTATGCTGTTTTGAAGAAAACTTTTCAGAGTACACGCGCTTTAGCCACCGTTGTATCAAAGCCGAAATACAAGAGAAGGCATACTTTACTGTGGTTATGGGCACTTGGTGATGTCTCGGGATGCAATCGTATGAGTTTGATGGTACAGAAAATCATGGTTTCACTATTATTATGCAGCAATTTATTTTAACAACATTGAGGACAAGGAAACTCAAATGAGCATTTTATAATTGAAAGGTTTTACTGTATTTTTTCCCACACCATTTCTTTTGGTCCTGCAAAGAAAACATGCACTCTATATTAAAAGCACATTTGAATATGGAAAAAAGTATGGAGTTGCTTATTAGAATTTATGTTCCCTTTAGCTGAACCTCTGAACCTCTAATATGGACCCATTAACTTATGTGAATTGACCCCATTGGCTGTGAGGTTGTTTAACCATTGAGCAGTCCCCTGTATACACTTTCAGTCTGTGTGAGGTGTGGGGAATTCAACACCGTCTTCAACACCGAAGAAAGAAAACACCATCTGTCTTGAAAGGAAAAAGGGTAATTCTCTCTGAGACAAGAGGGCATGATTAAGTGGAAAGGAATTCCTCCCAAAGTGCTATAAGTTAGCTGAGCTCCATGTTCCTACTTCAATTATGTTATGTAATTCTTCTTGACTCCAGGGACAAACCATGTGAACATCTTTGGTGAGCTGCTGGGGTCTAAGGCCAGTGGAGATTACACTTCTTCCTGGCTTCGCTTGGTGCCTCATTCAGCACCACTGACACCCAGTTCAGCAATATTAGAGAGGGGGACCCAAGCCCTTTTATTTGGCTGTCATACTAACAATGTGGGGACTTGTACTGTATTGTTGAATACAAATAATGGATTTTAAACAGCAGCATTTGTATTCAAACTAGTCCAGACAATCACAATGCAAAGACAAGTTTGATTATCAGCATACAATCATGCCATTGGGCTGGCTTTTTTTAGTGAGCTTTATTTGAGGGCATTGAAGTCACAAGATTATTAGCATTAAGCCAAAGACTGAAAAGGGACACACAGGCACAGAGCTAAAAGCCTCATCTAATTTATTGATTAGTAAAATGCTCACAGCAACCAGGGGACGGAAAAGCCATAAAATGACTAGAATTAGCATTCAGTCTAATCACACAAAACAGTCAGTTTCAAATTGTGATAGTCTACCCCATTTTTTGCCAATCACAACACATCTGTCTAACTCTATTCTTTTACCAAAACCACACTGCCGCTCTCTTTGAAGCTCACAGTAATCACAGAAACTGAATGAGAAAACACGAATAGGAACAACCTGACAGCTATTGTATACCGCCAGCTGGCAAAAGGCACTCTCAGTTTCTAGGCAACTCTTCGGTTTTAGCTGCTAATTGTATGCTTTCAGGAAAGCATAACCACACATAAATAATACAGAGAGGAAACTAAGCAGTGATGAAGTCAGTCACCCATGACCTAGAATCTCTTTAGAGTTGTAACCAGTAAGCCAGGATCTCATTCTACACAGTTAATGTCTGACAAAGAAGCTGTTGGCTTCTGGTGTACAACATATACCAGAAAACTTAGAATATAGTTAAATTCAATATGAAACACATTTTGCAATTCACCTTAAAGCCTACGGGCTTTAGCCTTCAGGCTATATGAAATTTTTAAATGTCTCCAAGAAACACTGATGATAAGAGTCATCCTAGCACAGAAGCCTTGGTTTTGACACTTTTCATTACAGCTCATACTTTATGATGCAACGAACCCTTGACGATTGGAAACAGAACAGTGAAAGCTGAGATATAAACATGAAAAACGTCTGGAAAGGCAACAGTATCATATGCAGCACTAAGTACCCTTTCATCTCACAGCCCTTAGCAACAGCTGTGCATTACAGCTCAACTGTTACTAAGACAAGTAATTCTTTCACATTTTCTCTAAATTTGGGCAGAAATCAAATTAAATATCTTTTTTAACACAGCATAGCTATAGTGGAAATGAGCGCCACAATTTATTTTACCAAAGCCTTTGATTGAAAGATAGTGAAGCTAAAGGTAAGCAAAGCTTTGTCAAAGGGAAAAGAACCTTCTTCAGAGAGCAGAGAGGCTTTACCTGTGGAGACATCTGCACTCAGTGATGAAAGGACAACAGGTACATTAGTGAAGAGACTGCTCCTAGAGCTACCAGTAAACATGAAAGGAAGTAAAAGTGATATAAAAAGACAGAAGGCACAAGGGACCGCAGGGTAGAGGACTGAGCCAAGATAAGTGGAGCTTACCAATTTGCTCACTTATGAAGCAGTGGCCTAATTTGCCCAGTAAAGCAAAGTCACACACACTGAAAATGTCCTCTCCTTGCAACACTTCAATCAAATGGCTAAAGTAAAAACTAGCCAGGGCTGGGAATAATACTCGCCCACTCACCAGCAGTGAGTATTTTTCATCTCTGGCGATTCAGATACAGAGATCACAAGCCCATCAGGCGAGTGAGATTTGCTAAGACGTGAATAGACATTTAAGGAGGTACTAACTGAATGCGATTCAGCCAATTTAATTGCTGCCAAGTGACACTAACAGTAACAAGCACTTTACCTTAAAAGAAATAGGCCACTAGAGGGGGGTTGGGTTATGTGTCGCTGGGCTCATCACTACCTCAGCCCGCCTATGGGAACTCTGCCCTGTTGCCATGGCGCCAACGCTCAAAATTGAGGCAACAGACAGGCAGGCAGCTATTTATCTCTTTAGCTCACTGACAGAAGTAGACAACATAAACAGCAGCAGCAGTAGCAGCATTACGAATGAACCTCATCCAAAAGGGGGTTATTTATAATTTTAAAACATTGTTACCGCCGCCAACAAAGTTGGAGGGAGGTTTTGGTTTAATCCCTGCATGTTTGTCTGTTTGTTAGCAAGATATCTCAGAAAGTTAACAATGGATTTGGCTGATGTTAAAATGAACTGTTCATTTACGTCAAAGTATAAGATTCAAATAATACACAAATCTAGTGTGAAAAAAATATACACCATTATTTAATTTGGACTAAATTGCATCAATGACAAATATTTACCAGGATTTGCACCAAGCTCCTATGATGCATCCCGATGGACAATCTGAGCCACAATATGCTCAGTGTTGGCTCAGTGTTTGGTTAAATTACCACAATTTAAGCAATCAATTGAGGCAAACCTGTCTCCATCACAGTACCTTCCTTGATGGTGTAGAGTTAGGAGAGTTCCTATTGGCAAATTGTCTCATAGAATTACATGGGGAAATTTGCCAGGATGAATGATGAGTGATTTCTCAAGTACCTACATCAAGACTACTTCTATTCTGAAACCACTGGCAGCTTTGATTTGACTAATGTCAAAATAATATTCAGCTTAGCCCTCATAATTACAGTTTGGTCTTACTGTCAGTGGCATTGGTTAATCTTTGGATGAAACAATTTACATAATGTGGCCATAACAGACAATTTGGGAAGAGGGGAGGCTGAAAATATATGAAGGCAACAAAGATAAGGAGCTGGCTTATGCGTCCAAAAAGAGTAAATCTTTTAAGTACAGCAAAAGTGGGACTATAGCCTTAATATAGCCTATAATGAGTGAAGCCTATATCACATGCAAGACCCGCAAGGCCCGGTCCTTTACCTCTATGAATAGCTACACACCGGATGGCATGAGAATTGTCTTCAAATGTTTATGGAAAATTCCCAGGAATGCATGCTTTCTCAGACTAAATCAAGAATGTTAAAAAGCTAGTCAGTTGGAAAATTGGAAAGGGTTCATTCTTACCCCAAGCCAAGCTCTCAAACATGGACACTAAACACCAAGTTAGGCTAACCAGCAGATGAGAAAACGAGACCAAATGATTCCCTGATGCGGCCAAGCTTCTCTATAATAGATCACATTTCTGGCAACAGATGAGAAAGAAAAGGCTTATTTAAATTTCTTAAACTCCAATTCAGAAAGGTTGAGATCATCTGTACCTCCTTAGCTCAAGAGATTTGGCTGGCTAGCTGGCTGGCTGGTTGGCTGGCTTACACCCTGCAGGTGGTTTGGTACACTTTTCTCTTGTCTTAGTTTGATTCAGCTTGACCTTGGCCCCCTAATTCCTCCCCTTCCTCTCCCTGGCGCAGCCGGCTGCCTTGGGCCTACGCCTGGTATTGTTTGTTAGATGACAGGGTGGGGGATGGGTTAGAAGAGCACTGGGGTAGGCTGCTGGATGAGGGCTGAAAGCTCTCCACATAGAAACAGGCAACCCAAACAACCCTTATGCTGCACTGTGTATAAACACGGTGAATGCCTGTACTAGGAACTGCCTGCAAACATTTTTTCTCCACACTCTATGAGCAGGAACAGAAGAATTCTCTTTGCCTGGTTGGTTCAAAAGATGTCTGTGGTGCAGTTTCATTGTTAGTAGCTGGTTACTGTTCGCAACATAAGATAACACAATCGAGTAAAATGTTTCATTACCGAGAGCATTTCTATTAACATTCCAAACATGCCAGATGTTGTTGAAATTTCATCCACTTCGGGGTAGTTTGAATAAAATTCTATCTAAATGTTGATTCTATTGGTGATTCTATTGGCGATTCCCTCCCCTGTGCCCCCTTGCTCAGCCGCCCACTCTGACCATAGGTCAGTTGACAACAACGGTATCTATTACAATAATAAGCCACATTCTTGTCAAGGTCACCCACTTGCGTCCGCCAGGGAGAAAGGCTGCGCTGGGAGCAGAAATCCAGATAAGCTGAGCTGAGCCTCCAAGGATTTCTCTCTCGCCAGCCCTCTCCATAGTCATAAATCTTATCTCACAGCAAAGGGAAACCTGACAACAAACTGAGAGGCTGCCATCAACAGCTCAGCCACCTAGATTCCCACCCAAATACCAATGATTCACTCTTTGACTTGTTACAAGTCTGTGGCTTTCACCAAACAAGAGCTTGTGAGATCAGGCTACATGGAAAGCTAGTGCCCTTTGTAGTGTGCTCAACATTTCCTCTTCACCATTTTGTTGAGAGCCTTCAACAAAAATTCTCTTCGGCTGGACAATCCCTAGTTACTTAGCTTCCTAAATTCAGTCCAACAAAAACACAAGGTACATACTTCTAGACATAGGATCCAGAACCACAACCAGCTTAGTCACAAAAGACGTTTTACTAGCCCCACAGATTACACAAGGAAAACAAGTTGTTATTCAGGCTGTGAGATTTCCCCAGAGCCCCTAACCTCAAACTATTTATAGACGTTCTCTGTTAGTCTGTTTCCCTTGTGTTGAGGCTCTTCTATGGGTGGTGCCTTCTCAAGCACTAGACAGACAATCCTAAACCACACATCAATGAACACATTTTCCTTATTAGAAGTAGGCCTAGAGTCAAATTACAGATTGTATTGTGTTAAGACTACATGAACTGTCACAAGTGTACTTGGTTGTCTGAATACTAAGCCAAGATCCATGACATTGTGCAACACTGAATATTATACTTAGTGTGACAGCATAGTAACTTCCCATGTGGCTGCCACATAGTGAATAATTGTGCTGCATCCAAAATCCATTATAGTATAAGCATCATAAATTAAGATGAATTTAACAGTACGGTGAACTGTAAATAATTATATACTCATAAAATGTTACATACGCCTGTATTTCATGGAAAAGAATTGACTAAAAAATAACAGCCAGTAGATAACCTTTAGGAATCCATGGATTACCCCACAGAAAACTGTTAGGATTGTCAAATAAAAAAATGCAATTGAGGTCTTTAGCAGGGCAGACAGATAAGCAGATGATCGTTCATGTGTGTGTGTGTTGGGGGGGTAGTAAGGCTGTGACCAACAGAGTGTGAATGTGTGTGTATGCGCAGGAGTGCACTGCTCTCTCGTCTGCAGATAGGATAGTGCTTGGGCTGCACCCACTGCCCGGTTCGCTCACGCTGCTACTTTAACTAGGGCTTGCTACTCTGATCGACCTCTACTGTTGGCTGTCTCACAGAGCCCCTATTGAACCATGTCTAGCTTAATGGAGGGTGATGT
Organism: Centroberyx affinis; assembly: GCF_046629955.1. Taxonomy (NCBI): domain Eukaryota; kingdom Metazoa; phylum Chordata; class Actinopteri; order Beryciformes; family Berycidae; genus Centroberyx; species Centroberyx affinis. The sequence continues at coordinate 64,600 of NW_027280273.1, forward strand.
GCACTATTACTGTGAGCCAGTAGTTCCTGGACTCCAGCCTCAAAGCCCTATAGACACTTACACATTAATACACCTTAGGACAATGATCACCGTAGCTAGCACCACATGACATTTGAACACTCTCATTGGTGAGAGGGAAAGATATCGGTAGCAGGGTAAAATCATACCAGCTTTTAGTTACTGTTCCACACAGTAGTGCTATGACTTGGTTTGATAATGATAATTTGGAAATGACTTGAGTATGATCCAAGGAGTTATATGAGAAGCCCTGCCCAGAGTAAAGAGAACTCAGAAACAGGCTGACCTGGGAATGACATGTACTACACAGCATGTACCTTGTCAATCTAAAAGCTGTTCTAAACTGTCAACTAGATTTTTTTTTCCGGGCCACTCAGTAGATGCACTTTGGCTTGACGACAAAAGCAGATGCAGCCCTCAAATATCCCTAAGATGGTTGCTTAATCAAAGGACATGTGGTGACATGTCAGCACAATACAGTGAGCCATCGCACAGCCGCCGGTAGGGCATCTCTAAACAAATTACGTCTCTGTGCCCTTCAGATCATTAAAAGCACTAATAAGTCAGCGGGTGATGATGTTGAGGGAGCAAGAGAGAAGTGAAAGCCACTAAAACACACAAAATCTCGCTCTCTGCCAGCCGCTTAGCAGAGGTCTGCTGCTCTCAGCCATCAGAGTTTGATGACCTTGTTAGTTTGAGTGCCTAATCTGCTAATGCCCTGATAAAAATAAACAGTCAGTGCAGCCATTGTAGTCCCCCTCCTCCCTCCTCCCTGTCTGCAGCTGCTATCCACAAGCACAGATGATACCTCCATCTCCATTTATATTGGGGAGTACTGTCAAACTGACAGTCTTAGAGCCAAGGGGTTAGCATGAGGTATTGTTGGTTAAAGATAAATGCCTTTTAAGCTGCTGCTATTGATCTATTTGCAAACAGTTTGTTTGCAGTCTTTTTAATGACAGCTTTTCAGCAAAATATTTAATCAATTAAGGAATGAAAAAACAAATATTTTTTTGGGGTACAATTCAAGACAAATTCTTATCAATATTAAAATACATTGGCTATCAAGGCCCTACTTCAAATGTCATCTGGCCATGGAAATCTTGTTTATGCTGATGTTTTTAGGTGCAGTTATCCCAAACATAAAATAAATATTCCTATGACAAAATAAAGAAAGGAGATTTGAGTCATATAATGTGGTATCAATAAATAATTCAACTTAATGTATTACCCTCAACTTTCAAAAGGAACAATTAAGTACTGCACTTAACGTAATCATTGCACAATATTGTGTGAATATGATCTAATACACTTTATAAAAATGAATGAGGTATATGAATATGGTCTGCAAAAGTCAAGTGGACACAGTAAGATATTCTGCAAGATGTCTGAGCCATTGTCTCTATATCAAGACACCAGAACAGATTTGACATTAACCTTCACAAGATCTTACTTTGAGGACAAAACTCCAGATCATAATGGAGAGTCATATGGTTTGAATGAAGGTCAGCTGTATTTGCAGTGAACAAAGCCTCGTGGATTTTTGCACCATTAATTTTTTTTCTAGGTATACTCCATGTCCCATTATCCAGCAATAACCAAACTGTCAGGACCTCTGGTGTAATATCCTGTTGTTAACAATAAGAAAATACCATAATAATTAGGACATTTGACTTGAGTGAATGGATTTAACAGCAGGCTGTCTCATACTCTTAAAGGCATACATAAACCTAATGGATATGATTAAATATAATTTAGTTTTCCAGATGGAGAGAGAGGCCCCACTTACAAAACATAATTGAATGTGCGAGCTCAGCATAACGCCAAGGACTAAACAACTCCCCAGCCTCCACTATAAAGAGGAGCTCATTTCCATATTAACTTCACCTTTATTGATCCACTCACACGTCCTCTCCCCCAGCCACTGCAGCAAAACTTTGAAGTCCTTTTGGGGTATTTGGAAATGGTATGGTATTGATAGAGATAAAATGCAAGGATTATTTGATTATCATTGAAAAAAACAGTACATAATTGTGTAATTGTCTTTGATATTTTTTGGGTGGAGGATCAAAGCCACCGCACCACAACAACAACAACATGGATCAATAATTCAGGAACTTGGTCCAGCATATCAAGTTAAAAGGGAATTATGTCCATTCTTTACATGCCAAGCTATCAACCCCTCAGCCCATCTGTGCACCAGTAGAGTACTATAATGAAAAACAAAAACAGGAAAGTACGCCGGCGGACTACAATCCCATTTCTACTTGATTAATGTGCATTTCCATGCCAGAATAATGGCACAGTTGCACAAATGCAGATCTGAAAACCTATAAATGATGAAAAAATGAAGTATTTATACAATGTGTACTTCTGACCAAGTTATGTGGTCAACTAGGTGTTCCAATTGTAATTTGAGCCCACAAATCTAGCGGTGATTTTTGATCAATTATATTGGTTACTAACAAAAACATAAAAAACATTATAGCTTTCTGTTGGTTTTGTATGGGATACGTTGAAGAAACCGTTTGAATGTTGTAGATGTGCATTGATAACTTTGGTAAAAGCAATAACTGGGTGTCATGATGGCATCAGTGGTTAGCACTGCCGTCTCATTTAATCTCAAGAATTTGGGATCAATCCCAACCCTTTCTATGTGGAGTTTGCATGTTATGCCCGTGTTTGCGTGGGTTTTGTCCAGGGCCACTGGTTTCCTCCTACAGTCCAAAGACATGTAACTCAGGTGGTTTGAAGACTCTAAATTCCCCATAGTTATGAATGTGAGTGTGGACTCCAGGAAGAATGGCAGTCACTGAGGTGTCAGCTAATGGGGATCCTAATAAAGAATAATATCCTTCAGAATGTTTTTTGTTTATTTGTTCACAGGATTATGGATATTTAAGTCTTTCCAGCTGTACGAGGCACTTCTAAACGCATCACAGTCACACCCACGACTGCAGTAAATAAAATCCAACTGACTAGAGTGCTGACCAAATGGGTCAGGTGCAGGGATGAGAGAAAAACACAGTGAGATGGGATGAACAGTGTTTTGACAGGGGACCCTTTTTCTGTCTACAACAGATATTGGAGGACTGGTGTATTCAAGGACACTCTGATGCAGTCTCCATTGAGCATATCAGCATTCATAAGAGAACTCGACTCTGGCAGGGGTGACTTTGATGCATGTGGTACTCTTGTCTGAGGAACGGAAACAGCATGAGAAAAATCAAACCTTCATACACTGGAGACTATAAAACTCATTGGCACACGACCAATTTTTGAGGAGAGGTGTAGCAGAAGACAAGCTACATTTATCACTTATGGCGTTCAAAGCTTTTAATGTGGTAAATCATGCAAATAAAAGAAATTTACAAGACACAGAGATCAAAAGTCTGGAATGAGGGTCTGCGGTAACAAGAAGACTTAATAATCTGCAGTGCAAAGACGTAGAAAAACAGGGAAATATCACTGAAAATGTATGAGTAGGTGCAAGGTGTCAATGCCACATTTTAAGAATGAGAACATTTTGGAAATAGTATCTATAAGTAGCTTCTCAAATCTTTGGCTTTCCACAGAAAAAACAAACACTACACCCTGCTAGAGGGGAGCCTACTATTGAGCTGGGCTGTGCCTGTAATGGCTCTTGCTTGGCAGTAAATAGCCTATTTCCCAACCAGTGTGCACTTTGTTAGGTCGGGTAATTTACAGTCTAGAGCTGGTTTACATGGTTGCGCTACTGACATTCTTAGTCATAACTTAGTCATAACCCTTTTCATATTCTCCATATAATGTGTTCAGCTCATCATGGGCCAAGTCTGGCCCTGCTCAAAGAGCCTCTGCCAACTGTATAAATGTAAATGCCATGTAAACAGTGACCGACTCATTGATGCCAAAGTCAAATGGTTCCATGTCACCAAGTTTGAAAGGGCTTGGCAGCAAAACCTGAGCTAGGACGGGAAAGAAGAACAATCCAATGGCATTCGTACATTGATGCTCCAATAAGAACTCTTTTCAGGGAGCATTTGATTTGGGTGAGGATTTAGTGATTCAGTGCTGATGAGGCATTATTCCAAGTCGTTGGACTGAGGCCCGGGTCAGTAAGCCACAAGATGCTCTGCCTCATTCCCACACACTCACATAAACACTCTCTTTCTCCAACATGTTCAACAACAAAAGCTTTACTGTATTACTCTCCTGAGAGGGGACCTTGCTGCAGAAGTGAACACAAGGCAAACAACGTAGCCTTGAGGTACAAGGCAGAAGGCCTTGAATGTGGCTATATAGGCCTATCTTCTTCTTTTTTTACCCATACATTGTGAATTATTTCTATTGTTAATTCCTTGAATATATCCCCTCTTGTGACACCATGATTTAAAACAAACTTCAAATTAACTGGAAAATATTTTTTTCTCCTAATAATTACTTGTCCATTTAAAAAGATACCCTACTCCACGAGTATTTCAATAAAAAAAAATAAAAATAAATATATATATATATATATATATATATGTGTATAATTTGTACAATTTGAATAATCTAACAAAACCTAGTTGAAAATTACTACATTTACAAAGTGATCATAATAGCTCCATAGATAGCTGCAACCATTTGTTAAGGGCAACATCATTTAATTCTCCATATAAAGAGTCACCTACACCGATAAATTGCTTTTAGGTGTTATCCTAAGAAAATTATGCACACAACTATAAAAACCTGTAAGAGTCATTCTTTGATAATTAGTTATAAATTCCTTTGCGTTCAAACCATTTGCTCTGTTGATGCCTTCTGTACTTTATGGTTGAACAAAGCTTTGGGGAAGAAAAAGCATAAACCACTAATACACTGATAACAATCTTTCACCAATAACATCACCATACCATCACATCAATAATTTATGTATTTTAGTATAGTGAAAAATAAGCCCTGCAAAATGCGCACCAGTTACAACTGCTCCAAATACAATCCAATATTGTGCATGGTGCGAGCAGCCATACACTCATGAATGTTTGACATTGGTCCCAAAGGACGGACGTGTTCTCCCTTTAATTTCTATCAGTGGCATAATCCCCTTTTGAAACCCTTTTTAGGGTGAATTAGAAAGGCCCTGCATTCAAAGAGATGAGTGGAGAGAAGGGGGTGGGAATAATCACAAGGGCCTAGCTGACTGTGTGGATTAGAATGGGAAAGAAAATCCTTTCATCTCAGATCTGTACTTCCAAGCTTGGAAGCATGCACGCACGCGCACACACATGCAAAACCACAAACACATACTTCTCACAAAAGGACGCAGGAGACTTCTATATTGCGCAATTCCATTTCATATAAAAGAGGCAGTTATTTGTGTCTAACCAGATGATATTCAATTATGTTGAAAACGGGCACGATAGTCACTGGATTAGAGAAAAGCCCATATAAAAGCTTTGCACTCCAGGCTGACCTCTCGGTTTGGCTCTTAGCAGACATGGAGAGCAGTGGAGAGGCACGCACATGATCTAACTTGCTTCTCCAATTTCTCATGCTGAAATGTGGGCTGCTGCTCTATTCCTGGCAGATAGCCTTTTGACATCCAGCAAAATGTAACAAGAGGGATAAGCCCAGACAACCTCTTCAGTCAGACTACAACAACCCCCCCCCTCCCCCTCCAAACAACACCATCTGACAGATAAGAAAATGGATTAGCCATTTTGTCTGTTTGTTTAGTTATCTTGTCTACCACTGTAAGGGTTTAACTGAGTGCAAAATGACAAGGAGCCTAGTTGTGTGCTATAGGAGTTGACACTTACAAAAGACTGATTGTAGGAAGATAAATATCTCATATACCAGGGAGACACAAAATATCTCAGGGCATAATTTTTTTCTCAGTAAAGACTCTCTCCTTGTTAAAATCATTATTATCAGTGTCTTGGAATGGTATTGTAACATAGCAGAATGAAATGCATCATTAATCCTAGGTGTTGGTCCTCATATCCTAAGGTAGCTAGTTGTCCCAACCCAAAGCTGGACAAATCTATCTGTGCTCATAAAAACTGCCAGAAGGCAAAAGATACCACAAATGCTAGGTGTATATCATATGAAACAAAATAATGCTTGTTTGGCCTAGGACTACATCTTTCTCCCTGACCTGTTGCCACTGTTTTAGGGAATGGTTTTAACTGTATTAAAGGATTTCTTGGTCTGACACTAACCTCATTACCATAAAAGAAGTTAGAATATTCTAGAATTCTTAGAATGAATTTGAACTAGCTCTAAATAGAAATAGTCCAAAACATCGGCGCATACAAATTTGTATGCTTGCAGTTCCACAAGGCAACAAATCAAATCATGTGACATTTCAGACCAATTGCAGACGATCACGCAGTGGGGGTTAGTGTGCAAATAACTTGAGTAGTTCGGCCAGCAAGCTTGTCCACAATAATACAAAAGTGTCTTTTTGTCTAGGTACAAACTTGCCAAAATTAGTTTGCGCAGTAAATAAGCAATTTTAGAAACTTTTTTTTTATTTTACGCCATGTAGCCTACAACATGCAAGTCAGATCAATATGTGATCCTTAACCATACTCTCAATCAGCAATGATGACATTTGAAATGAGGTATAACATGTCTATGTTTGGGTTAGGGTTAGTGATATTAAGAGCTTAATGAAAATTTCAGTGGAATTTGGTAATTTTTATCCTTTTAAGAAAGTTTTTGGAGCCTCCATTTTCATCCCATTCCATATGGAAAAAAGCAAATAGCATTCACTCTCACTTCTGGATGCAGCATCTATGAGACAACTGAGGAAGTAGTAAGGAAGGAGCCTAGGGCCAAGTTAAGCGAATAATTGTCACTTATTTTCAGCAAAATTCTAGTTTGACCAAGAGAAGTACTTTATTTTGAACTAATGGGAAGCCATGGACCAAACGTATAGAGAGATTTTACAGCAGGAACCAATATTAAGAGCTTCAAAATAGGAAACCTTGGCGAGGGTTACTTCCCATACATTTTTCTCTCTATAGCAAACTGGCTACAAACAACCCCCTTAGAAAAGTATTAAGGGGCCAGTGTAATCCCATCTAAGATTATTCTTGCTCAAACACTGCCTTGCTGTTATGTTAACTTCCTCTTTGTTAGGCTAAAAACCTTCCACAAGTGGTTAAGCTCTTTCACTACTTTTCTTGCTTGAACAAAATTTGACCATCAAGTGTATTATGATCAACTTGATTTTGATAATGACAATGATTTTAAATATATGCCCCAGAAAATGTCAGAATTTAAGGGTTGACCTAGCATGAACAAAGAAATAAGAGGAGAAACATCTTTTCATATGGCTAACACAATAGAGAACACGCAGCAACAAAGCATTCGGAAACTACGGAGAAATCCTCAAACAGTCCGCGAACTCTTTACAACCGTGGCGATTCAGTAGAAACTCTGAGCCACCTCTTCCCTCACTGGTAGAAAATTCCAGTTGAGGGGGAAAAGCCACGTCTGCTCCTCCCCACTGTGTGGGTTTTGTTCTGCTAATCAGACCACATGCCTCAAGGATTCAGGAATCCTAGAACTTTCAGCCAGCTTCTCGCTCTCTCTCATTCCACATACAGCCGCAGCAGCCTGTGACAAACTATTCAGTGTGTTGGGGGGTTAAAGACTCTATCCATTCATAACACTGTTCACCCCTCCCCCCGTCCTTTTCTAATCTCAGGCAGTTCTTTACCCCCCCCCCCTCCTCTTACCCCTCATATGCCCTCTCTCCTCTCTCTCCCCTCTTACCACAGCACAGTCCTTTTTTTTCCCTCTTCTGCATACTGCACACTGGGTCTGAATAGACTCATGGTTTATTATTAGACCATGGTCCAACCACACACACACCATGGTTTTAAATAGAAAAAACAGAACTAGGCCTACATCGACTTAGGGCAATGAAAGTCTTGATATTTGGCTTTCTTTTTCCTCCCTTCATTTTTTTGTTTGTTTCCCCTCTGTAGTCCCCTCCCCGGCTCTCTTGCTACTCACGCATTGAGAGGCGAAATGAGGCGCGCTGGAAATTTGCAGGCTGACAATGGAAGACAGCTGCTCTTGCTGCATAAGTCTTTCATGAGCTGAATTAGTTGTACAAGCCTTCGCTCCCTTCCCCCCACATGCCTCTCTCACAGCACACTGATCCAGACACACACCAACACGCCTCGTGGAAAGCTTAGGAGGGAGAAAGACGGAGGGAGGGAAAGACAAAGCATGACAGGGCTTTGTTTGACAGACCTGTGATTGCTTTTGCCAAAGATGTTTTGTGTCCCTGTAGTCAACCTTCACATCAATTCTTAATGAAGTTTTTGTGGTTGTGTTTCACAGGGTTAGGGTCAGCTTGTTCTTCTTTTTAATCTGAAGGTAAAGTGATATTTAGAAAACGATAAACTGCTACCTACAACCTACAACCTTTCAATAGGCTAAATGCAAGAGGCTTTTACAAGAGACCGTACGAATATGACCCACTTAATATTCTTAACCTCTCATATTTTTGGATTATTTAGACAGAAAATTCACTTAAAAGAAGCATTACTGATCTTTGGTAAAAAGTATAGAGCCTCTAGCGTACCAACCTAAATATTGTAGTGACTGATTGATTTTATAAAGTGAATAATTCATATTTGAAATTAAATTGATAATTAATATTAAATTAATGAATTAAATTAATAAATATAGATTTATTTGTAAAATAAATAATAATAGATTTTGATAAAGGCATTGAAATATTTGTGTTTTCCTATTCATTTTCCATCTTACAATTTATTTGTCTGCTGCTTTAGCATTTATACCTGCTTGGGCCATAATGTATTATTAATAGACTCTATTTAATAAGACAAAATACACCCAGTGTGTCACACTAAAAATAATACAATGTCCAATCCTCAACTTTAGCTTGGTGTGGCAGACCAGATGGAGGTAAACCCACCCAACAGCAGTGGAGTAAATCCAGTGGACTGTAAGAGCTAGCATTAGCTGCTAGCCGTGGGTTAACTTTAGCTTACCATCAGAGTAAATCCCAGTTTCTCAAAACTTCTTGGCAGCCATATCAATTTTATCTGGTTGTTTTGAGAAATTGGTCTTTGATTAGTAGCTAGGCAGCCCAGGAGCTTATTGATTGTGGTTGCAATTGTAACATAGGAGCAACAAACTGGTATCTGGACTCCCAGCATGGAATAGCAGGGTTTGATGAGCTTTGTCAAAGTCATCAGGAGCAATGTAGAGACAGTAAAAACCACTCTGTTGATTAAACCCTTGTATTATGTGAAAAAGTAGATCATAGGGTAGGCTGACCATTACCCATTTTTAAAAAGACCCAAGTCTATATGCCACATGGTCAATATGACAGTCCTATGGGTGTGATATCAGTCTTTAGAATAAGTGATATCCAAACAGCATTGAAAGGAGAATTGTCCTAAGTAAAGATTTGGACATTGGAAGGATTTGGATATCAAAGGGGTGATGAAAATTTGCCAATAAGGCTCTAACTGTGGAATTTGATCCTTTCAACACTAACCTCATTCCAGCCACAACTCTTTCACATTTTTCATTCTTCCAGATTGCGCTTTTGAAAAAAAATATATATATACTTTTGTGGTAAAGCAAGCTTATAGTATACTGAGAATCAAATGTGACTACAAATCCCAAAAGCCTTCAGGAAGCAGAAAGAGGACACAAATCAAACTAAACATTCTTTAAGGTCAAGGTGACTACAGGCAGAGTTTATGACTAGGGAAGACCTGGTTCCAATATTAAATATTTCCACACAACAGCCTCTGGTGCCTCCTGACAAGGATTTCCTGTGCAACAGGACTATAAACTTACTGGGCCACAGCATTCCCCTTCTCATTCGCTATCCAAATCTCTGCTCTGCCTTGGGGGCTGAGGCATGGGGTATAATGCTGTTCATGCTGGCATCTCCTGAGGATGCTCCAATCTGGATTTTTTGGTCTGATGCCGATTAACTATCTATGCAGTAATGTGGATTCACAAATCTTCGAAATTGTCTGCAACAAGTTCTCTACTGTAACTGTGTGAAGTGTATGTGCAGAAACTCTGGATTGTGCACTATCTAGACACCGCCTAAGGCAAGCTTATTAGGTGAGGGAAATAAGCTATTGAAAGAGATTTGCACAATAAAACTGTTACAATTACATTCTGTAATAAAAGAACTGACTGAAGTTAGGTGTTTACATTATTTTTGGGTGTGCCATAGGCACAGCACCATACATTGCCCTGTGTTTAACATATTGCCATTGCCTTGGTGGTAAACATTTTGAAGTGTGGATGCCTGGAGGCGTGGCCGGTCTAGTGGGAGACAAAAACCTAGTCCATTAACCATACAGCAGAACAGCCCAGCCATCACTCAGGGACATCTGGTTTGTTAAATACACAGTACATACTACTTAACGTGTGCCGCTTATAGGCACAATTAGGCAAATTTTTCAGGTGTTTTGGAAGTAGACTTAGCAGCTAAATATTCTTAATTTATATTTGAGTGTATAAAAGTAGTATTTTCTGTGAAATCAAATGTTTTCTGTGAATTTATTGCACTTTTAAAGGATAATTCTGGCTGGTTATTTTCAAATTGGGCCTTATTTTCCTAGTTTTTAACGATCATGATGAATGTGTTAAAAAATTCATCACTTACTTCACTGTAGAGCTTGATGTAGCTTCAGCTCGCCTATCAGGTCTGATTTATGTAAAATACAGTTTTAACATTTTAAATGAACTGCTTTATAAGACATTCATAGTATCAAGTATGAGCTTCATAACAGCTATATAGTACATTCATGAATACAGATTCTATCCCTATGTCAGGGGTTAGCCTAGCTTAGACAAGCAAACCCTCCCTCTTTATTGCTGCAAGCAAAATTCAGTAAGCTGTGGGCATGACCTACAGTTCTGCCGAGGTCCAGAAGGAAAATTAGTTTTTGTAATGCAGGACATTTACAATTCTACTAAGATTAGGCACTAATTGTAATTTTGAGCAAATTTCCATAAATACTGTGATATTACCATTTACTGGGATAGTTTTGGTCATGATCATTGTACCATGAAAATTTGCTATTGGCTCTTGCCTAGTGCGGTTCACTGTTTTGTCTACATTATACAAGGTGGGATGGTTTGTATTTGCTTTCAAAATTAGGTCCATGTGGATCTTCAATAGAAAAAAAATCTGCATACGAATAAAAATGTAGAACAAATTTGATGCTCTATGTCATTACAATACATCTACATATAAATGGCCAAGGATTAATTTTACAAACACAAAACTCCACATTAAACATGAGATGTTTTTAAGACTAGAACGCTAAGCATAGAGTAAAATATCTTTATGCAGTGTGTTTCTGCAAAGATGTCAATCAAGTACAGTGGACAAAAAAAAAATCAATGTAGGAAAGGTTTTCATTTGATTGTTTTACTAATGATACATTTTAGATGGCATTTATGCAGATAAGTGTCAATGAGGTATAGGAGCACTGAAAATGTTACAAATGTGTAGCATGTATGGCATGCGTCTTAGTCTGCTGAGACACAGTATCTCCAGGATGCAGAATTTCACATCTAATGAAAATACATATGTCCCAACCTATATACCTAATCATTATTATTATTAAATTCAGATTTTTTAATTATATGTTTCAGGTATCCATTCTGACAGTTCTTCAGTGATAATCTGCACCTTAATAGTCTTAAACCATTTCTACTTCCTTAAATGTAATTTTTTTGGTTTATCTTTTTTGTGGTGCAGTTTTTGTTTAGCCTATATGCTCAAAGCATTTCACATTACTGTGGAGACAGAGGCTAATGGCAGACACGTGGAAAACAATTAGCGTCAAATGTTTTTTTTCCTGGAGTAGTGAGGGGCTCCCTGAGGGTGAGTGTTTCAAACAGGCAAAGGCAGCAATACAGGAATCACAGCAGCCATGATCCCACAGCGGTAAAATGCCTCCCTTGATCTACGTGAAATACATTGCTAATCTACACAAACAACATGAATGCTTGATCCCATTTTAACACACGCTCTCTCAACATTGGGTTGTCAAAATCAATGTACACACTATGTCATCACAGTTATAGGTAGGGCATAGAGGATAATAACGTAATCTATGCTTTAGAATAGGAAGAAACAGTTTGGCAGAATGGAGTGTTTGGCATGTGTGTGTGTGACTTTTCACTTTGCCAGTAGAGACAATGGATATCTACACATGATTTACCGGTTAAAAACTGAGGCTTTAGACAACCTTGCTTAAGAGAAAACACCAGAGTTTTTCCTTTATGTTCATCTCTAACATTCTCCATCTACTTCAGACCCACCTAGATTATCCATCAGTGCATGCAGGGTGTTCTTGAAGTATAAAATTTGAAATTGCATTACCTTCCAATGCTCAATCTCATTCGGTTTGAAACTCCATTAATTAGTTTGCTGATAGACATCCTCATTAATCTGAAGTCATAATGCAGATTTGGGAATTTAGCGGTATCTACTTTAGGCGGGGAAATGCCTTCTTTGTTCTTTTTTCTGCTGTAACTTGGTGGCTGACAGTGATTTCCCACATACATAGATTTTGAATCAAAGCAGACAGAAAGAACAGTATAGTTTACATTTCAATTTGTCATACAAGATTTTCCCTACCTGTTAACTCTTAGACCCCCACTGAGATTTTTTTGGTCTGCCTAAATAAGCAAGTATTCATCCAAGGGACAGAGTGGAGAAATCCAAAACCGACCTGCTTTAAATTCCAATGAGCAAAGAATTTTGGTTCCAAAACAGAGTATGGGCCGGAAAGTGAGTTCTGAAAGCCAGAAGTCTTAGCAAGTGGCAAAGTAATTGTTGAGTCATTGGCATTAATCAATAACCGTATCAACCCCCTGCAGATGTTTTATGGTCAGTTTGTGCTATGGGGCAGTAAAAACCTTACTTATTTGGCCTTCATGATTTTGCCTTTAAGGCTGTGTTAAAATCAAGCAAATATCAATAAAGCTCATATTGGTAAGTGTGAAAAATATTAGAAGATCCCCACTTTCTTTTTTGCATCTTCCTCATACCCTCATCATGAGTCAAAATATGTCTATTTAAGTGTAAGGGTAGAGTATTTAATGTACGCATACAATACAAATGTAAACAAGGCTTTCATAGTATGACAATATATTATTTAAAACATATGTTAGTTACCCAAGCCATTCCTTGGCTCCCTATTGAGAGCTCTGTCAATCAATATGAGATAAAAAAAAATGTGAATGCTTATTTTAACTTGTGCAGTAAGTACAGTCACAGTGTATTTCACTGTGGCTATACTGTGTCTCTGACCACCTACTGAGGTGGTTTGGGTGACTGAATTACTACAAGTGTTCAGTCAGTCTTGAGCGGATTTTTGTGTGTCAAGTCCTATTCGGATAAGAGCCAAATGCCCAAGATACATGTTAATGCCAGGTGTAAAGGGGATCTTCTGTATTCGGCAGAGGAGAAACTGGATGTTTTTTCATCCTGCTGTGTTTTTTCGTGTTATGTTAATGAAACAACAGCTTCCCTCATCTCTCCACAGAATTAGCTTCACTAGCGCACGGACAGGTACGCTAAGAGCCTCATTGTGCAGTGAGTGGAAGCTTCTCGATGTAATTTGCTTCCCCTCTCAAAATAAGGTCACACTCCCTCGTCTTTTGCAGGGCCTTTAAAAGCCCTGGCGCTACTTAAAAGGAATGAGCTGTAACACAATAGCAACAGTCAGTTGGGCACAGGCAAAGTGAAAGAAATCAAGCTAGCTCTCATGAGACCCCTCCACTCCCTGAGCTGCACATCAGCAACGATGCTGAGAGGTGGCTGTGCTCTTTCACCGTCGAGTGCAGCCTTTCTTTTCTCTCCTTCCTTTTTCGAAGTAACATTGCCAATGTAATTTTCCATGAGAGCTGCTCCATTCGTCAAGGCCAGCAGCACATCGGGGCAGCTGACGAATGCCTTACTCCTCTAGACTTGTATAATGAGAGGAGGGAGAGTGAGACACAGTCGGAGGGGGTTAGCACTTGTATTAAGGAAGCAGAGATGATTTATTCAGCATCAACTTCGCAGCCAATGCTTTGGGGAGCTTTAACTTAGGACAGAGACAATGTAGCCACACTACTGCACCTCAACCGCAGAGAATAAGATTGTTAGTGAGACACTGTTACAAATTAATACAGGTATAAAACTACACTTGGGACAGCTAGTAAAAGACTTATTTCAAATTAATAGTCAAATTATGATGAGGCAGACAAGTTCCCAAGTCCATAACTTCCTTACAGAATTTGTAGGGATATGGTTTTATTTTATAATTCATTTTAGGCAACTATTTATTAGGTGCTTAATAATCTCTGCAGCAATCTTAAATTAGGCACAGGATAATTGTATGCCAGTTACATATCACCTGATGTAGTCATATTATGGACTATATAGTCATATTATCATTTCTGTCATATGCCTGGCTAAAATGTAACAGATGGTTTAGCCAAACTGTAAGTAAATGTCTAGCAATATGATCATGTCATTTTATCAGCAAGAGTTTTCAAGCATAAGGATAGCTATGTGAGCGCAGTTGTGACCCCTCTCCTCTATTCAATGTTGTCAGCCGACCCATGTGGTGCTCCCAGGGAAGCCTTTTCATTCTAAGTACATTGTGATTACTAAGCCTTCTGTCCTTAAATTTCCTTCCACATTCAAGCTGTCTGAGGAGACTCTGCAGCTTGCATTCCTGACTGGGTGTCCTGGATTTAAGGAATCAAACAGGCTTCTTCGTGGCCCTTCCCCCACCTCTCTTTCAGAGCAGCAGGGAAACGACGAAGGCGTGCTTTGCACTAGCGAGCTCCCTCCCCCACACCGCTCCACCAGGCATTGCTGGGGCTTGTGGGATTAAGAATGGAACACGATGACAGACAAAAACAGTCCTCAGCACCTCCCTGCACTGCTGTCTTTTATACTGGGAGAGCATGAAAAGGCTGCTCTGAGGCATACAAGAGACACAATGATAGATCAACTCGATGAGTGGACAAGATAAGTGTGGGTGAATAGCTAAGCAGCTCTTTATAACGTTCTTGTACGACGATGTCAATGTTGAAATGGGGAGAAAAATCAGCTGCCAGTGGAACATTATGGTGAGAGAAGAAACAGTACAGAGTTTTGCTGGCTGATGTACATGAGAACTGACACATGATGAAATAAAGGCAATGTCTCCCAAAAGAAAGGATACTGCATTTAAGGTTATCTGCAACCGATGTAGCAATGCTGGTATTATAAGCAGAACATGGCATAATAAGACAAATTCAAAATTTAAACTGACAAAGGCTGCCTCCAAAAATGGATGAATCAGTTTGTGATGCCTAATGGGTTGTTTTTTGACCAGTAAAAATGATTAATGTCCAGAAAATTAAACCCGTAGACATATTGTCCATCAGGGAAAAAAACACAACATTATTTGGGCTATTTCCTGTAGTTGGACTCAACATCATGTGTGTCAAGGGTACTCTTATTCACTGGGTGGTAATAAAAGTCATAAAAAACAACAGTAGGTCTTCTGTATCAGATGTCAGACAGCTTCGGGGAATGCAGTGCATCTCCCAGCTTCATGTAAGCTATTGGCCATCACAAAGTACACTGCTCTGTCTCCTTATTGAATTCATTCATACCATGATTGATTCATACTGTTAGAAGCCATTATGGTTTCAATGGTAATCTTCACAGACAAATGCAACTCGACACTCAGTCGCTAATTGTAGCTGGATTCTAGGAAGAGGAAGTGACAATTTTAGTGACCATTACTATTTGTTATTTCAACAGCTGTGCTTGCTTAAAACTATCATTTTAAGGTTTTCCCATAGATAATACATTGGTAAAGATCAAATTATACCAAATACCAAATTATACTTTATATATTATCAAGTGTTTCGCATGCTGAACTGAACTGAGAGCTCACTGTACAACTGTGAACTCATTACGCATGCGACTGTAGTAGCCTTGGAGCTAAGTAAGAGTGGGCTAGCGGGCTAGATAGCATAGCTTGGCTTTGATTACAACATTTGCAACTAGCATAGCTCTTTAGAAACAGGTTAGGGTTACTGTTATGGTAGTATAGCCTAATAATCAAGGTAACAATTCACTTTTTTGATACAAATGTCTCAACAAAGTTGCAGTTTACTTTCATTTTCACTTTGAACAAACTACAAACAGTAACTTTACTAACTTGATATTTCATCTTAATATGGACCTACTTTTCAATGGTACAAAACCATATTAAGATCATGTTGCTACATAAGCCTGTCATTCACAGATACACATACACATTAGTAATTGAAACGGCTGGAACTCTGACAATCTGACACTTAGTCCACACAAAAAATATCCTGGAATCAATAATTGCCTTTGGCAAAGGCTCATATAACTCAAGACACATCATGATGTTTTAATAACACCAAACAAATCCATGAAGCATCACAAGAAAGAAGAGAAAATAGTAAGAAGAGAAGCTTACCTTTTCATTTTTCACCTTCTTCAACGTTCTGCATTCATTATTACTATTTTCTAGCTCCTCTGGTTCAGTTTTTGTGGTCAATGCTGGTACTATCCCAACAGGTTCAAGTGCAATATTCCCCATTTGATTGGCTTCTGCCAAGTCTGTTGATTGTGTGTTCTCAAAGGACGCATTACGACTACTCCCCAAAGCAACTTGGGCTTGAGACACGACATCCTTCTCTGCAGCAGCTATTGCCACCACTGGGCCTCCATCTGTTTTCTCCTTCTTACTTTTCCCACTAGCCCCTTCTTTCTCTTTTTTACCACTGAGAACACCTCTGGAGGCTTTGCCCCCTTTTTCCATGTTCTTTCCAGAGGTGGAATTGTTGCCAGTGGCTCCTGCACTCGCTGCTGTACCCGTGGGCTCCCCTTGAGTCCGTCCTGTAGTTTCTTTTTTGGCCCCATCTCCAGTTGAGGCTTTGCTACTATTGTCTTTAGAGTTCTTACTGCGCTTGGATTTGGATTTGCTTTCCTTGCCTTGAGAGCCAGACACTGGACTAACAAACCTGATGTTGTCAGGCAATGCTGCCACTGCACTGGGTGGTGCTGCCATTCCGTCCTTGGTGCCAGACATCTCAAGTTTGTCCTTTTCTAAGTCAGCGTCAAGGTCAATAATCAGATTTCCAACACCGATATCCCACTCATCCCCGCTATCGTAAGTGTCCACCGCATTAGAGTCCACACCTTTCCCGCCTGCAGTGCCACCACTTAGGGACATTTTAGTGCCAACGGCCCAGGTTTGCCTCAGTGAGGTCCGACACCCTCTCAGACGGTTGGTCAGGGGCAAGGGTTAGAGAATCCTCACGGTCTACACGTTCCCTTCCCATTTGACCACATTTTGCCCTAAGGGGAAAAGAGACAAGAGTTAGTCTAATAAATCAGGTTTTAAAATAATAGGGTTACAGCTCTGCCATCAACGAACAAAAAATTTCATTGGGTACAAAAAAAAAATCATTTGATCAATTGCCAGCAATTCTCTTATGATCACTGCGCAAGCCTTCATGGTAATCCCCACTGGTGTGACAGCACTGCTCAGAAACCCTGTCTTCATAATCACTTCCCACAGTCACCATGGCAACCATGGGAAATGTAGCCTAAATCCTGCTTTGACAGCCAAGGTGGCCCCACTGTTCTGAATGACTGGCTCTCTTTTCACAAGGAGGTGCTGATAGTGTCACTGCTGATAAATAAGGAATAGCTGGCCTCACTTGTCCCAACATGGTTTATATAGCCATGTCCTCTCAACTTGAGAGGACAAGGACAATCTTGCATCAACAAAACAGCTTAAAAACACAAATGAACCGGTGCATGAATTAGGAGAACGGTAAATGTGCTATATGTCCTTCTAATTTAGCCTATAGGCCAATGGAGCACTTTATACTATACCTTTCAAAAAAAAAAATTCCAAAATAGATCCCAATTGTATGTACTTTTGGACATACCGCAGATCAACATGGATATAAAGAAAATGTTTTTTTAAGCCAACTTCTGCCTTTGAAATGGGATAAATCGCAAGAAATTAAGGTTACAAAATATTTCTTTTTCACAATTCAGATCAAACATGTTTGTTGTCATTTTCAGATTAACAGTCACTGAGGGTGTCTCCGTTTTGTCTAAATATTTGCAATGCTTTTAACTGCTTTGACTGCTTTGACTCATCCAGTGCACAGGATTCTCTTGTAAATGAGAACACCATCTATTAAAGCTCCTATTTTTTTTTTACAGATTATTTTGCTGCTCAGCTTTTTAAAGTAGATAAAGTATGAATACTGTAAACGGTGACAGGAAATTGGGAGGTGGAATGACGTGACAGTTTAAAAGCTGGGTTCAAACCTTTGGTATTGTGAGGGGACTACATGAAGTGTGCCTTAGTCTGCAGACCCAAAATGATGCCTCTGATGTCATTACATAAATAGCAGTTAATATCATTGACTGTCATAAACACATGGACCTTTTAATTCCTTCTATAGTCCCTTTTGGTCCCTTTTTTACCTTGTCTCCCACAATGTGAGCCTTTCAGAGGCTGTAAATAACTTCCACAAACTGATTTACTCATTCTCTTTCATGGTGCTGAACATAGCGCTGCGGTTGAAGCCGAGTGGGCACAGAAAGTGCATTTTCTGAAAATCTTGGCCTCACAGCCCCCTTGTGAGCCCCCTCAACCAGTGCACGTAAGTAAATAATTAACACTCACATCTGCAGCTCTCGTCTCCTCCTGTGATAAGGAACGTGCGGGGGCAAAGAAACCTGAAGCACAAAAGACTCTGGAGTGGCAGCCGGGGTGATGAGATCAATACCACCTGAAAGAGGCATGAATTCTGATGATTCTCTTTGTGCTGCAAACACCCACCGACAAAAACACGGCCAAACGGCACACAATGGGACCTTAGAAAAATCTCCCAAACCAATTTGTGAAGATGAGTTTCTACCTCTGATTAGTAACCTGCTGTTTATGAGTGTTACACAAAATGTGTTTTTCCTAGACTTACTAAAAAGGGAAGCACCATTTCTGAGAGGAAATAAGGTCCTTTGCGGATAAATGCATCAATATTTAGACCACTGCATGCTTTCATCATCATAATTTGTCCTTTCAACAATATATGATCTTAAAGGTCTGCAGTGAAAGAATGGAGAAAATGAAAACGTGTCCTTGATTAGAATTCACACGCTACTATTACCTTGGACACTTAGATTTGTGAATTTGAAGTTTCTCCTAAAGCTAGGGAAAAAAATAGTATAGTATTATACTGGCAAAATGGTATTATATGGGGACCGCTACGTTTTGCGAAATCCAATCGCACAGGATAATGAAATTTGCTGAAATCGTCATTGACCCGGATAAAATTGTATAACGTCAAGATTTTTCTGGTTTAGCACAGCATAATTTTTTTGTTTGCTTCAAAAACACATTGAAAACTGTGATCTATAGATTCCGCTACTGGTTCCGTTTTTTGTGACAGGAGAAGATAGGAATTGCATGTCTAGAAGTGAAATCCAAAATAATTATATTTATTTGCATTCAATTTGCATGGCATTAGTAGCATCGCATGGCATTAGTATCATCAGGGAACCTCTGTCTTCACAAAAATGTGCAAGGTAATTTGCGCTGGATTTTTTACTTTAAAAGATGAAAATCATTACAATCACTGACGAACTCTGCAATTACTACAAGTCACTCTACTTCACGCAAGATTAGTCCCTGCAAATAGGGCTTATCTTGATGGTGTCATCAGGAGTCAAATCTTGGAGCTGCTCCAGTGACTATGACTGCATCCAAAGTGATTTTATGGGGATATGGGCATATTTTCTGGTTCATACCTGTTAGCAGTACAATGAAATAAAGCTCACTTGGGTGGAAGAGCTCAAACAAAATCCACAAAATTATTCTTCAAATCATTGTCAGTGCACGATCTCCAGATTTTGTCCAATTATGAAATCACAGTCTAAAGACTCTGTTCTCAAGTTTTATATTCACAAGTACACTGATTTAACTATCCAGTATCTTAGGAATAACAAATGCCTAAGAGATGTATAATAAGACATCTACGTTCTACAACTGGCTCATCTAGTCTTATTGGCTGGCCTGTCCCCACTGCCTGAGTAGCAAGGGCGGAAAGAAAAGGAGTGAGTGTGCGCTACCATTACTCAGCTCTCATTAGAAGAACAGTCCAAAATGGCAGCTGGATCGTGGAATGCACAAAACTCGAAGGCATTCAGTGAAGGGGCCATTCATATCATCCCCTCAGCAGTGACAGAGGTAAAGCTGGTGAGCAGCCATCTGATCACCCTGCTTTCTTACTCCTCACAGATGGCTCCCCAAAGGAACAACAGTCAGTGGCGGGTTTTGGAGGGCGGAGAGATGCAGCTGTCCCTGTTTGACTGGGTAAACAGTTGTGAGGTCTAATTTGTCCGACACCTCCACAAAGGAGAGGTTGTAACTCTATCGGCAGTTGACCTACTGTACTGCCCTTAGCTGGAACTGCAGCGCAAGCCCTTTTGAAAAAGCCCCACTGAGGAAATGTCCCAGTGAGCGCCCCGTTGAGCGAAAGGCATGCAGGCTGTGTACCTCCCTGAGTGCTTGTCCTTTTTTCACAGATCCGATTTCATTCAGCTATCTATCACAGAGGCCACGTCAGGGTGATTCTGCCTCCACTGAGCAGAGAGAGAGAAAAATCTTGAGGGGAAGGAAATTTGTGATCTTTTTGCCATGGAACACAATTGAATCAGAGTTGTCTTAATTAAAAGGCGTAATTTAGTTTGTGCATGTGACTGTTAGGAACACCATCTGTGCATACAATAGAAATTAGACAAGGGGTTTGTCTAATCAGTCATAGATGATCAAGGTGTTCATAGTGCCTGAATAGAATCAGTGCTAAGCAGAAACATAACACTCATTTTGACATTTTTGTCTACTGTTTAAATGCAATAGATAGAATGTGGATGTGTGGATCCAGAGGGGTTGTAACCGAAAGGCGGGTATAACAATAGGTGGAAGGGAAAACAATACAAGCCGGTAATGGCCTATGATATTCTTAACTTCACTCTACCTTTTAAAAATTACAAAATGTCGCTGTACACCTTTTTGCACTACAAATGCAGCCATTTATCCAAAAATTACACCATAGAATTCAACACACCTGCATTGCTTTCCCCTACAGCAACAACAAAGCATGTGATGGTTAACATGTGCATCAAGTCCATTATGTCAAAACACAGAATTGGTAATTATAGCTTGAATTAAGCTGACAGAAAACAGTGCGTCAGCACAGGTGTAACTGAGAAATGTCTTTCTATGGTTGTTTTCTCCACACCTTCCTATCGAAGCTCCTGCCTTCGACTCTAAACTCTAAGCACAATGCCAACACTGCCATTCTGGACAGTCATTACGATTCCTGTTCACAGAAATAAAGATGTAGCTGACCATTTTTCTTGACAACACCATCAACCAACACCTACACCACTTGAATAATGCGGCACATAGACTTCTCACCTAAAATAAATGCCTTAAATATATTAAATCTGTTTAAGTCACTGTTGGCAGGTCTCGCCCATGTTTGGAAAAAGAAAACAAAAAACAAAAATGAAAGCCCTAACACTCACATCAAGGTCCAGTTCAAGTGAAAACTAATAATGAAAAAAAGAGCTCAGTGACATTACCAATCCAGGTATCGTTGAGGTGAGGAGATGACTGACAACTTGTGGCTATGCCCTCCAGCTTCAGAGTTTGCCTCATTTGTTTGATGCTTGAGGCTCAAAAAAACTATTTTAAAAAGCAAATAGCGGAGCAATAGTGTCATTAATATTGATGACATTCTGACATATTAGCATACTTACTTTTGCTCAATTCAAACAACAGTGCAATTTAGAAATCCTGCCTATCATGGCTTTAATATAAACTGAGTCCACGAAACCTAACCCATGTTAAAAGAAGAGTTTTAAGTGATGAGAATATACACCAAAATCTTCCATGTGTCCCCGGTAGATGGTTCGCTCTGGTACTCCGTGCTAACTCTGTTGCATACAGTATGTTGAGTGATAGGTGGTGACTAGTATCATCCAAAGAAGACCTTTTTGTAATAAAATGTTGCGTTTTTTATTATATGACCTGTAGATTCACCATATTTAAAAATAAAATATCATTAACTCAATATAGCCAGGTTTATTTTTTGAACTATTTCAGGTGAGCAACCACGTATTCATCCACTGCACAGTGACTTTTAGCTGCACAGTCTCCCATCACCCACCACCATCACTTCCTATGGAAAAAGCAGCCCCCGCTAGTTCAAAATAGTACACTATTTTTGTGCCATAGTTGGTGTAAAGTTTACCAATCTCTGACACAAAATTGCGAGACTTGGCCACATATCATTTAATATTACTTACGATTTAGCTGTAGAGCTGCTACAAGTTCTCTTTCTTACTTTTAAGATAATGCTTGTCGCCAACTATCACGCAACATAGTGTATGCTGATAAGATGAGCAATGGGCCAATGTCTCAAAAACATTGTATTACTTTAAGTTAGCAGTCTTCAGCTAGCCCAAACTTGTGAATATTGATAAAAGATCATTTGGATTTTTGTAATTTCCTTTGGCTATTTATCACCACACAACTGTCCATGATTAGGCCTGATTAGTCTTCTACCACCGTATTCGAAGAATGTAGACGTTGTTTATAGTGATGTGTCTATGGACAGGAACTGGAACCACAAAACAGTGGTTCCAAGGGCCGCTTCTCTCTCCACATATGGCATCCTTGCATAAGTCACTGGGACACGATGCGGAGAGAGAGTGTGAAAAAGGGTGTTAGCAGATTAAAAAGCGACTATGTCACTAACGTGCGCTGGACAATAATTTACTGCAGCAGAGTAGTAAACCCAATAAAACAAACAATAATGAACTTGAATTGAATGTGCAGAGTCTGGCAAAGAGCAGCCTTTTCTCTGCCGGCTGTTTAAAGACAGGTCCCCGTCCAGACAGCCACACAGTAACCTCCATGTAATTGGATTGTGTGCTTGAGCTGATTACCAAAATAGAAATGCACCCAGCCAATCCAGGTGATGGGAATCAGGAGTCTGTGGGTCAGACCACATCCTTATCAGTGAATATGTCATCGACGAGAACTCCAGATTCCCAGCAAAGTGGGACCTCATTGGAGCTCAAATGCTTTTCCACAGAAACGCTCACATTTGTTGATATTCTATCAACAGCGTCATGAATCCCAGGATAAGCAAAATTGACCACTTTCTTTTTTGCAACATTGTAGTCAAAGAAACCTTATTTACACCATACATCAATGTGAGCGATGTCTAGCTGACCGAAATTTCTTATCAAGTAAGATTCCTCTGTGGTAAGGTAACCCGTCTTATATGTAAGAGGCACTCAACAGTTAGGGATTTGTAAAATCCTGAATGGTCAGGTATTAGGTTTGGGATGATCTGCTTATCTCACAATACAAATTGATACGGGATATGGGGTTCATGATTCGATACAACCACGATACAATGTAACAAATAAAAGTATTTATTTCTGAGACACAAATCATATTATATTATTTGCACTTTGTAATACATTCTAGCAATTATTATTTGCACTTTGTAATACATTCTAGCAAGCCAATGCCATTGCTAGAAAGTATTACAAAGTGCAAATAATATAATTTGGATGGAGAGCTTGTGAAACTGTGATGGGCAAGCCTTCTCATTTGTGATTACTACAACAGAATAAAATGGAGCTGATATCACGATTCATTTTTCTGCACCACGATACATATTGCCACATTTTTGTATCGCAATTTATTGAATTTCAAAATATTGTCCCATCCCTATCAGGAATTAACCAAGCAGTCCATCTCCTTTATTTTTGTTTCTATCATCTTTCAACAACTAGGCTATATTTACTACAACTGTATAATGTGGTTTATTTTCTCAGGACTTGCTAAGAAAAGCAGGCTTTACACCACAGAATGTGAGAGGCAACCTATGGTCTGTGATGACCAACAATATTGGGGCAAAAGTTATTTTATATTTAAGTGTGAATTTTGAATAAAAGATGTAGCCTTACAAATACTGACTGTCAGCTATTTGAGTGCACCTGCATTCGTTAGAAAGATCATTTTTGTTGGTAGTCTTTGAAATTCGGGCAAACATTATTTGGAAATATGTTGGGTTTTTTTTAATCTTTAGATCAAGTGAGTACATGATAGTTAACTTAAAATAACCACATGAGGTCATTTTTGGTCAATACTCCCTACACACAAGGACTGATTTGTAACCTTGTCTCCATTACCAAAATGTAATCTGTCTCTGGCTATGGCCTTGTGCATCTCTTGGAATGGCAGCTGTACGACTGACTCAAGCCCACAGTACTTGGAGCAGCGTGAAATATGCAGATTGCTCTATGGCTGACTAAATGTCCTGGCTCTGGTGTGATGTACCAAAAAATGAAGCTCTCACACCACACTGCCTCAAACTGTATCGACCTTGATCCTCCATGCTAGTTTTCCAATAGATAGGGCTAGGTGGAAAAAACAAAAAAAAACAACAATTTTATTTTTTCCAATCCAGAATAAAATCTGCAAATTCTGATATTGATACTTGGAACACCATTGTTTTATTTCATTTTTCATGTCTATAAAGCTTCTGTAGGTGTCATTCTAGCGATCCTTTTGCTAAGGCTTCCGGAGGTACGGAGGCTTGACGAATCTATGTCTGCGGGTGCCATTAAGCCTGCACCAGCAAATCACCAGGCAGATGTTTGGGCACCTTCCGGTTTCAAAAATATGAAAGAAGCTAAATCAATAAAAGGCTATGTTATCCGTATGCTTTTCCATTCAGTAATAAAATACCGTGGAAACACAACAAGTTAACACATGCACTTAACTAGACACCAATAGGAGGTTAAATTTGACAGCACTGTTAACTAGGGTGAATATTTAAGTACTTAAAAAGACCTGTATGTTTGTATGTTATTACAAGTTATTTCAGTTCACTTCAGCACACAGAAATGTGTGTTAACATTTGATTTGCATAATAAAGAGGAATGGAAATATTAAAAATCTGTTCTCAAGGGTCTAGGTGGTTGTAATTGAATTCAGATGAACATCACACTGCAAGTATAGCCTATATGAGAGGTATGTGTCAAAAAATTACTTAACATGAACCAAAACTACATTAAGTGTATTTGGCCCAATACTTAGGCTACACTCATCTGATACTAGGATGACTTGCTACATCAAGTGACCTTGTTCTCATTTAAACACGCAAGCAGTAAAATTAAAAAACTGAAGTAGTTGGCAGAAAGTATTCTTTACCCATAAACGTCATCAGAAATAACTTTCAGCAAAAAGAACCAATTCCCCTCCACTGTTTCAATATTTGTAGAAAAGGGAGCATGGACAGACAAATGAGACTAGACATATTGTATTGCTAAGCACTTTTAAAAACACAATAGCCTATGTATTTTTCAATGTCAAGCCTAAATATTGGCGACTAGGCTAAATTGGGAATTCTACTCGCCAGTAAGTACAAATAGATGATCAAATTGTGGCTTGTCTGTGGCAACAGCTGATGCAGAAGATGAAAAGCACACTCGCACATTGGCCACAGTGTAAGGAAGGCCCAATCTTCAAACCTTGACAAGGTGCCAGATTGATTTTTCCTGTGCTCAAAGAGGACCTTGGCAGAAACAAGAGCAACTCCATTAACATGCTCAGCCATTCCACTCTGCCATGATTTCTGCATTACAAAAGCCAGCCATCAATTTTCTCAAAACACGTCTCTTTATCTCTGCTCTCTTCATTCTATAATTGAGACCCTCTCTGTCTCAATGCATGTCAATATAGTAGTACTAGCAGTGCCTACGGTGCTATACTAGTTTGTTTTCAGTCAATTGCAATGTAGGCTCAATGAGTGCATGCTTGGTCTCTTGGTACAGAGACTTATGTTATTTTCTATTTATGACCATTTACACAATAATAGTGTGGTAATTATCTCTTTCAAAGTACTATGCAGTCTAATGCTAAAAAAAAAAGAATTGCAATTTAGGATTAAAACTTGTTGTGTAAGAATCATTTTTATAATTGAAACAGCCCCATAAATTGAAATTAGGGTAGTACAATTAATCACAGATAATCTTATTTGGCGATTTTGTCTTCCCATGATTAATAATTTTGTAATTCAGCGATATTAAAGTGTTTTAGTGCTTGTATTCCCCTGAAAGTCCCAGTGTGGTATATCAAGCGCTTCCATTACATGTGACCAGTCACAACCTTTGAATGTGCAACGTGCACCATGTGACCAAAAACAATCGTTAAGATGGAGAAGCAGGCAGCTCCAGTGGGAAAGAAAGACAGAGACCTTAAATAGAGTGTCTTTGAAAAAACGAAGCAACGAGCAAAGTTGAAAGAAAACAATGGATCGGCCAAATGTTAGAGAGGAAAATCTTTCTCCTGAGTCTGAATGTGAAGATGTTGTTTCAGTGCCTAAAAGTGGATCGTCGTCACTTGGAGATACTTTGGTTTTAAACCAGATGATGACACACAAGTACCGATTGTGTAAAACATTTGCCTCAGGGTTGTAGCTGCGCCCAAATGCAGTAAAGTAATAATTATTTAGTTGAATTTCCCTTGATTAACAGTCCAGCAGAGAAAAGGTTTTTTATAGGCTATAGAGCACAAAGGTGGATTTGGTATTGCCTCTGTATAGTTGGATTTGGCACTGCATATGTAAATGCCATGAAACTTGACAATGATAGCCTAAACACTGCACAGAAAAAAACAAACAGCAACAGGCCTTATTTGTCAGCTGTCAGAGAGCTAGAGAGACACATTGACACTGATTTTAATTTTGTCACGACTTGCCTCACACATTATAGTAGCGTACAATCCACTTGTAATTTCCACGTATAAATTTTGCGATAACCGTTTACACTCACTGCTTTCACCCAACTTTTCTCCCATGTCACTGCACAACTTTCCTACTAACGTGAAAGCTTTAAACACTTCAACACTTCGCTCGAGTGCATCATTGAAAACAGCCAAAACGACAAGACTTAAGCTGCCTTCAAGTGCTGTCAGGAATATCATTCAGAGTTGAGCACACATGAACAACTCAGCAAAGTGGTAAATATGACTGGGAAAGTCAGGGATTTCCACGACACACGAGTTGCCAAGATATGACATTTAGTGGGCAGAAAGCATGGAAGCCATATCAACAATTGATGGTACAAGTGGTTTATTTTATTATTATACTGTATGTTGTTTGGAATTCTATGTAAATAATGTATTGTATATTTTCATTTTTACTCTTTAAAATATTTATCATGCATTTTTCACTAAATTAAAACAATTATATGATGTGCATTTTTTCCTCTTCTCGCTGATTCAACACAAAGTAGCTGTGTAGCTCTTGATTTCTAAAATAAAGAAACAGCTACCAAAACTACTGTTGTTACAGGGTCAAATGTTATTTCTGACCAGAAGCACTTGAACGTACAACAAGTTGTATCTACAGCCTCTAGACTCAAGATTGAAGCTCACAAAGAGCACATGAAGGCAGCATCAGTCACTGCTAGACAAGTCATTTGAGAGAAGCACTCCTTATGAAAAGAAAAAACAGCTGAAATGAAGATTTCAATAGATAGCTCAAAGTGGTTGACCCTCGTGATGAAATGCTCTGCCACCAATTTTTTTCCTGAAACCCTCAAACCACATTTCCATGGCTATTCTCAGAATGACATGAGGAGAAAACAGCAATCCAACTTAAAGATGTACAATGTTTTTCCACGACGAGCAATTTACAGTGCAGTTTACTTCAGAGCGCTAATTGAGTCTTACAGCTCCTTTCAATTGTGACTGGCAGCTATGTAGCGCTTCTTTATGTTTTCAAATTAGAATTCATAGTAGGTGTGAAAATCTACTTTGACTGCTCCTGATGGCCTTTTTTAAGTTATTCTTTTACATCTATTTAATAAACTCAAACTTTTATAACTTTCTTTGTTGGCAAACTTAACTTGCAACCTTGCAGTATAAACAAAAACCAAAACCATTATGATACAGACTGTGAATCGTAGTAATATCTGAAAATATTTTGGTATGATATTTTGTTCATATTCCCACCCTTAGAGTGCACAAATTAATGATGTAATGCGTGTGATGTGAATTTGTTTCGTCTGTCAAACAACATTATGGTTAGGTTTTCCCTGTCAAGCTAGAATGTTTGGACAGATAACATTTACTACTACTACTAAGTTACTGTTCATACTCGTGCTGAAACAAACTATTCATTGGATAAAGTCAGCTTTTTTAAACCTAAATACTGACTTTGACAAATTGGGGAGAAGGGAAGGGTTTAGGAAAGGACAAGGCCTGAGGCTGAAGAGCAGACAGACTCATCGCTACCACACTGTTGGGTGTGTGTGTGTATGTGTGTGTAGAGTGAGATAGATTTTTCATTTGTTCAGTTCAGTCTTCTTTGTATTGTTTATTACATGCATTCCTGCACTGGTAGCCTGCCAGTCAAGATTCTAATGAATTTGTACTGAAAACTGATATATCCAACCGAACAGTGGAAAAAAAACATTTTATCAGCAACAGTCAATCAAGCTAATGGCATCTACATATAATTTTCTGAACTGCACGACTCAAATGAAGTAAAACAAATTACTTCCATATTGAACCCATGTTTTCCGTCTTCTAACAACAAGCACTAGACTATATTGCAGATGTCAGAACTGCAAAATCTGTAACATGGCAACAAAACCTCCACGAGGAACATAACAGCTCCAGTGGGGTTGCTTTGTGGCCAGCAGTTGAAGACTGTGGTGCGAATGTGTTTAACTGAGCGAGTGTGTAGCTGGGCATGCACACTACGCTAAATAACAGAAGGGTAAACCGGATTTTACTGGTGCATTTTGGAGCGGTTTATGATTATGGCTTGCCTATCATATACTCACATTATTCAGTTATCACTAACTACAAGAACACATGACAGGCAGTGCTGAGTCACTAATACACCACTGTTTGTACCATGGACAGTGGAAGTGTTGCCCTGTGAATGTCTAACTGGAGAGAGGGCATGGACAACCATTAACCTCAAATAACTGCCTTGCGCCTGTTCCAGCAGCTGCTTAACTGAGGCCGAGTCAACAAACAAGGCTTCAAATGGCATTGCCACTCTTGCATGGTAGGCCTCCAAAATCAATGTGACAGTGAAAAGGTCCAAAGTGGAATAAGTGTCACATTCAAAAAGCGAAGGGTATCAAGAATAAGCGCGCATTTGGAACCAGTTTCTGATTATTCATAATACTGTTTTTGATAGTGCTGCTATCAATACCTGACTAGTTCAATCCACTGTAGCTTTTTTTTTTAAGTCAATACACCTCCATCTTACAGCTGAGGTCTAGCCACTAACAATGACAAACTATGCCATAACACATGACAGTGACTGTTGACACTTCATGTATCTCAATCATCGCAGACAGTTGAATGCTTTAAAATGTATGTGAGGCAGGGGAGTCACGTCAGCCTCCTAAATTACATCAAATCTTATTGCAGCCTACCCTACTCTCTGATACACACCATGAAATATATTCGGTTAAGCATTGTTATTTCAAGCCGATGAGTAGCACACTACAGATTTCACCAAAGGCACAAAGATCCCTGTAAGCTACGGAAAGTATGGTGATAAAATCTGACTACAATCGTATTTCATCACTGCTTTTATATTCGTACCTACTCTAATACTGCATAATTGCTTGTTGCTGCTGGGTGTTTGGCTAACCTTTTCACCAATGTGCATTCCCGCTGTTTAACTCGCATAACTCCCGTCCATACTTCCGTTTTAGGCACAGCCACATGTCATGAATTGAGCTCTGTATTCTGCTTCATGTGGTCTTTAACTCTGGAAACTACACTCCAGTTGTAAACAACAATTAGTCTCCATGTTGCAAACTGGCAGTGGCTAAAAGTACCAATAGGGAGGTCTTTGGAGATCTAACTCCTTTTTTTCCTTATGTTTGAATTAAAGTAAAAACATTATTTTGCATTTCAGCTATGACCCGCACTTATTTTTAGTTTAGAGAGGCTTGCATTATTCAAATCTCCCACAGCTTTGTTTACATATTAGCTGCACCCATGAGCACTTGGTCATCCACTAAAAGAAGTGAATGACAAGATTACATGCACGTGCAATTCCAAAAATGCAAGGCAGCAAGTTTAGCATTATGCAAATAATGTTTAAATATATGCTCAATAGCATAGGCTTGCTTTGTTTTTCCTCAAATCCAATGCTTTCCTTTTCTTGCCTCCAACTTCAGCCATCTTCTCAAACAATCCTCCTCTACAATTACCCTCAAATTAAAATGTATCATATTCTCCACTTTTACATTTATTTCTTTAGCAGTTTAAGGCATTATACAGGAAAAACCTCTCTGGAGCCATTTATCTTTATACCTTGACCGTGGCCTTGCCAATGCCATGGTACATTCATAGTCAGAAACTATCTGCAATTATAGTGATTAAAATTATTGATTAATCTACTTATTATTGTTTTGATTAATCAATCCATCATTTAGCCCAAAAAAACAAAGTATTGATTTTTATCTGATATGAAACGGAGAAAAGCCAGCAAATCCAGCAAATGTTTGGTATTTTTACTTGATAAATGACTAAAACGATTAAACGATTATCTTACGTCATCTTACACAGTTACATTTTTGGAGAGGTGCATGTAAGTTATGGCTACAACCTCTGTGGGCTACACTGACCCCACAGACACCTACGGGGTAGCTGCAGTGACATGTTGCCGTTGAACCATCAATTAGCCTTTAGTTGTTGAGGGAGAGGAGCGCGTTACTCTTTCACTTTCCCCACCCAGATTTTTCCAAGCCAGTCAAGGCCTTCGATCCAGTGACCTTCTGACTACAAACCCGCTTCTCTGACCTTTAGGCCAACAATGCCTCTTTAAATATTGCACATGGCAACTGAATAAATGACACAGTTGATGGACATAAGCTCACAATTTACAGACTGATATTGTAGCACATCAATAATGGGCCTGTGAATGTGTCTGCCAGTTTGTTGTTGTAGTTAGTATGCGATTTTTGGGAAACTAGTTGGTCTGGGCATCTATGTTTCAATTAGGCTAGTTGTGAAAATTCTAAAATACTAACTTTTAACTAAAACTCAATTAAAAACTAGGCTATACATCTGTAGGCTATATGTGCTCTGCCAATTAGAAGAAAGACCATATGTTAATGGAAATAGTATAATACTAAAAACTAGTGTGTATTCAGATTTCCATTTATGTTGCATTTGATCATCTGTTCTAGCTTTAGATTTGACCAAATGATGAACTCTCATTTACTCATCAATATCACACGTTGGGAGTGTGTCACCCGAAAGAGAGTGGTTTCTCTCTGATGCAGCAGATGACGGTGGATTCTGCAGTATGATTAGGGTGATGGGGACAGCACCCCGCACCCCCCACCCCCCTCCACCACGCTGAAACAGTGATGTGCTCTGTGGATTTCCCACACATCATCATCTCTCCACAGGCCCTCTTTTGCTCTATACTCAGCTCAACTCCCCAAAAATTGTTCCTTTATGAAGACTAACATTTTCTCCCAAGGCTGAGATCAAGGTGCAAGCTTACAGCATCTGCTCTGACATCATGAACTGCACCTTTCCATTGCATTTTGGACCTAGCAGACATGTAGACGCCTTTTCGATTGCTTTGAGAAGTAGAGATAATGCTATTGCATTTCCTTAG
This sequence comes from Centroberyx affinis, assembly GCF_046629955.1. Lineage (NCBI taxonomy): Eukaryota > Metazoa > Chordata > Actinopteri > Beryciformes > Berycidae > Centroberyx > Centroberyx affinis. The sequence continues at coordinate 96,424 of NW_027280273.1, forward strand.
AGATGCTTTTCTCAGATAACTTAAAAGATGACTCATTAAGAAATTTTCAGACCAATGTAGGCCTATTTCATCACTGCATCACATTTTTGGTTTGAAAATTCTCAAAACTCTGAATATTCTTTAAAATTAGCAAAAATACAGGAGCATTTCACATGGAAGCCTATTCCAACAACCCCATAACTGACAAGGCTGAGCTGTTAACAGCGTGTGCAAACAGGAAAACATGATGACATGAGAAAATGACTTTATGAGCTGCTATGCCTCTTTAACCTTTACCTTGAATCCTACAATGTGGGCCAGGCTGTAGCACCATTAGCCTTATTTTCTGTCTAATTAGCCTATGTTACACTTAATCTTAACTGGTTTCTGACCATGAATTGGGATAAGAAATACCAAGTGCAGAGCAGCTTCCAAAAATCCCAACAATTTCACATCATCATCTTCTTTATGCTGAAACACTCATGAATTATTTGCGGAGGGAAAATTGTCATGTGTTGAAATGAAAAGATCACCAGTGTCAGGGACAAGTGAAGCGAGAGTGATTAATTATGTCATGTTGCTTATGAGTGGATGATTAAAGACAGTACTAAAAAGGCCTATAATTACTTGAAAACATTTCAAAAGCAACAGTGTGTTAAATGTACTCACAGCAATTTGACAAAGCACATTTTTTTCAAGAAAATCATCACCGATCAAAATCAGCTTTGATTGATCCATATGATGCCAACACTATCCTTTCTAAGAACAAAGGAGTAGACACTTAAAGCCCAAAGCAAACTAGACAACATTTCTGTAGCATTCGTGACTGTGCTGCGCCACAAAAGCTGACAATATCTTTATAGCTTATGTGGGAGAGAGTTGAGTGTAACCTGGGCTCAAATCCCACGACAAGATGGATCACCAGTCACTGGCAAAGCAATAACTGTTCAAAAAGCATTCAAGCTGTGCTCTTGTCTGCTGTAATTGACAATTTATGGTTTAGAAATGCAATCAATGTTATAAAAGTATAGCAGTTGGAGTTTCTTGAGAAGTGTATGAAATGCTTTTGCCCACGATATGACTTTCCAATTCAACTGACGACAGCTGAAATATCTGATTGTTCTCAGTTTCCAACACTTGTAGTTCATATCTAGTCAATCACAGTGAACCCTCCTCATCCCCCACAAAAATCGTTCAATTCCACAGAATCAACTCCACACTGTGTAAATTCTGTGTAAATTGTAGAAGCTGCGTACGGCCAAGCCAAGCACTGCCAAGCCAAATGGATTAACCACAAACAAGCATTTTGTAGAGGCTTTTAACCATTTAGCCACTGAAAATAGCCCCAATTAGGATGCCTACAGAAGAGAGAGGCAGCTTACTTCCAAAGATCTAGGCGAAGTGGATAGCTATGATCCAGGTATCATTGATCATTTATCCCATTTCATCTTTCCAAATCATTTAACACATTCTTATAAACAGGCTTTATGGAAATTATGACAGATTTTCTTATTCTTGTGTAAACTTTTTTAATCATTCTCTGACACTTTGTAATAGGCTTTGATTGTGATTTCATAGTTTGTAATCGCAACAACGCAACACTCTTTTGTAATGCGAGTAAAGTCCATTAAAGATTATTTTGCCTGTATGAAATGCACCAATAATGTTTTGTTATACTTCACATTACAAGCTACTTTTTCCACTTTGATCACAATGCATGTTTGAAAATGTTACTTTTTGGTTAGCTAAATGGCACAAAAAAAGCCAACAAATGGGCTAGGGGCCACTAGCTTAACACGTAGTACTAGCTAAGCATTAGTCCTATTAAAACCTTCATACAAGGATCAGTGTCAAGCAGCTTATGTTCTCTCATAGCTTTGTATTGAAATTGCATGGATGCTCCAGCTTGATTCCAACTGAACGTTAATATAAGGCTTTGTGTTGGCCAACTTGAGCACAAAGGGAAGCAGCATATGGGACCATGAATACAGTAAAAGTGTGCATGCATACACTTCTCATTTCGCATTTCTTTGCCAAAGTAAAAAACAAAATAAATAACTTACTACCGGCAAAACAACATGCCTGACAAAGTGGAACAGCGCTTCACATTCACCCGACCTAATTGGCTTCATTCAGGTGATTGTAAGGTTCCCCCTGAGAGGGTTCAAATTGCCAGCTACCTTTTAGGATGCTAAATCCTTTCTTAGTTTGTCATCAACTGGTGTGCTGCCATGAGATGACGGGAGCCTTACAAAGCAAACATAATCCCCTTGTCCTGGAGCAGCCTGATGCCATGGACTTCCAAACAAACATTGTAAAATTCCCTTTCTTTACACATTGCTTCTTGTGTGGGAGCAAACTTTCGAAGTTATATGGCTGGTCAAAATGAATATGAAAGTAAAGCACAGCATAACACGTTAAAATAGGCAGTTTTGAAAGGGCAGTCCACTTTTGTGAGTCACCTTTATGAGACTTAATACTTTTTTCTAGTTAGGTATTAAGAAATTAATATGGGGGTAAAAAAAACTTCTGCATAGAAACCCAGTAAAACATGTTTTTCAAAGCCTCAATGTCATCACAGGACTTGGCAGCACTGGTGCTACCAACATCAAAAATGTAGGTACACCCCAAAAGATTAAGCACCATTTTCCTATGACCCTGACCAAGTGACAGAAGACAGGCAAATGTTATCAATTTATCTTCAACTCATGTTAGTAACTTTAAGATTATAAACGATTCGGAAGATGAAGACAGTTAAACAGTTAAAGAGAGACACAATGCAGGTATGCAGTTAGCAATACTAGGCTAAATAGTTTTCCCGGCATATATTTTCTTTTGTTTGCACTAAACACTGTGTTGTGCCTAAACATGTGATATTGCGGTCAAACAGACTCTTGTCATTGGTGCTCTTATTTATGTACAGGGGCAGAGGTAATCCCCGTGTCAGCCATCTCAGAACTTCCACCCTCAGGCAACTTTTCTTGAATACCACATTGGTGGCATAAAGCAATGATACCAACCACTGTAGCACACAGAAAAAAATAATAATAATAAAGATGTAGCAGGCCTACATTATGCCATCTTCAATGAAACACAACCAGTATCTCAGACTTAACTTTTTTTTTTTAATACGGTTTGAACATAGTTATAAAAATCATTAAAAAAAAAAAAAATTAAAAACCACTCTAAAAACCCTGTTTACATTCCCAATAAAAATATAGATCCAGGTTGATACTGATCAAAAACTCTGACAGCCTCAAGTGAAAGGTTTGCAGAATTAATAGGACAGGTACATCTAAAAAAAAAATGGCTATAATAAAACTGATCTTCCCATTTCTTTTACGACCACATAAAAGCTTTTTCTGGCAAAATGATGAAATGTCTCAAACCTTGAAAATAACATGTAAAACATTCTACTTTTCTTACATTAGTGTTCTGAATGATCCCAAATAGTAATTTTGGGTTCCTATAGCTTTGTGTGTGCTCCTATTGTCTGTTGCATCCTGCGGAACTAGCAATTTGCTGCTAGTTAACTGGATTGTAAACTAGCTGAATGCCTCTATGATGCTGCCTGCAATAGGCTGCACATTAATGCATACTTGGAATGGCTATATAGAATGAATGATCCGCTTAATACTACAATATTTTGGGGTTTTTGCCAACTAGCTAGGTAGCTGTGTCTTCTTTGAGTGAACGGGATCACACAAGAACTGCTGAAATTACAATGTCAATGACTAACACTGCCGTTATTTTCCTTCGAGGTCAAGCTTTACATTTGAGGACTGGACAAGAGCAAACATTAGCTAGCAGGTTTCATGTACAAAACTGGCAAGTAAAAAAAATGCTCTCAAATATGCTATTACTTCTTGAATGTATACAAAAATATACATTCTGTAAGCAATGCTGTTGGATAACTAAGTAGGCCTAGCAGACCTCAAGACAAAACATCTGCCCAAGAAAAAAGAGCAGAGTAGTGATGGCTGAGTCACAAACAAATCGTTGTTTGTGAATGACTCCAAGTGAGTGATTTCACAACCAAATACAAATTTAAATCAAATGCAGCATTAGACAAGAATGAGTAAGGCTCTCCAGGAACTGGTCTGATCACTCACCAACTTGCAAATTCTCAAACTGATTCATTGCCGAATATTCAAAGTTCTCTTGCTCACTCCGTGAATTCTTGTGTGACTGTCTGAATCAATGGGTTTGTTAGTAAACGAGTTAGCATTTAAATTGCTGTATCAGATTGCCCATTGTTTTATCCAAACCATCCATTCCCACTGAATCACTTACACTGAACACAAGTCCACAAACTGCCTCACTGAAAACGGCATGAGCCACCTCACACCAGATCTCCTGGCAGCTCTCAAGTTTGTTTGTGGACGAAATGAGCCAATCCTTATGATCACTGCAACTTTGTTTGTGGTGTTTGGGTAGTTCACCATAGTAAAGAAAAAACATCCGCTTGAGGTTTCGTAGTTGGTAAATATGAAGAGCCAAATCACACCAGTTTACAGGTTAGACCTAGTTTACCGTGATTTCAGTCTTGACTAACTTGAATTGACAAATAAAGGAAATTATGTTAAACTACTCCCTGTTATTCAATTGTAGCCTTCTTGGCTTGTGTTTAATGTGGTAATGGCGTAGTCTATGGAGCAGCATAGGGGAAGTGGGTAGGCTGTAGTGGTGCGTGTTTGTTGTAAAAATTTCATTTTTGTGCAAAATTGAATGACTCGCTTCACTACTATGGGCCAGCCCCAACCATTCAAGTTAGCTAACAGATTCTGACTTCTCTAGAGTGGAGGTTCCCAAACTTTTTTTTCATGTCAGTGACCCCCAAATATGCATTAAACCACAGACCACCATTTCATAGGATTTGGTCCCAAGAAATCCCATCTGAAAAGATTTTTGCTGTTGTATGACTCCTTAAAGGATAAGGCTGGTGTTTTTTAGCCTTCAACCCGTAAGTCATTGGCTCCAATTGTAAGCTAAAAACCTTGAAATACAGCTCACAAAGACATAGTTTCAATTTTAAAAATCGCTAACTGTTACCACGAAAAGTCAGGCTGTTGTAGTTATTACCAAATCAAATTCAAATGGGAACAAATTCTTCATTACGCTGGAGACTATTTTCGGTGCTACGGAACTACTTTCGTGAGATCGCAAACGTGTTTACAGCCGGCTTATTAAGTTGTTTGAGGAAAAAGTCGGCTGGCCCGGTGCATCGCGATGATGAAATATGCTGCCCAGAGTAGCAGCATGGCTCTTTGACGTGTTTTTAATCGTTTTTTTAATACAATGGCGTTCTATGGCTGCTGGGACATGGCTTCATTGGGCACCGACTACATGTACAAGACTTGTTGGCAAAACAAAATCATTGCTGATTTTGTTATTGTCATAGGATTTGTTGACGGTAATCAATGCATTAAAAAACACCAGCCTTATCCTTTAAAAAATATTTAACTCTCTGTACTATAATGAGTGTGACAACAGTTGGGAGAGTGAAAACTAGCATCAAATATCCACTTTTATACATTCTCTCATCCAGCTACCTGCTCAGGAGTGAAACAACAGTGAAATAAAATTATTCTTAATATTTGTCTGGGGACCCCCTGGAACTCACTTAAGGACCCCTGGGGGTCCCCGGTCCTCAGTTTGGGAACCACTGTTCTGAGTATTAACTGTTGGGAGATTTAGGCACAACAATGGTGGAGTTTGTAGCTCCAACTTTAGCTAACTAATGTTGCCTCATAAATTCGTCGGCTAACGCTTACAAAAACAATTTACTGATGCAGGGAATTGTTTTTCTTCAAACGACCAACGTTACTCTCCTCGAGCTGATAATTGACTGTAAACGTACCAGTTAACGTTGTATTAAAGTAAAATGTAATATTGTATTTAGTTAAATGTTTTGCGCAGAGTGAAAACATGTTACTACTTAGTAACGTTCGCGTTGGTTAAACTTCCAGCAGCCATTAGCTAACGTTGCTAACTTAGCATGGTGTAGTGAGCTAACATGACTACGCTAGCTAGCTAAATGAGACAATGAGCTCCGAGTGCAGCCAGGCTTGGCTAGCTTGCTGCTGCATGCTGTGTTGGCTATAGGGTGTAAAGCTAACCAGCTTGCCTTGCACGCAAGGCTAGATGGCTAGCGAGTCGTAGCACTATCAACAATAAGGAAAAAAGAAAAAAATGTACCAACTTACCGACTTAGCTAGCCACTCCTATTCCAAACCCAGGTCTGTCCATGGCGATGAGCACTCCATAAAAAGAACGAATCAGAGCAATACACTTATATTACAACAAAACCTCTAAAAAAAATCTGAAGCACCAGAAACCAGTGGCAACGCACTCCCCAAGACATCCAACACAAGAGAGGAGGGGAGGCCAGCGATTCACTGGACTTCTGCCATCACACTTCGAGATACCGTTCCAGATCGAAAACAACCGATCGGAGGGGGCATTTTATCAGTACGGTTTCAAACCCTACACAAGTTTAACCTTCTCCTGCGATCCTCTGGCAATTAATCCAACAGTGAATAGCTTCCCATCCAGGGTAATTCCTTCGTATTCGCCGTTTCTGGATGAGCGCCGCGGTGGTTCTTCGTGTGGAGACTGATACAATGTAACCAACCAGCAGCGGGAGCGGGGAGGAAATCCAGGACAGGCGTTCCACTCGGATTGAACTGTCACACTCGACAGCGCCCGTGTAAAAGATATGGAACTGGATTAGGCACACTGAATGGACTGTGATTTTTTTTTTTTGAATGTAGACTATCTACCAGCTAGCCTAACTGGCATCCAATTCATGAGTTGTAGGCATTGTTAATATAGTGGTAAATGGTGTGTGAACTATGACCTCCAGTTGGTGATCATAATAAGGCAAATGACCACCAGTAGAAATAATAATCAATTAGTCAGAAAAGCATTTTTTTTTGTCCTTAAAATGTAGCCTACTAACTTACATCGGTTTGATACTTTTTTTTACTGTGATGAATACAATTAATTTATGTCATACAAATTTATATCACCTAAAAAAGGTGGGTAATCTGATTTTAGGTGGTTTTAGGTCCCATTACACCCCTGGTTATAGGTCTCAGAAAATGCTAGTTAAGAGTTATATAACATTATAAACTGCATTTTACTCTGTGACTCATTGATTAGAATTTCCTCTGATGGCTATATTTGCCATCATGGTCTTCCAAACAGCAGCGTGGGCTTCATTTAAAGAGAATGAAAAAACAAACAAACATTTGGAAGGCATTACAGTCTGTAAGCTATTGATTTAGACAGTTAATGAAGCCATATATACAATGGAGGAAATATTCTTTTCAAGATAGTCAATGATATCTGTAAACAAGCCTTGGTTCACTTTCCTCCAGCTGTATCATGCACATCATATTGAATGTCAACACTTTCATATCTGTTATTACTCTGAATACACACAAAAGAAAATGATGCTGAGGTCAACACTTGATCTTCACTCTTCAGGCCAATTGGAGACATTATTCATCTTTGCAACTACAACCATGTTCTAATTTCTGTGAACTGAATCCGTTAACAAACAAACCAAGCGGAATTTCTCAGAAAAGAGCAAAGGAGGGGAGAAAAAATATCCAGGCAGGAGACCCTTAAAGATGTGTCAGGATTTCATTTCTCACAGCACCATGGATAACCTTTCATGTTTACCAGCTTCAAACGCCGTGGAGGCTTTAAGTCGTTGTCTCTCTCTGCGCTGGTTTCCCCGGCAACAAGAATATGATAATGTTGCCTTTGACATGACAGAAGGAATCATCTCGCTAACAAACAGAGACAACAGGCACAGGGAGGGCTTGGGGAGAGGGAGGGGAGGGGGCTGAATTAATGGACTCATTTTCACACAGAGGGAAAAGCAGCAAGCTAGTCACCATCCTCCATCTTCCTCCATTGCCTCCATGCATTCCTGCTGGCAGGCACACTCATGCCTTCCCAAGGGAGCAGCCAGCCTCCATTGGAAAGCTAAATAACAGTCAGTGGGCAGTGAGGGACTGGAGGGGGAGAGATTTCGGATGATGACTGCCCTTCAAGGCTGAGGCTCCAAACCAAGTACTCTCTCACTGAGCGTCACACCGACTAAAAACCTGAAATGAACAAGCTGTGTCGACGCCATGTGTTTTCCATCACTGAGAAAGGGGCTAATCAGTCAGCCATGTGGAATAACAGAGGGGCTGGCTTGATTTGTGTGTGATCATCTTCCATCACTATATTAAAGAAACTGTAAAGCCTTGAAGCTCATCTACAGAAGATTCTATATGTATGTTTTGATTGAAGATTTGTTTCATCCTACAGCATTGCAACACATGAATAATTTGCAGTAACACAAAAGAAGAACAGAGAGGGCTATAAAAATAAATGCTATTATTAATACCATAACAAATCAACATGTCAACAGATTTAACAAAAATGATTTATTACAAATTGTTTTTGCCATCAGCTAAATCACAATGAAATTTTGATGAACACTTCTTTCCTTTGAGATACTCCAGATACTCGATATTCCTTTTCCATGGTTGATATGACACAAAGCTTCCTGGATAATTCTTGTGTTTTTTCCTGTAATATTCAGATGGACGGACTCCACCCATTTAGAGGAATTGTTACATGTTTGTGTATGTTTGCATGTTTCTTTGGTCTGAGCATATGAAGCATGAGAAACTGGAACACATGGTTTGATTATCTAGTTATAGCCATGAAAACACCAGCAAGGTTTATCCACCATTATACATTTTGATAATGCCTTTCTATGGAGCCAAACCATGAGAATGAATATTATTCTTAGACTACTCTCAGGCTGAAAAATCCATCTGAATATCGTGTGAATAATAAAAAACACAAAACAAATAATTATCCTTTAGGGTGGAAAGAGACATTTATTCACTTTTTTTTTTTTTAAACAAATTATCCAATCGTCTAATTACCCATCAGATTTACCCATGCCATTCCTCTGAGAAGGATGAGATCAACTGTGGAAGTAATGACATGAGTTTTGTACTCCATTTTCTAAATGTGTATGTAACAGCCTATTTGGGGCAAACTGTGGTGAGGGTTTGACCCAATTAGCCAAATAGAAATGATACTACAGTCATGAGGCACTGACATATGCTACTTATAGTTACCCTGACAGCTGTGAAATGTAATGGATCTGGGAAGAAGGCTCCAATTTCAGTATGGTGAGAGAAAGGTATTTTTCCAGCCAGTTTTCCTTTGTTATACCTTACCAAATTGCAACAATTACGTCTATTATCTGCCTATCTCTCATATCATTACATTTCAAAAGGTCAAGAGAATAAAAACACACTCTGTAAGCCTGTGGCAAAAATGGTTTTGCATTTGTTGTCTATCATATTGCAGTATGCTAATAGTTAATCCACCATAATCATGTAATGTATCTATTACAGTCTCTCCTCCAAAGAAAACGGAAGCCTGGAAGGGACTACTTTACATATTCAAGAGACTATAAGCTTGACAAATCGCTATATTCAGAGATTCTCCCCTCCTGACAGATGAGGCCTTGAAGAGAAATTATCGTCAGAACTGTCTTCTGTACTGCGTGATGTGTGCTAAAAAGCACAGAGAAACTGTGAAGTACTGGTGGGAGGCTTGCAGGAGACAGGTATTATACCCTGATGTAAGGGCAGAGGAGTTGATGATAGTTCTGAGTTTCCATTATTTCACCGGGAGTTTCTGTGGTGTTTGCGTTGGAAAATTGATGGGGCTATAACTGTACCATTTTAAATATCCCCCCACTAGATTTGTATTGTTACAGGTACTGTCTGATTGAGTGAGGTCAAAAGGTCAGAAGATAAATTGATCACTTATTGGAGGATCTTTGGAAATGTCAGAGAATGAAAGCCATTTGTAATGGAAAATCCATTTAAAATTGAATTTATGCACCTGCCTGGCTTTAGAAAATTCAAAACCCACTGCACACGAAGCAAGCAGTCACGTGAAGTTAGTTCGGTGTAGGTCCTGGGCAGATTCATGAATATTTGCACAACACAGTTTTCGTCAGACCATAGAATTTGGTGGTTATGATGATTTATAGATCAGAAGTTCTCATTTAATGCTGCCCATCCCAGGTCGTGCTACTGCTGTGTTCCTCATGGAGAGAGACCGCGTCAGATTATCCATTTTCTTGATATCTCTCTCCATCTTCCCCACTTGCCTGGAGGGATGCAAGCATTCAAAAGTTCATGTGCTTCACTTACTCGGATGGGGCCCACCTCGGACCGCTGGACTAACCAAAGCCGACGAGCCATGAGACACACTGGAGACGGTCCGCAGGCGGGCGGGGGAGGATTCTGCTCTACTTAACAACTCTGTGAAGTCCAGTTCTTACATCAAGGAACCCATAGCATGCCTGATACACAGGCAACCATGGGTGCGATGAAGAAATTATGTGTTCCACGCACTAGACCTCCAAGGACTGACTGGATAAGACAGTGAACAGACCGTAACTGACTGTATGTTACTGCTGGATCTATGGTTTCACCAAGTGCAGAGATCTGTTACTGTCAGCTTGGTGAAAATGGTTAATCTTGAGATGTCAGCGATTTAGAAATAATTGGTAAAAGCAGGATGATTTCATGGAATTCTATTGGCAAATTGGTTTTGATAAGCTAACCCTTTGCTAAACATTGCTTGCCTTCTTCCTTTGTACACGTACCATTGGTCAGAGTCCTAGTCTTTGAGAGCAGAGGCAGTGTTTTGTGACACAGTGAGATGGATGAGCCACAAGCCGTTCCCAGGTTGTATTGTTCCCCAGCCAGCCACCACCTCTTCCAAGTGCTCCAAAGCCTAATTCCTCTTCCCAGCCAGGGGGGTGGGGGGATGGGACCCCGCGCCTTCACTCCAATCAGTCTCTCAGCAAGCATACAAAGGTCCTGCTGCTCCTACAGCTGGAAACTTGGCTGGCAGGTGGAGCAGGGCATACTGCTGGATTGGAGTCAATTGCATTTCATTTCAATCAGGAAATTCAATGGGGCATCTTTGTCAGCCTGAACGAGGAATAAACACATTACATTTTTCATTTCTAGCTGAATATAAAATCCCAGATTAATTGCATTAGAATGAAACGAATCTGAGTTGGAAGTCTTGCTCTTGAAGCAGGTGGTGATCATGTGTCGCTAATTCTTCACAAGATTGGATGACGCCCCTCTTGTTGCATTGCCCCAGGTACTGTGATTTGTCCTTTTCCCCTATTCACTGGCATGATTAACCGTGGGGTGGTGTGTGAAGTAGTAGCAGAAGCAGCCTGAGGCAGAGTGGTCAAGCATGGGAAGACAGCTGAAGGTAAGTTGGCATGATTTAGAAACAGGATGAGCCACTGCTCACATTCCATCTGTGAAAGTTCACTGTAGCTCAGGGAGCAAGGCTCAGGACAAGGCTGTTTTAATATTTAAGTGGATCACCTACAGCCTTGTTTCCACATAAGTAGATCACTTCATCTTTTGTGCATGAAAAACCAACAGCAAATGATCTTATGGTGTGTTTATGTAAATAGGCTTAGTGAAAACTGCATGTTTTTGATTGTTGGGAATAACAGCAGAGAACCTGTGTTTGTCTGTTCTGATCCAGAGAAATGCCCTGATCTGGGAGAAAAAAAGAAAAGGCCACCCACAGGGCAAGGAGCTGTCATCGTTGATTCACTGAGGCTGAATTTTGCAAATTCTTAAGCAGCCCCTCTGGAAAACACCTTCTATGGTGAACCTTTACAAAAGAGACCTCTTACCCTCTCTGGGTGGCTGAGATGACTGGGAGGGTTGGTGCAATTAGGTGGGCTCATACTGAATGAAGTGGAGCAGAGGGTTGTGGCTAATCTGCAACTCAAACAAGAGTAAATCTAAGCTAATCAACGGTGAATTACAATGCTAGGCATGGATACACAAAAACATAACTCCGGATGGGTGTGTGTGCTGGTGATTCATGCAATGCTTTTCAAACCATGGCAAAATACAGCCTCAGGCAAGAAATAGCTTAGTCAAAGAACCACTCAAAACATTTAGAAGGAAATAAACATACGGCAGTGGAAGAGCAGTTAAAATATTGAAGCACAAAATCACATTGCACTGGCAGAATATCAATCAAAACCTGTCACAACAGTACTTGAACCAGAGGAAAGGCTTTTAATAATAAGATGTCAGAAAACTTGTGTATGCTTGAGTTTTGCAGCGGTTAAAGCAGGTTAAATAAATGATTTCAGAGGCTCTAGTCTATACATGTTAGGCTTCTGCAGACTGGAGTCACAGTGTAGATCTGGCACCTTTGTTTATTTGGCAGCGAGGTAAAGATGCTGCTGTCACCAAGAGGACTCTCTATCACGCTTCAGCCAATCTGCCATGAATCTGAGAGGCCTGCCTCTGACAACTATTGTTGCTTAAATAATGAGGAGGGGAGAGGGACGCCATTGCTGTTGTAGCCAAAAGGATCTTGAGTAACAATAGAGCTCAAATACTCTTTTCTCTGGTGCCTCATTAAACCTGATAAGTGAATTGAAACAGAAGTAAAAGACTTCTAGTCGTGAGAGACTTCCGCTTTAAGAAACCAAGTAAATAATTATGGTTATTGACAAAAACAGAACAGTTCCTGAAGAGATGGCATACATACTACAACTTCTGAAATGATTTATTTTTATAATTCAAATCAAAATGGGAATCAGAGAACCACAAAACAAAGCAGCCTCAAGATGTTTTTATTTTTACCGATAATAAAATGAGTACAGACAATGCAAAATATAGACATTTGTCTAAATGATTATGTATTGCGTACCTTTGAGTAATATTACTGCTGTAAAATGTAAATACCCATGATAAAATAACATGGACACAGCTGAGCCCAGTTTTGTCATGTTGTTAGCCATAATTCCTGATAAAATAAAGGTTGGCCGATGCGATGGAGGAAGTGCCCATTTTTTAGACAAGATCAGTTACCATGTCCTTATGAGCTGTGGCCAATCAGACACTCTCTTTGTTTTTCCTGCCTTGCTTCTCCTCTGACGTCACTCTGCAGCTGATGGAACCAGCCCCTTCTTGGCACCCTGGTGGTACTGACTCTCCAGCTTCCCTGTGAGAGAAAGGGGGCGAAAGGGAAGGGCGGGAGGGGGAGAGAGAGGAGGAAGGGATGAATCAAAACACCATCAAAGGGACAGAGTGACCTTTCTGAGAGCTCAAGGCCTGCTGATTAGAGGCGGCCCCGGCAGACAGGGGAGAGAAAGAGAGACACAGAGAGAGACGCGCACAGAGAGAGAGAGAGAGAGATGAGGTAAAAGGCCAAAGAGGCTCTTTATTCCACTGCTAGGAGAGATTAGACTACAGCCTTTGTTGTCAGAACACTGAGACGTCTCTTAATCTAGTTGTATAGAATATATGCTGCAATGCTAAGAAGGACTCCTCCTCTGATACTGGCCAAAAGCCACACGAAAAACAAAAGAAAAAGACATAATATAAGCTGTTTTTTGATAACCAACTACTGGCACTGAAATACTCTGGGCAAGAAAATCATGTGGAATATGCTATCAGTAAAATCACATTACATATCATAAAATTATGATAACCATATACAATCATTCGGCAGCGTACTCCATTGAAATTTATGTGTGATGTATATAAGAATTTCCACGCACTATAGTTGCTTAGTGTGTAGAGAAAATTACAACAGCCAAGGATTCTTTTTTTATCTTTCCTGATTCTGAAGCTGAACCAAGTAACAGCACCTGCAGGCACTTGAGGATTAGCACACTAGCCGACCATTTGCACGCCATAATGCAGCATTCTCCATTGCTGTAAGAATGGCTATGATTACACTTCAGTGTTCACTGATTTATTTGGACCCCACTAATGAGAATCTTTAGAAACTAGAAAACAGTGGAGAGTGTTAAGGAACTATCTTTTTATTCAAATGAGTATAGCTTGTAGCTATACTCATGAAAACACCCTCGAAGCCACTGGCTCATACTGCAACTCCACTCCCTGTAACATTAGCATTTTAATTTCCTCCAACAGAGCTCATCCACACACACTACGTTCGGTTCCTTTGTCGTTTTCTGCGCAGAACAACCTATGTTGGGATAGATAATCTGCGCTGACCCCGTCTTTAACCGCTCGGCACATAATAATCTAGCGTCTCAGAGCCCAACACAAGCCTCCTGCTTGTCAAAGCACGGCATTAGCTAGCTGTTTTCCACTTGGCTGAGGTAGGGAAAAAATGATATAAGTGTGACAGGCAGGGGTGGTGGTTGTCACTTGCGCTTTCTTTTCATGTTGTCACATTATGGCTGAACTCCGTGGGTAGTAGCAGCGTAAACAAGGTGTTAAGGAGAAGTGCTGTTTGCTCACCATTTCCAAGCCTGTCTGAAAGGCTGTCAGTGTCTGTCTGTTCTGCCAGGAGCAAGTGTTGCATAGGTTGGGAAGCGCCTCTGGAATTTTTGGGTGATTGCTGCCAAGTGGTTATTCAAGAGATTACTTTAATGATAAATCCCTTATAACAGAAATTCATTATTGGCTTTAAAGATTTTTTTTACATTCACCAGAGAAGGTCTAAGTGTAGCACTACTTCACTGTGTATTTTAGGGGAAAATAAATATTATATTTTAATAGCCCAATAACTATGCCATAAAATGAAGAGATGGCAGTTCACCTCCTGAGAGGCTAAGTTAGAGTTGTGTTGTGCCAGCATAAGCAAACTGTTTCTGGGAAGCGTGCTAATGCTCTAACTGCTCCAACTTGTTTGGTTCCCTCTTGCTTGCTATCCTTTTAGGTGTCGTGTGACTGAGAGCTGGAGTTAAAATTCTGGAAAACCAGCTCTGGCAATTTCCCATGTCAAGACACAGCAACATTTCTGCGAAATGTTGTGTTGGTCATTGGCACATATGAAACTCATTACATAAATACATGAATCAAGCAACCACAAATTAATCATTTATCTGTTGTATTGGATAAGATTTGACTGATGCCAAAATAAGGCAGCCCAAAAGAATCCAAGCATAAGGAGAAATTCTTCAACCTCAAACACAGCTAAAGATGCGGTTATAAAAAAAAATGACTGTCCTTAATGCACAAGGGATGAAGTGAATTCTTTTACCTTAAAAATATGTGACACCACGACAAAAGCGGCAACAACATAGGTGGCCCCTATTTACAACATTAACAGTCTGTCTGGGGGAGCAGTCACTGGTTGCGTGAACAAGTCAGACCCGCTGTGTGTGCCAGGAAAGTTAATCCGGCAATGTTACATATTCCATGTGTGAAAGCGACTTCTGTTAATGGCTCTGGAGCTGCTGAGCTGTCGCATTTCAGAGTAGGTGCTGAGGAGCAGAGAGAGCTAGAGGGAACGCAAGTAAAAAAAAAGGGGGGGTGAGTGAAGAGTGGGTGGAAAAAACAGGGCGACAGCAAAAATGAGACAGAAGGGTTGAGGAGAGGGAGAGGGATGGAGAAGAGAGAGAGGAGTCTGAGAGAAAGAACGATAGGGACAGGGAGAAAGGGATACAGATAGAAAGACAGCGGCATGGGAGAGAGAGGGAGAAATAGAAAGGCTGGCCCATCGATTGGCCGAGATAATTTCCCATTGATTGCTGCACTGTTTGGAGATTGCTGGAGAAAGGTTTATTGCCCACACGCTGCAGCTGGGGAGGAGGCCATAAAATAGGCACAGGTTGTCTGCAGAGGGCTAGCTCTCCATCATCAGGACCGTAAAACACACTCCTGAACACACGCTCAGACACACAAAGAGACACACAGGCACAAGCAGGCGCGCATGCATATACTATATTTTGAGACTCCCTTTGCGTCTTCATAATCATGAGTACATGTATACTACTCCCATCATGACTAATAGGAGAAAATGGCCCATCACTGATGAAAAGCGCACTCAGATAATCCCTTCAAAATCCAGGGGCAGCAGTGCAAAGAGTATTTACTAGGCTGAAATAGAGGTCCATTGACAGCCTCCCTGACATCAATAACACTGAAGCCCGTCGGCCTCTTTGCAATAATAATCACTAGAACGACTGGCTGGTTGCTGCTTCTGTCTGTTGCCTACGTATTGTGGAATGAAAAACAGGTAGCGTTTTGTATTCTGTCCTTGTGTTACACAATAGTCCCCATTCACCAGGATAATGAACCTAGAACAGCTATGCAAATATAACCAAATGTTGATACACCTTCTGACGACATACTTTGACATCAAGAAATTACTTCATGCCTGCAAAGGATGATAGAGAAAAGTAAAGTCGAAAGTGGGGCACAAGTAGCTGTGTGATTGAATATAACACCTTCAACAGTATCTGTTACAATGATTCCCAATGGGCCCCCACAATTCAGAGTCTATCAGAAGCACACTGCCTGGGGAGTAAAAAGAAGTGCAGCGAGGAAAAGGCAAGAGCAATCTAATATTAAATGGCAGGATTTAATGGTCTGAATTCAAATACTGTGTCAATGAATAGATGGAAAACTTAGGCAAGATAATACATTCATTTACACCATTCAATGACAGCTTCCACCCAAAGGCCAGACTATAGACTGGACTGCACAAGAACACTGTATATTTTATAGAGGCTCTTGTGTAACTCATGACTACCTCCAGCATTTTATAGAGAATTTATGAAGCTCATCTGAGCCCAAGAATCGCTTGTTTTGGGGTTCTGGTTAACATATTGGAAGAATTCATCATGTGTTTACAAAGCTAGCGCTGGTCAACAGAGCTAAAAATTATTTCTCTGAGAAATCACAACCAAACATTTACCTAAAGTATCTGAATTAATATGAATTAATAGAACTGAAAAATGATTTTCCAGAGAAACGGTCTTCCACCACATTGATTTGCACAATAGCATCACTAATAAAGGGCTGATAAATCCTAACAGCTTCCATTTCCCATATTTCAGTAACCAAAACACTGGTCCAATAGTTTTTAGGATGGAGTGAAAAGACTCCCAGTTCATGATAAATCTAATAGCTTTCTTAAAAAAAAAGCTTCATTCCAACTTCTACTCAGCAACACTGCCCTTCTATCTTCTTTGCCTTATCTCTCCTCAGCTTAGTTCACCTCCAGCTGAAGTCATTCTGCACTCGAAACCAAGCCCAGAGCCCCAAGCACTGCAGTAAAGTGGATGTATACAAATCTCTCGGTAGCCAGGGGAGAAGAGCTAGAGAGCAGGGGGGGAGAAAAAACTGCCTGGATTCCCATCTTGCTGTTAGTCACACCTAATTTACATTCCCTTCCTGTGCTGCCTGGCTGGTGAATTTACAAGTGGATAGAGAAGGTGTTGTGTGCAAGACTTGTGTCGGCATGCTGTTTGCAAGGGATAGGGAGAAGCATCGACCATGCTTCCCGCTGCAGGAAAGACAAGTCTCTCTCCATCTCCCGCTCTCTCCAAACCTCCCTGCCTGAAGCTGTTTTCACAGACACTGAGGGGCTGTAATGGCTGAGTGATTTCTCCAACCGGCAGCGCACTGTTGAGCTGGTTTAGTCACGCACACGACAGCTCATCACAACTCGCCAGAGAACCAGTGTCTGGCAAGTTGGGGACAGCAGAGGAGGGTGGTGTTGGTTAGTGGGCAGATTTTCAGGAGGGAGGACACGGCGATGGCTGCTTTATGACAGCGACCCAAATAAAATGTAACACAGCATCGACTGCACCTGCTATTAGCCCACCATGTCAGATCAGAGTTTGTGCAAATATTATTTTCTTTTTTGCTAGCTTTTTGTGGTTTGCCAAACATTGTTTAAAATATGGCCATATGTATTTACAATATGTATAGGCCTACACTATGAATAATACATGTATGTAAATATATGATAAATGATATTGCATTAATAAGGTTTTAGATTAATAAAAGCAATTTGAACCCATGTTTACTTCAGGAAAAAAAAAGATGAGCTGGCTATAATTTGTTGAATGCATTTGATCTATGAATTTTACAAAGCGCATCATTATACACTTTAATATGCACCCACATCTCCCCTAGAGAAGCATTTCATATAACAAATTTTGTTTCTTTTCCAGGATAAGGTGATTTTACGATTTGCCTATGGCTATATAGTAATCTTAGTTGTCTAGGAACCAGTCTATCTATAGAATATCAAAGCTTTTGTTATTTCAATGCCATGGTCACCAAAATGGGGTGTTGGTGTCCTTACAGAGAAAAGCTTATGACTGGAGGGTCAGCAGTTCAAATCCCCCGACCAGCTGGGAAAATCCGGACGGGTGGGTCCCTCAACAACTAATGTTGAAGTCCTGCTGAGTGAGACACTTAACCCCCAACTGCTCTGATGGAGCCGCTCATTGGCCAGAAGTAAAAGACTGTGGTTGTCTGGCCAGCTCTCACATGTGAATCTTTGTAACTGTAGGAATGTGAAGCAGGGTGTTGTTGAAAAAGAGCATAAATGCTCAGCAAATCTCCTCTGCATAATTTAAGACTAGGGCATAACAGTCTATCATGTTCATGAATCACAGGTATACTGAGACAGAGCTAAAGAGTCTTTAGAATGGAGCAGATGAAATGCATTGTGTGGGTGAAAGTTACTAAACCATAGAGTCAAACAATACTCATATTGCAATTATTGTGAGGGAAACAAGCCTGTTGGCTGTCATCAATCTAATTCTGTGGACTGTGGGCTACACAATGGTGTCACTCGGCATGTATTGATTACGTGCTGTAGGCTATTCTGTATTTAAAAAATAAATCAACTCTACATTACCCTACACTAAATGGGATTGTGCTTCTTACCACCACAGTTGGAAAAGAAATTTGTGGACTTTGTGATCATTATTTAGGCTACTGCTGGCCTTCTGAAGGCTACAATGGGGGATTTAAACCTCACAGACGTTGAACATTTTTTACTGGTCACAGTGTTTTTACAGGCCAAAACACAAACTCAGCGGTGGATGTAATTGGCTTCAATTTTATTTTTCTTTTGTTCTCCAGGTTGCTATCAGTTTGCTGGTCATCTATTAAAGTATTCTCTCGAGTCCGCTGAATTAGCCCTGCTAAGCTAGTGCTTCAGCTGAAAAAGAAACGGCAAGGACACCATTCATGTCTGAGCTCTTCAGTCCACAAACCAAAATGAAGAAATGCTAGATCCTTTACCTCTAGAGTATTTAGGCTCTGCCCATGTCTCCTCACACTCTACTTTATATAACTTCCTCACAAGGAAAAATAAATTGTAGAAGGCATTGGCAACACATTATGTTCAAGTGAAGGTAAGCTTCTTGTTGTTAACTACACAGCAAAGCAATCAGTTAGGTTGGTATACATAAGTGTTGAATTCTACAGTTAGTTCAACTCTAGTTTAGCCTTATCCAACACTCCCGTTATTTGGAATGGAAGTAGAGTTGGTATCAAAATGGCAAGCTAAACTGATTTTCCTCATATCAACTGTGACAGTGTCAGCTTGATGAACTGTAACTCTGACAGTGTCATCTAATGGGCAATCAGCCCCCTGCCTTGCACCTTGCTTCAACCACAACACTGTTGTTAATTGATCCTATTCTCTTGCGAGAATTCACACCGTTCACAACTGGTCAGACTAGAGTGACCCATCAACCAAGTTGCTCGCAGTGTGAATATGGGGTTTAAGTGAGCTAGTGAGTGCTCACTTTAATTCACCCGGAGACACAAAAAGGTACAACTGAAAGCAACTGCAAGGGGGTCTTTCAGAACCAATTTTTAACATCTTTGTGGTTTGTTATTCAAGTGATTTGTTGGATACCGTGTGATTGATAAATTTTGAAAATTGAGCAGAATAACAGTTTTCTCAGATTTAACTATTTTGTTGGAAATATGCCCGTACACCAATTCCTGTTGAATGCGAATGAATGAGCAGATGGATCTTCCTTCTGGAAGCCATGTGTTGCATGTCCTATTTTTTCTTCCACAGCTCCATTGTTGCCTGACCCTCCTTTTTGAAGAGTGCCAGTAGTCAAACACCACCAGTTTAAGAGAAACAAGAGACTTTTATCTCTCTGTCAAGTTTTACCGGCACAGTGACTGGGGAACTCGGAATGACTGAGTGAGAAAGTCTATCAGTTACTGGGAGTCGCCCATACTAATGTGCCCCAACAGAGAGAGCAGATTCCCCCTGCGGCCATGAGTAATTCTTGGAAAGGGGGCCAGCGCCTCTCTGCTTATCAATCACTCCCTTACAGGCTCTCACAGCGAGCTAGTGGCTGCTGCAGAACAGTGTGTTACTGAGAGGGCTGGGCCTCAACTGTGTCCATCCAACATAATCTGAAAAAATTCACATACCAAGATAAATTTCTTCTTATCATCTACAGACTTTTGCAGACAAAGGAGTGGATTTTTTTTTGTAACACATCTGACAGAAATGGTCTAGGGAAATTACAGAACACTTAATTTCCATATTTCATTACTTCATGTGTTTTTGAGTGAATAATATTGAGGTTGTATTCAGTCTAAAATGAAGCAGATGTTTATATAATTTGTTCCTTCTAAGCAAAGTGTATTGTCAAGGCCACAGCGTTTTCATTTTCATTCACAAGCTAGCAGGGGAAACACTGTCAGCTGGAGATGACATCAGTAATATAAATGAAAATAACATTAAATTCTGTGCAGTTATATTGTGTAACAACTCCACAACATCATGTGTAAGGACTCTATTTTATGGCTCTATTCAGTATTCCAAGTAGTAGTAATTAAACACGCATCCTGTTTTCAGGTGCCGAGTAGAAAAAGTGGACGATAAAGAGAAAATGTAGGATCCGCAACACAATGCTCCACTGTCCCTTTATTCAAAAACCTATAAAATAGACAGTGTTTCACTCACAACATGCCTTCGTCAGCATCAGGTTTTACAGAGAAATGTCAATAGAACCCCAGAATGAAGCATTTCTTAATTATTATAACAGCTATTCTTGTATAGCACTTTTGTAGCGTTACAAAATGCTGCAAAATAAGAAACAACACAAACATGTTGATCGGCAATCAGCTATAATACAGGGATGAGTTGCACTGCTGGCTTCATTAAGGCCCACAGCTCATTAAGGCACACTCAGCAGAATTCAGAAACCATATTGGACTCCTAGCAAACAAATTAACAAAACTATTAGAGCAGAATGAGAGAAATAAGTAATTAGTGCAAGTTTATAAAAGTGATTTTCAGTTGTGTCCTCAAGAAAGATAGAGTCTGCTAACCGCATTTCCTCAGGCAGGTTGTTCCAAAGTTTAGAGGCCCGGAATTCAAATGCTTATTCACCTTTTTGTCTTTAATCTAGACTTCACAAGTGAAAACAAGTCAAACCAGCTTAATCTGTAGATCTAACACTATACTTCTTTACATAGGAAGTTAAATGCCTTGTAATATAAGCCAGAGCCAAGCCATTTATTGCTTGTAAAGTAATACATAAAAAATGAAAATCAATTTTAAATTCAACTGGAAGCCTGTGAAAACTATCTTACTCGCATTCGTAAGGTAATCCAATGCATTTCTCATTCAAATCGTTACGGACACACTGAGCATCAAAAGGCTGTGAAGTATAGGCTACAATACATAATGGAAAAAAAGATAAATAAATGTGTTTTTGGACAGTCTTGTTAATCTACAGTGCGGCGGTACAAACAAGTTAAATATACAATTTAAGTACGCTGAGTGCTAAGTATTTTGTTAGAAATCTGCCGACGATAGTTATCATCTCAGCTGGCAAAATCATGGGTTGTCAGTTTAAAATGAGAATGCTGGTGCTGAGAAATGTAGGATCCCAATCAGACTCCTCACCACCCTTGAGGGAGCGCTCACAGGAGTGCAAATGAGGGCAGTCATCCAGAAGATGTTTTATTCCTTTCACATTAGCTTCTATCATATCCTCTTGTTAGAGCAAAGTGTTGTCACCAAAACCCCAATACATTCAGCTAGTCAAAACCTTCTAAAAGCCCTGTAACTGCATGTTGTTTTAACAGTTGTCGACTCACTGAAAATGAGAAAAGGTGAAGAGCTGCTAATTACACCTCGATAATATTGTTAATCCAATAGAGTGAAACAGGAGCACAGTTATGGCAAAAATAATAGGAAGACAGTGAAGTCTTTATTCATACGAAGGTTAAAAACAATCCAACTAAGACTTCAATTACACCTCCTTTATGCTTTTACGGGCAAATTGGGTGTGATGGGTATAGAGCTGGCGGTTTATTCCTGCTTTGACAGCACCGCTTCATTTCTTGTAATTCCATATGTATTTCATCCTCTAGTCTAGAGGAGAGAAAGCCTCTTGTCAGGCTACACACAGTTGGGTGCTAAGGGCTTTAAAAAGCTACTTAAATCCTCAGTAGCCACAATGTCAAAGGGACAAAATATCATAAAGCGTAGCCCACATTTTTACAGCCGCGGTGGGACTCTGAAAAGGTGAACACAGCCGTGTTATTAAAAAGGGTCCTTATAAAGCGGCCTTGGCCACATCTAATTAGAATGTAAATGTAGTGTGGGCTGGGGATGGATCACAGGGGATAGACATTGGCATTTAGATTATGCTGAGACTAGATTACTGATGACACTGTGTGTTGGTGAGATAGCCTTTTTGAGAGTGGTTTGGCAACTGACTAATTGTGTTTCACCACTAGCTATGTAGCCCGTCACTGTTCTATCATTGGTAATTAACAAGAGGGAAGGGAGAGGTATATTGTTGCGTGTTCACAATACAAACAATCCGCAACAAAGCCAGCGGAGGCCTATGCACACACAGATACTAACACACACAGTGGTATAAGTGCACATATGCACACACACCCACACAGGCACCTCGCACCTCTACTACCTTGTACTAGATTGAAGGAGTGAACCACCTCTCTGCTGTATGCCTAGACTTGAAGCTTCTCAGTAGAAATCCTCTCACCACCCCACATTCCCTCATCGGGGGCATATGCCATGAACAGAGCAGCTAAGACCAAACAGAGAACCAAAGACAGAATGGAGAGAGAGAGTGCAGAGAGAGAGAGAGAGAGGGAGAGAGCAGAGTGGAATAAATTGAAGCTGATCTGGTGCTCTGCATTCTGAGGAGGCTGGATTTGCATATCTGTGCAGCGGTGCAGAGGGAGAAATGTGTCGGTGCTGACAGCAAGCTGAATATCTTAAACCTCCGTTGACACCCCTGCAGGCACTCTCTCCTCACATACACCGATACACAATGGAATACACACACTCACAAAAATCACACAGACATGGACACATGCACGGGCGCGCACACTCCACACACACACACACACTCATGAGACTTAAGGTCAGGAGATGGGAGGCTTTGTGGATTGCTTTGTTCCTGCACAGTGATGTACAGTAGTGCTTGTTGTTTAACAGTCAGCTCAAGTATAAGACTCATCTCTGGGGAAAGGACCCAGTGAGGCAGGCCCATGCTCTGCTGGCACTCAGAGACATATAACACACACATATGTATGTGTGTGACTGTGTGTGAGTGTGAGATGTTAAAACAGAAAGAAATACAAATGGCTAAATATATTCCTTAAAATTTGTAATCTCATGTAGCAGCTTGATTTATAAATATAACATCACTTCTGGACGCAACAGCTACAGCGCACATTTGCACTTCTAATACTGGGCAATATGCCATTTGAAAATCAGACTGCAAAATTCCACTGGTGGGATTTAAACCTTCTAATGCCAATTCAGAGCTAGAGCAACACATACCTTTTCTCACCAACGGAAACATGTGGAAATGAGTTGCAAAGACAACAAGCTTCTAAAGAGAAACATGATTCTACCCTAATAATCTCCAACAAACTGGTGCTCAGGCTCAAAAGCATTATTCTGTTGTATATATAAATATGATATCTTAAATCTAATTTGGGAATGCACACGTAGAACACGTTGCATTCGGGACTTTCTTACCTTAGAACTTGAAAAAATAGAATGCGATGAGTCAAATGTTGCAGTAAAGCTGCATTTTGTGGGCTCCACACTCTCTTGAAACAACAGAAATATGTCACCAGTGGAAAGTTGAGACACTTGACATTTAGAGAGTTTCTCTGTTAACCCTGTACGATGATGTCACAGCACGCCGAATCTGTTCAAGCACGGCTTCATCTATGGATCTCAATTTCGTTTCTGACTGACTGTAACCTGCCTGACCTGCTGCAGCATGAGCCGAACAGAAAGACGGCTGAACGGCACAGTTTTACAAAGAAGAACAATACAAATAGAATCTCATTACTGAGAGTGCTGCCTTCTCAGGGAAAAATAGGTCTGCTGATCCACCTTACTGCAAATATAGTAAACATTTATACCAGTGCAGCATTACAGTCATGGATTCTTTTAAGAGGTGACTTGCTTGAGGAGTCAATCGTAGGACTCCCTCACTCTTACTCCTCTCAATTTTCAGTTGGCAAGTCATAAAATTGCTCTTCTTTGTCACAGATAATTTTGTTAATCTTTAAATATACAAATCCAGTGAACCAAATCTTCATGTGCCAAATATGTGCTGTGTTTTGGCAGAATTATGAGCAATGCACTCTCTTAAAAAGGTGTATTTAAGTGTTTAAAGAACATTTACACTGCAAATTAGACTGTATGTATTTCTATTTGGTATATCCACAGGTTTCATATTTGAATGTTTTCCCCTAATATTTCAATGCATTTTAATATGACCATTTCTGTCCCCAACTTGCTCCTCTCAAGGGATTCAGATAAACAAGGTCCTTTCATAGCACTATATCCTCAAAGCTAGCATGAGGTTCCTCACTATATGCTTGCCGTCACCTTCAAATATTTAAGATCCCCAGTGGGTGAGTAAAAACCATCTCAGACAAGACACATGATGAGGGGGAATTCTACTTTTTGACAGTCAAAGCCAAATCCTGTCTTCACACTATGCATCATAAAATCCTCGAGGGGATTTAATTCTGCTAGTTGTGTTTCAGCTCAGCCATTAACGAGAATCGGTGAAACATAATTGTCTGACATTGTTTAATAACATCATCATTTCTTATAAACCCTACAGTGGCTTGAGGTTTTATCTATCTGTGTTCTCCATGTGGTCCTATACAGCTCAAGAAGGAGAGCACAGCACAAACACTGCCAGGGTTAGCGGTTTGATTCCCACGGCGCTCAATTCCTACTGCTAGGGCACTTTGGATAAAAGCCTCTGCCAAATGGTGTGTGTGTGGGCGCGAGTAGCAGTACTGACAAAAATAATATGAACTGGGGCTTTGAAAGCAGCCAACCCTTGTTTGCCATGATTTTCTAACAAATGTTTTAGCACTGAGTTCCTTCTCATTTTTGAGCTTCTCGCTGAGGTATTTGAGCACCCATGGCTAACATTAAGAGTGCCAAATATCAATGGAATCCATTGGGTCTGGTTAAGTAGCTCATTTAGCCCAAGGTTATGTTAGCTCAAGGTTGTGTTTGGGTCTCTATAGGCTACAACATGGCTGTCTGAAGAGAGAGAGGGGGAAAGTGCTGATGGGCCTGTCAATCTCTATCCTGTCTACTGATTGGTGAGAAATAGTGAGGGGAGAGTGTGGTTTGTGTGTGTGTGTGTGCGCGCATGCGTATGTATGACAAAGTGTAAGAGTATGCATGTCGTGTGGGTGTGTGTATGTGGTGAGAGGGAGGGGAGGAAGCGGTAACACGGTGGACCGGCTCCTTGGCATGCCAGAGGCACAATGACATTGATCCAGCAGACCTCTCTCCATCAGTCTCCCTGACAGAGGTAACTGGATTGTTCATAAAAATGGAAATTGAGCCATGCTATTCTCATGCGCACAGGCACACTCTCTAGACACTAGCTGAATCCATATAAAAACATACGTACGCACACATGCATGGAAAAAAAACCTGCTCACAAATAAAACAACCTCCAGCAAAGCAAGCCGACCTATACTGACATTTGAACATAAACGTACATGTACAAACATTTTCTGCAGTCCTCTATTTTCCAGGCAAAAGAGACTCAAACACATGCAGAGCAAACAAACAGAGACAGTTGGGGGAAGGGGGACAGAGGGTGAAGGAAGTGAAGTCCTTTCCTGATTAACAGTTTGCTTGTCATGTGTATTATGACAACACTTAAAGGCGAACATTTCAAAAGGGCTCGGATGGCTCTGAAGGTGGGTGGGGTTGATAATTACTGCAAATATGCCGCAACATGCAATTAGCTCTCTTATATGCATCGTTTGTTAGCTTAGCAGCATTCCGTGTCACACACTAATTACCCACAACCACTGTGAGCATGTGACGAATGCTTGCTGTACAGACACCAAGCCTGTTGAAGCCCTTTCATCATTATTAGCCTGCATGCATGCAAAAGCTATAGCAGGCATGGGTTACATGCTCATGTCCGATTCATCAGGGAGCGATGGGAGATTTCTATTGTGGGAGAAACAGGGAGTTATCTAGGGCTGGAAAATCATCAGAATACTCTAGATTGAAAAAAACCCCAAACATAATCCATGTATTGTTACCATTTTACCATTTCTTCAATTAGCAGTTACCAGGACAGACCAACTCAGAACTCACCATCTCTAAAAATAGCTTGATACTTAATCAATTTAGCTCACCCACTGTTTGTCTCCTTTTCCATAGCTTAGCAATAAAGCAGACTTAGCTGTACGGCAGCAGATGCTATTGATTTTTTTGAAGGGTGGGGGTGGGGAGGCAGGGAGGTGGTATGGCTAATGATGGAAATTTTCAGAACGGCTGCATCCTTTTACAGAGAGCTGTGTTAATGGCGGCTTGAGTCAGAGATGAATTAGATAGTTATGTTGGACACAGTGTAACCTTCAGACAGGAGGCGGCTGTGAGACAGGTCTTCAGGCAGCATTGGCAGCAATGACTTGGATATACAAGCAGGTTTATAATTGGTGCTGGATATTCCAATCTTGTCTGTGTCTAAGCCGAGCATGACAGGGGCATGGGTATTCGCTTCGCAGTGCTAATAGGATGCACTGTCTTCTCTGTTTACTTTAATATGTAAATATTGATGTAGTTTGTGACAAGAGGAGAGAATACAAGAGATGAGACAATATCCAGCTGGGCTGCATGTAATTTACCAAGAAATAGTGTGGGTTGTTTTTTTTTATTATCTTTTTGAATATTGTGATGTACTGTGAAACATGTAGATACCAAAGGTGGACTGGTATGCGTCAAAAAACTTAAAAGGAAAAATCACACACTTGGACCATTTTGTTGTTCGGTGGTGTTTTTTTTCTTATTCCTGCATATAGGTGGACAAACAACGATGATGTGACGTCATGCTGAGATATTTCCAGTGCAGCTACAATGGAGATTGACAGCAGAAAATGTTTCAGCCATCCAACACATTAACAGTAAAGGTCAGGTTTTGGTGTCAGTCCTTCAGAATCAAAGAGCGAGGGCTTCTTTGTAGACTCACCACTTTGCACCAATGTTCGAAAATCAAACCGGAAGAAAGCGTTGTCGTCATTTTGGGGCTTTCAGATTCTATCTGGAATAATTATGTTTTTTTGCCGTATGCAGAAATTGAGTAGGATTTTCGGACCCCGTTTGCCAATCATTCTGTTCTTAAAATGGGTCGAATAATGTAAGTAGAAATGACATATGACAAAGGTATTACATATTTTACCGTGATTTGCGAACAACCATGGTGCGGATGTTGTGTTATCCTCTCTTCACAAAGCCACAAAATGCTGCAATGGTAAGCTAAGTATGACTAGCGATATATATT
Organism: Centroberyx affinis; assembly: GCF_046629955.1. Taxonomy (NCBI): domain Eukaryota; kingdom Metazoa; phylum Chordata; class Actinopteri; order Beryciformes; family Berycidae; genus Centroberyx; species Centroberyx affinis. Next base: position 124,100 of record NW_027280273.1, read on the forward strand.
TTTTTTCATTGTGGCTTCAAAACCCATCAGAATCCACCTAAACAAATAAAAAAAATGCATAAAAGAGGCGAGAAAGCAACAACAGTCAATATTAGTGTTGGACGCAGTTAAAGCAATTATTTTACACTCCTATTCATTTACACATTAGACTGAAAGGGGGTGGATTCCAGAATCCCTTATTTGGTGGCAAAAAATTATGTCACGCTTGAGAGGACTGTTCAATCTGTACAATCATGGACTCGCCCAATGTCCATGAATTCGCTGCCTAGCTAACTATATTTATATTCCTATACACCCGCCATTGATTTAAAGCAACAACTTCATTCCTGTTCTCTTGGAGTTGTCGAAAGTCATTCTGGGAAATGCAGGAAATCACTAACTGAAGTAGAAGCAGATGAGGCAGGTTGAGGGAAAGTGGGTACTCCAAAAAAGTCAATCACAACACTTCATCACAAAATAATTCCTGGACGGCGTTGAAAATCACAAATTGATGATTTCTAACAGTCTAAGAGTATCTCAGGGAGGAGTTTAACCATTTAGTAAGTCACCCATAGCGCAGGATACAAATGTGAACATGAGGATTTTTAAAGCTCCAGATACTGACTTATAATCTTCTCTCTTCCACTCACAAATGGGCAGAATGTAGAATCCTGTTCCAAGCAAACAAAGCTCTCCACAAATGGCTTGTTGAAAGCACCTCTGTTAGTCATAACTGTGCCCACTAGTGTGTAACGCTGTGTTAACATTTTACTGCAAGCACAATTAGAGCATAAAATGCAGTGTAGTCCTATGTGTTCAGTTTTTATTGCAAGTGTAGTGCTTTAAAGAATATAAAGGAGCGCCATGTGTTTTATATCCTTTTGTAACTTCAAGGTAGGACAGCACACAGCTTTGTCTCATCATAATTTACCTTCCCCTCGTCTAATAGCAAAAATGGGAATAAAATGAACACCGTTTGAGTCAATTTGTCCCCTAAACCATAACAATAGTATTATAACAACATACACATGTGACAGACTGCACTGTTTGCATCAATTCAAACTTATCAGTCATATATAATATGTAAAATATACAGTATTGAACCCAAATAAAATTGTGGCCCATAGTATCGAAATCAGAATGTGTTGCGAGGTCCTTTCCAACACCCAGCCCTGCTGTTTTTGTTTGTGGCCTGGTCAAAGAGGCTCTTCATTCATCAAGATGGGGCGGGGGAGGGGACATGGGTAGACAATATGTAGCCTATCCTGTTGGTTGTAAAATTCTAATTTTTGCATAGTAGAATCAAGTGACTCTAGTTAGTTAAAAGAATTGGACTTCCGATCCTCAGTAATCTCTACTGGTGCAAACAGAAAGTAGGTTCATTATATCTGCATGAAATCGTGGATTTCCATCTCACTTGAATAGTTGCATTATCTGCAAAATCAATGATATCACGGTTTTAAAGATTTTCAGATGATGAGCTTTTTAACACAAGCATGTTTTAGTTTGAACAGGAATACGTTTCGTCAATTTCAATGTTGTTTATCTGACAATGCTCATTACACTTAAATGGGCAAACCAAGGGACCTAATGGTGTGATACTTGAGATAATATATAGGCCACAACAGAAAATGTGGATGAATATCTTTGATAATTTGGTACAAAAATGTACCATGGCACATGAAACGAGTAAAATAAGTGATATACTGATTATGATTTCATAGCACAGCCCTAAGAAACGAACAAACAAAATACAGAATGCTGTGAAAAAAGTCAGTAGCCTAAGCTTGCATATGTTATTGTCTATGTCTGAGTGTAATGTTCTGAGTGTGAATGGCAAGTAGGGCTGGGCGATAATTCAATATTATCGTTTATCGTCTTTCAGTGGAATCATATCGTGATGATATGAAGATATTTTAATATCGTGACACACATTTCTGCTGTCTAAATTGATGATGACAAGCAAATTTTACTTAAAAACTCTCATAAAATGAGGTATGGTAGGAATATTATTTGAATATTTCTGTTTTGTTTGACATCACACCTAACATTACCATTCAGTTCAATGAGATGAACATTCATTTGATTATTTAATGTGATTTTGCATACATTAACCATATCGTGATATATATTTATATCAAGAAAAATCCTTATGATTATCGTGATATTGATTTCAACCATATCGCCCAGTCCTAATGGCAAGGTCTGGACGGCTACGGCCATGCACTTCTATTGAGTCCCAGTGCAACCAATCAACAGTAAACAAACACACCTCAACACAACACATCCAAAAGCATTTCCAAACTGAACCTGATATCTCTAAGAGCAGAGTCTGTTGTCTGGACGCTGGGAATCAACCTAAATCAACTATTTTCACTTTAATACCAAATTTCCTGGAATGACGTACTGCAGTCACATTTTTTAGGATTATTCACAGAACATTGTCCCCCTTCCTACTGATGACACACATTTGGCTTATTCAAGAGAGTGAAGTAGACTGAAACGGATCCGCTCTCTGTTGTAAACAATATTGCAGGTTGGCTGTGTTAAACATTTTTCGAGGCAACAGTCACGTCTGCTCTTTCATGTGACAGCAGCCCTGATGCAGGTTAAGTGTCCCTGCTGTATAGCTGTGGGGCTCATTGTAGAGAGAGAAAGGAGCCATCAGCGGGGTTCAGCCCGCAGATCCACGTGTAAAGTGGGTCAACTATGCTCCTGGAGAGCTTAACGAGCTGCTAGAGGAGTAAGGCAGCGCACTTGATAATTAGCAAGAGGAGGAAAGCATGTTTGAGGGAGAGGGGGTGCAGGGAGAGGTGCAGTTCAGATGAGGGAATGTGTGGGTGTTCGGCTGTACTGGGAACACTCAGCTAGAGGCATTTCAAAATCACAGAATTTCAGCTTTGTGGTTTTTCCATTTTGTTCTACGCCATTAGTCCTATGCTTTTTGATCCTGCTACAACACATTAATCCAGTAATTGTATAAAAAATTATAGCAGTAAATAATATTCAAGATGGTGCCGAACTAGCGGCCGACTGTTGCAGCAGATCCTTTTTTGTTCCTTCCTTTGTTATTTTTGTTGCTTTTTCTTTTTCCTACTCAGCACTCAAATTGTGCTCAAATGCGCTATTGCTTTTCCTCTGACTTCTATTGTTTTATTATCGCAACTGTTTATATTGTATTTGTGTGCTTATATTCTATTTTAATTTTCCCTGATGAATCCTGTTACCTTTGCTGCTGCACCAACCTAATTTCCCCACAGGGATCAATAGAGTTTGCAGATTTCTGATGTGGCGGTCAGGTTCTTGGCCACTATCTCTATTGAATCTAGATCTATCTATCTAAAGGTACTCATTCCTAGAAAAGTGTAGCATCACATTAGTTGTAGGCTAACAAAGTAGACTACCTTGTGTTTGTAGGAAAGAGTCTTCCTCCGGTTGTAGCTGCATTGCGTGGTGAGTGCAGCATTGTTTCCTATTTGTTTTGAAATAATTAGGCCATAACATGAACGCAGAGGAAGATGAGGCAGAAGTGATGCACGGAGTATGTTTGGCTGGTTGTTTAACCTTTTGAGGCAGCTGGAGTGCTGCTGTTTGATCTGAGGCTGGTCTGAGTAGTGCAGAATGAACTGTTTTGAGCTGCAATTTTCTTTACGTGTTTGCCATGCTAATGCTTCTTTTATTCCCTAAACTGAGGTATATTCCTTCATCTAAATTGGCTGGTTTTCCCCTCATGATTTGGCTTAAAGTCAAAGTATGCCCAAAGTAGAGGACATAACTTTGGTTTAAAAACACAATCTAAGACTTTAATTATCATGATCGATTATTATTGGAGTTTATTTCCGATTACACAACAAAGGCTACAGGCTAGCGGCAAAATTCAACTGCAAAAAGGGGAAACAAACAGTAAAATAAACAACAAAAAAGAGCTGTTATGGCAGTTATAGCTGTAACCTTCCCAACCCCATGGTAAACCTAATAATAGTGCAGCATGGTGGTGCATTCTGTCCCTTGAAGGATAGTTTATGCTTATCTATTGCCTGCTTCCAAAAAATGCTGCATAAGGACGAGCATTAAAATATCTACAACAGAAGAGAAAAATAAAATGTTATATATTAGATAAGGGTCTAGTTTACAAACATTTCTATGGACCTTGTACTGATTCTTTTCTGTCAAAAAGCTATAGTGGGCTACATCCTTTCCCAGCCATCAGTAATCAGGCTATTTCCACGCCTGAGGGAGAAGGATGCAGTCGTAACACCACTGTAAGCAGGGGGGCTCAGCTGGAGTTGACACTTTTGTGTGTGTGTGTGGGTGTGTGTATGTCTGTGTGTCTGAAAGCTCAGGTGCTCTCAGGCAAAGTGTGAAGAGGGTTATGTGAGGCAGAGAGAGAAAAGAGTGAGATAAAGACTTAAGAGCCCATACAGTGGATAGCTACAGAGAGTGAGCTGAAGCGAGAGGAAGAAGCCACTCTTCAACTGAATACGCTTATGCAGACCAGACAGCTTCTGTTCGGTCAGAGTCAATCCAAGTGTCACATATTCTGTCTAATATCTTTCCTTTTGTGACAGGCTTATTTGCTTCCACTATCCTGACGCAATATTTAGTTTCTTGGTTAGCTACTGATAGCGGACTGTGAGTTCCAGTGAAATGTGTACACATTAGTTATGCACATTCACAGCATGGCAATGGCTGAGGTTACTTACTGGCTAACAAGATAAAGAAACTAACATAGGTCAAGCAAATAATGGTTGGCAATACATTTTTGTTATGTCTTATGTAGCTGTATTTAAATGTGTGCACGTGCAAGGTTCCCTTATAATGGAGACCTCTTTCTATAGACTGGGATAGACGGTATTGTATCTTTTCATTTCTCATGTCTGTGAGTGTTTGTTGAGGCTCTAGCGGCCCATCCCCCCAGGGGAGCAGGCAATCACGTGTCAAAAGCCTTTTGGAGAAGCATGCTTCTCAAACACATTGATTTCACAATCAAATCTGTGGTGAAAAAAGCTTAAGGGTAAGCTGTAGGGCAATGGCTTCTAGTAAGAGCTTGATGAATATAAGAAAATTATATAGTCAGCCTTTATGATGCTTGAATTATCAATCCAGGTTTTATATTTTTTTCTTTTTCCTTGCTTGGCATTTCAAAAGAAGTTAAAAGCAGATAATATGTTTGACAGCTGGTTAACTCTATAAGCCTGCTTAATGAACCTGACCCTAGGGTCAGACGGATTTTCTGTGTCTGATCAGCTGTTTTAGGACTGGTTATGGGTTGAAGCATGGTGACCCAAACTGTTTCTGACCTTTGCACCAGTTGTCTTATAATCCCTTTGTGGTGTTTTGAACATATCTGTGTTGTCTTGTAACTGGCAAACAGACCGAACAAACACATGATACCATATGAAATGAATCTAGTCTTTTCACATCTGCACAAGATAAATAACTAAATAAAATAAACTACCAAATCACTAGACTACATCTGTGTATCTTGTACTTGCCCATGTATTCTGACCAGTCTTGAAAAATTTAAATTACAATCTCAAAAAGGAGACTGAAAGCAACACAGGAAAAAAAAACAGCATAAATAATTCACATACAAAGAATTCACAAGGAACAGATTAGCATATCTTCCCATTGTTAAAAGGCTCTAGTGAAAAGTTGAGAAGATATAGTACATGGTGCAGAGAGAATATAATATTCAATTAAATATAAGATATGGGATTATTATAATCCCTTAACACAGTTTGCTAAATAAATCTTCTATGGAAGGAAGACAAGAAAAAAGATATCCGTTTCATTATACCAATACCAGAGCAACAACTACTGCATTAATGCCCAATAAAATAAATGTGCTGATATCCACTTGCAACATAGCCAAAAGATAATTAGAAATACGTTTCTTGGTAAATAAATAAATTCCCAAGATTGAATGTTTCAACACAATTCAAAACCCTTCATTAAAATTTATGTATAGGAAATATGCTGAGCTCTCAGGACAGAAAGTCTAATCATTAGAGTGATTTCCTGTTGGAGTTCCTCTAGTCCTCCACAATTTGCTGTCTTCCACAATTCCATAAATACCATTTCATCCCTCATAATATTCTCTACCACCGGCAAAAAGCACACTGCAGTAACAACGGCCAAGAAGAGTTATGTCTTGGACTATGAAATAGAAATATTCCCCGCACATACAGTTATGTATGCTTCGTCATTTATCTGGCAACTACAAGTAGTAAAGCATGCTCCCATAATCTACATTTCACATCTGACAGGTTTGTGTGCTGCTTACAAAGACAGTGCATAAGGCACATGAGGGTGACTTCAACACCTGCAGCCTGCAGCCTTCAGGAGCGCACCGTCCCTGGTGCACCGTGTTGACGGCTACAGCCACCGTCTCCTCAGGTCACAATCTCATCGCCCGTTAGCCAGTAATTATGAAAATTAATATTATTTTTATTTTACATGTGGTTGCAGAACACTGTGATGTGACCAAAATTGGCTAAGGATGATATTTTAGCCTAATGGTACGTTCAGCTTATTGGAAGGCTTACAAGAAGTCATCAACACAAAGCTACAAGCACAAAATGTAGCAGCGTGTCGGGAGAGCGCAGCTACAATTTGAAGTACGAATTGCAGATGCAGTGAAGCGTGAACCGATCAGAGTAGAGGAAAGGTAGGCTAGGGTAGTTATATTTACTTTATTATTATTTACTTGATTAATTATTCAGTTAATAAGAATGATTATTTGCCAAATAAAATAAAAACAAGACAAAAACAAAGCTATTACAGTATTACATTATTAGTTGGTGCACCTAACGACCACCAGGGCAACAACTTGCTGACAATGTAGCTTGGTATGCCAGATGGTTTTGTAGTTTTTGTAGTCCGTATTGTGAACGCACCACTCTCATTCTCATTAAACTCATTAATTTGATTTAATCCAAGTCAATCAATGTTTAATGCATTTCCAAAGCACTGAAAGACAGCCAAAGATTAGAAACAGAATCCAACTTGCCATAGCCTTGCATCATCATCAGCAGTACACTAGTTTGAAATGGTATTCAGGCAAAATTTCACCCACTAACAAGGCTCATGAAATGGGCAAGTAACACTGGGACAGAGGAAATTTCAGCAACACTTGCTCCACTGAGAACGAAGATTGATTAGCAGATCTGATGTGTTTCGACACGTGGCCTTCATCAGGGGTTTTAAAAACACACTAAAATCAACGAATAGAATAAGAGAAAATGGATTTAAGAGCCAATAGATTACTAACACATGCAGCCTCATTGAGCCATAGGAAAGAAGGATGTGATCATGTGACTAACCACAAGCACACACATTTGTTAACTACAAGTTACAGCAGCTGGGTAAAAGCCTTTAGGATATTTTATCTTAAAAGTTTATTCCCAGAGGGCATGAATGAGGATTTTACGATCAAGGAGTCCCTGTAGTGTTTTATTGAGTCTCTGTGCCTTTGTTCCTTCTCTTTTAAGAGATGCACTGGCTGAGCTCTAATCAGCCATTAGGAACCTGTGGGGGGCACTATACAGGAAGGACGAGAAGTTTTACCAAGCTGCCAACATTTTAATGGCTAACCATGATTTGGAGTAGCAACACTGACTGAGAGAGTATAGATAAACACTCATGTATGCATATCTTTACTTTTCATATTGATGTGGTTGGCATAAAAACTGGTCTGAAAATCTTTAGCATTGAATAAAACAACACTTCTGTGAAACGATAAAGCAAATACCACCTGTGCTCTTGCTATTACTTTGTACTGTATGCTATTGCTAGATTTGATGCATCAGTCCAGAAAGCAGACACAGCCAGCTCCGTGGAGCAAGCCACTTACAGTTGCTCAATAATCCCTTTACTTGCTTCTGCTGTTGTCGTGACTCTAATTTCAATCACATGGACAATGGAGAGATAAGTGGAGGAGCTGCCTAGTGAAAGCTGTCTGCTGGGGAAATGGGTTGAAATGGAGTAATGGTTCTTTTCATGTTGACTCAGTCGAGAAACCTCTGGTCCCTAAACTGACAGAGAAAAGGCAAGGTGAGCACAAGCTTGGAGGCAGAATGTGCCCTTTACATCTCTTCCTGGAGATTTCAAAATGAAAATGCTGCACTTTAAGTGCAGTGTTTACTGTTGCAGAAATTACTGCAAGGTTCCTTAACTGGATCATGAAATGACTGAACCTTATCATAACTCTGAGTCAAGGTATTTTTGACTAGACACATTGGGAATGCTAGCAGTGCTGGTTTCTTCACTTTAGCCACAGGCAATGTACTTCCAACTCCCGGACGAAATGATCAGCCTATCATTAGTCAGCCGATCATTAGTGTGCTCAGCCATGACATGGAAGATTGTAGATAACAATATGTTTCCTAGCTTGTGTTTCAAATTGTTAGAGGTGAGTCAACTAATCATGTCAGTTACTAGTCATGTGCTTTCTCACAGATGTTTAAGATTTAGATTTCTGATGTGACCTCTGAAGTATTTCACAGTGGTGATGTATTTTTTCATTTTATAAACATTTCTGTATATTTTTCTTTTGTATATTTAATCTGTCATCAGAAGGAAGGGGGTGCATCTTCTGTTGCTTTCTCTGATAGAAGAGGGATAATGATATTGACAGCAGAAATTATTTAATGGGTGGCAAGAGCGGCACTTTAGTATTAGGTATTGATTGAAGACAAAGGATTTCAGTCCAAATCTAAGCTAAGCAGGTTCCAAGCGGTGCTAGATTTGGTGATTTATTTTTTTCTTCATCTGGCAGTGCTAATGAGATCTAGTAAATAATCAGGATGTGTACACAGTGACATTGCCTGTGCAATGACATAGCCACTCTTCAAGAGAATTGTCCATGTGCCAGAGCGAGCCATATTACCATATCACCATCTTTCCAGCCAGCTTCTTTCCCCTACAAACCATTACTTGCTGCCTCGCCTCATTAGCATTGCAAATAACACCTAGAGCAGCAACAGCAGTGGCAGCAGCAGAGGAAATAGGACAGAATTAACAAATTATGTAAGGAGCATGAACAGAACAGGAGGAACAGAGTGTAGCAACAGGGAGGTGGGTGATGAAGAGGAGGTGGCAAGAGCACTGAATATGCCTTAAAACTTGCCATTCTTAGATGTCCTCCAATTCAAATGAGAGTGAGTGTGTAGAGTGTACTGGGGGAGTCGTGTTGGCAGCGCTGAGAAGAGGCAGCTAAAGGCATGTACCACTGGGTAATGGACTTGTGAAATACTGTAATGAAACAGTACAGAGAAAGAGGCAAGAAGGTAGAAAAGGGGAACGCGTGATGGAGGTGCCACTGCTCATCATCTGCTGGAGTCAAGGTCAGGACCTCGGCTGGCTCCAAGGTGTTTGTGTTTAGCTTTTGAAGCAATGGCCAGCGAATCAGATTGATGGCGAGGGGCTGGCTATAGGCTAGATACTCAAAATGGTCGCCCTTTATCCCATTGACCTTGTTCAAAGAGATGAAATTTAGAAATTAACATAGAGAGCTACAATGTCTGAAAAATACATGCTTTTACCATAATTGTGGTCATGCTTGTGTATATTAATAAACTGCATTCCTATGATTTTTTTTTTTTTATCTCAGTAGCTAGAGACTGTTTCATAACAAAATGTCCTTTAAAAAGAGTCCAAGTCAGCTTCATCAGAGATCACAAGCCAAAAAAACAGCAACAATACTTGTAAATGCCAGCAAATGTTGTTCCATTTTTTTGTGGCTGCACTTAATATAATTGCTGGTGACACGTAATGAGACAAGGGTCCTTTCTGAATCAGTCTGGGGATTATGTGGTGTGAAAGCTGGTCTGGCTTTCTGGCGTGTCTGCCTGAATGCGGACAGCCTCTCAGTGGGGGGAGTGGGGGAGTGTGTGAGCTTGACTTGGATGCTTCAGCACCATGGCTGCTGCTCCGCTCTACACTGAGTGGGGGTAACACAAGGAGTCCTATAGTGCGCTAATGCAATATTCATGGTGGGGTGCGAGGAGAGCAGTTAAACACAGCAGAGTTGTGAGAAGACCTTCCAACCCTCTATCAGGGAGCAGCTGCTGCCTGGGCTCGCTCCTCTCTCCAAATGCGGCCTATCCTCTTGCCGAAGCATTGTCTGTTTCTTTCTCTGCCCTCCCCTGTTCCCTCTCTGCTGCCTCTCACTCAACCATTAATTTTTAATCACAACTTAAATGGCTGCCTTGGCTGCGGCTGTGGGGGCAGCAAGTCAAGGGCTCTTGCCTCTGGTTACAAAGTAGGAAATAAATTTGAAGAGATCAAGCTAAACACACAAGGAGGGAGAGGGCTGAGTGGGGAGAAATGTACAGGGAGGAAAAATATCAACTTGCCACTGCCATTACAGCTTAATTAGAATTCCAAGTCTTTCATCTTGGACTCTTCAGTGCGACTGCTGGAAGAAATTGAGATCAAATTAAGATAAAGAATTGGATTTTTTGAGGCTGTTTTTTGTAGACCATGAGAAAGTAAGAGCTGAGGGAGTGGGTGGATGATGATCACATTAGGGAGATATTGTGTTTTACCAACTGTTACAAGTGCACTCAGTAATATATGGGATCAAAATCACCAGTATAAGTAAGGGAGCTACAAAAGGCTTGTAGGTATCAACAGCAGGACTATATAAACGGTTCAACCACTTACTCACTATGGGCAGGGCTGTGTGGATGTTGTCAGTGAGGTGGCAGCACTCAGGTTTTCCCCTGCATTATTTATTTTCCGTATTGGGGTGGTCTGACCCACTCTTGTAATGAGAACTGGAGTCACGGTCTGTTTGGAGTCCCGGGGCAACGCCGAGCGACCGTATCCCTGGATCACTGCTCAACCACACAGCGCTCTACACAGCCGCTGTTTGCTTAGACTTCACTTGGACTGTAAAAGTCAAGCCTTGTTGACACATCTGTGCTGTCTCTCCCCGAGGCTAATGGCTATTACATCTGTCTGTTTCTCTTCAGAGTGAGAGGAAAAGTACAAGAATCAAATGCTCTTTTGAAAACAGGCTGAATGAAAACACTGACAGCTGATGGAAAGCTGACGGCCTCCTCTGAGGGGAGTTACCGATGTTGATCTTTCTCACAAGCGTGGTAAGATGATTACATTGGCTAAGATGTGTTTTGAAAGAAATGCTGATGGCCTTATGGTAGTCGTATGTCATTGCTAATACTAATACACCCAAGTCTTTTACAGGTCACTCTTTGCATTTGTAGGTAATGCCATAGCTTGCTGTGGCGTGTCCAACATAAACATAATTTTCAACAAAATCAGTTAAGGAAAGAATAAACTGGTTTTCCATCCAAGTATATATTTTGCAAATGATGATGCATTGAATTAGACAAGCTGAATGGAAATGGCAAATTTTTATGAAATGTCCTCAAAATGGCAAAAATGCTCACTTGAAGCAAATGTTGATAAATAAATATTGTAATAAAGAGTGATGTAAATAGTGTTGAAGTGTTGAACAAAAAATTATGTAGGTTTGGCAAGATCGACACACAGAACGGCTCAATTTCATTGCACAACAGTTCAAAAATGGCTTTTGACATTCTGTGTCAAACATGTCAAAATCTGCCCACCATAACCTCCAATTGTAATATGTGTTGTTTCTCTCTTGCACAAGTCTCCATCATGGTTGTATGACTATTAGTTGGTGTATTAGACTATTGCCAAGTGTATTTCTTTGTTTCCAGCTTCAGATGAAAGCATGACATATATCCAACATTAGCTGACATTAAAGAACAATAACAACTTGCCAAACACTTGATTTATTTGCTTCAACACAGATGGTGTAAGTGCACTAATTCACATTTTATTTTTGCGACATTTCAAGACTTGACAGTTGGATGGAAACGCAGCTACTGACACATTGTTTTTTTTAATCACCGTGTCACTCACTGACCATGACTGGTTCAGTTGAAAATGCCCAGGTTAACATCCTCACCTCCGTCAGGTACTTGAACTGGGGCAAATAAACCACCTATTGATCCTCAATTCCTAACCTGACAAATTAACAAAAACAAGGCAGCAGGCTAAGTGCAATCAATGCTAGCTGGTGGACCCCCTCCCATCACTGGCAAACACACACACACACACACAGGAGTAATCTCTCACTAATCAAGGACATCGATCACTCTGCAAACCACATCTGTCTGCATCCCCCTTCATAGTGCTGACCTGGATTGATTACCGTGACAAGCTTAGCACAGAGACAGAGAGGGAGGGAGAGGGGAGAGACGGACAAAGTCGAGAGAGAGAAAACAATGGAAATGTGGGAGTGAAAATGGAGAAGACTGAGGGTGAAGAACATAAGGATGCTGTGAGATAAGTTAACACAAAGAGAAAGCCATGCAATCAGGGGTGAAACAGAGGTGTGCAATTCAATTCTGTTTTCATTACACTCATGAAATTATGTTTTTTCTGATCAAAATGTAAAATATAAGGTAAAAGTCTATGGTTGGTTTGCTATTGATTCAAAATATTTGTTCATATATTAATTAATGTTACAGAAATTACAGTTGTTGTAGTAACATGGTTACTCCCCCCAAAGCACCAGGACAAAATAACTTGTTAGTCAACTGAAATTAATATTTGGTTACATATGCTTTACATACACTCAACTATAGAGATTTTGTAAAGTTTATGGAACATGAACATCACCAGACTGTATTTATTTCATAAATTTGTTTGTTTGGTGACATGGATGATAGTAGGTGGGAGTAGTTGTGGCACACTGAATTGGAAAAGCTGACTGGAAACAGAACATTTTGATAGAATTTACATTCTATTCACAAGTGCTCTGACGAATGAAAGCCAGTAAGTGCAGAGAGTGTAGCGTGTTCATCTCTATTCACATACACCAGTCCATATCAATAAAGTATGTAAGAGCAAAGCAGAAGCTGAGGGAAGCAGAGTGCTTGGGGGAGAAATGAGCAGCCGAGTGCCTGAACTTTGGATCAGAGTGGGCCGAGACTCAATGATTAGCTGGTTTTCTGTAAGTGCAAACATCGGGTAAGAATGGATAAATCTACTGCTGATAGCCCAAGTCTACATGTGAAAATGTTTTTACTTTTAGCAAAAAATGGATCATCATTTGCAATGTGGAAATAATATGACGTTTGATGACGTTTTCAAATCCAGATGAATACATCCTTGGTGAAATCCTTGGTCGCTGCAACACCCTGTCCTCCCCTGTCCATGCTACACAAACACCTATATTATATTCCTGAAAACGAAATCTTTTTCACTCTCAGGAGTACAACCCTCCAGGAATTATCAATACATTGTCTTGTGCAGCAATACAATAACAGCTATATCTCAACCCAGGAGACTCTAAGCTTCTCACAGGCCGACACAAATACCACACAGACACAAATATGTACAAACCAGATGTTCATGAGTTGGACAGCTTTGAAGACAGAGATAAGCCACTGTCCTTTTCAATAGGCAGTTTGACTATTCTACCACTACAGATCTAACTGTGAACCAGTGACTCCACTGGTGACGGTACTGCGCTTTGTTTGAAAGTGATTCTTTTCACAAGCTCACAGAATTACTCACACTTTCAATGACTGGTGTACAATTTGCAAAACTATTAGCCTCAAACACCGCTGAGTAGATTGGCTAGGCTTCTGTTGGTATAATTAATCAGTTGCGCTCTCATGGTGAAGAGGTTGGTTTTTTTTCATTGTAATCTCAACGGGCAAACCAGAGTTTTTGCAAACATGGATGGATAGGAAAGTGTACTGGCCAGTTTTACATAAGACATTTAGGTCTTCCTGTACATATAACGGGTTACATTTATTTTATTCCAACGTTGCGATACCCACACTGTTAAATAATTCCCCACTTTGTTTACAGAAGACATAATAATAATGACATAAGATTCAATAATAATAACCAAATAAGGCAAGTAGGCTTACTGTAGAAGGCACGTCATTAATGCAGTGCACTTCACACCAAAGCAAGCACTGGCACACCAAATGCCGATTTGATATGGATTTCGTAATGGTGACTGATAAAGGCAACAATGTTAAATTATGTGGCTAAAGATAAGGAAAGACGACAACAAATCTCTTGCTATAACAAAGAGTATTTTCTTTGCCTTTTTATTTTTAGCTGAAAGGAAAACCTAGAGGTTTCATTATCAAGGGCAGCTGATAAAGCGTCTGAGATCAAGTGCAATTAAATACAATGAATTAACTTCATAATACCGAAGTAGACCTAACTGACAGCATTGAGGTACAAAATATGTGAGAAGGCGTGGGAAATTTTCAGGCGCACAATGCTAGTGTGCAAGCCTAATACCAAAAGCCTGGTGTGCAAAATTAAAACTGCAGTCAGTGGCATTTTATTCTCATTTATCATTAAGTTGGCACAGTCGTCGAGTACAGCAGTCAAACCTGTGCGCCACTAACTTCTTCATTGTGTGGCAAATGTGCAAAAATGGCTTGACCTAGTTTTACAGGTGAAAAACAGTCACATCCATTTGAATTTTCCAGCTTTTTCAGAATGGACTGATGATGTAGCATTACACCACAGAAATCTATGCAATAATTATTTTCCCAGTTACACAACTGCACTCCTGGGATGAAGATAGAGAGTACCTGGACAGGAAATCCCAAAGATCTTGGTTCTAGGTGTAAATCCCTGGATTATAATGAGAAAGTTATACAGTGTGTCCCCGGTCATCAGCTCTATTAATAATTAGAATAATTTGTTCCCAGAATTACTCTAATAATAGTTACTAATAACCCTGATAAATAATTGTGATCAAAATATTTAGCAAAACAATCAGGACTGTAATTGTAGCTATAACTGCACAGATTTGTCATCAAGTTAGTGATAGTGTCATCCATTTATTGCACACTATTTCAAAGCCTGCATCCACCCTACAGCTGAAAACTCATTCAGATGCATTTTACAGAGGAGGCAGTATTATGAGCATGGCAGAGCATCTCAAAGTGGTGTGTTTATTGGTCACAAATCTTTGTGCAGCTCCTGTATATAAAAGGATAAGTAACCAAATATCTATCTACAATATCTATAAATATTTTCTCTCAATACTTTAGTTCAGGTGAAATTGGGGGGACTGGCCACAACAGATATTACAGTTGTAGTCATAATCAATAGCTGACAGTCTGTTCTTTGTATTCATATTAATTTTTGCATCAAAAACACACATTTCATTAGAATACAGCAAAAAGAGTCAATTTTCCTCATCCCAATACTTTTGCTAATGAATGCAGCTCAGCATTCAAGAGCGCTGTCACTGAATCTAAGGACAAGGGGAACTAGTATGGCAAAGTTTATTGCTTGGGGCTTTCTCTAGCTCCCATGTCTGTGCGCTCTGGTCTCCTCTCAGCAGCTCAGCTCTCTCCTCTCTCTTCTCTTCTCCTCTCCCCATTAACCGCCTGACAGATCAGTAATAAACACAGCCTGTCACCTTCAAGGCCTGCCTCTCATTTACTGGAGAACACATGAAACCCCGCTCTCTCGCTCCCTCTCTATCTCCCCCTCTCTCTTCCCTTCATCCGCTGGGCTCATTGGAGCTGAAACCTGATTTTTGGCCCCAGCCGCCTCGGAGGCAGCAAATTCTCCTCTGCACCCAGATAGCCCTGAAAAAAGGCATGAATATTAAATGGAAAATCCATGAATAAATAACCAAAAAAGGACTTCCGTCTCTCTAACCTCTTTCTGTCTCCCAGCAGAGGATGAAGGAGAAAGAGCGGAGGGGAGAAACGGAGGAGAGAAAAAAATCATGGCCACCTCAGGAGAGAAGGTGGACATTTGTTAGGTAATTGGCTTTCTCTATTTGCAATCCCATGGTGCCGTGATTTCACACATAAAACAAAAAGGTAATCACAAGGTAACAGTAGAGCTGATGGTTAGCAGAGCAAAATTCTAGTGCAATACTTTCACTGGGAATATATTGGGCTATTTCCATATGTGTGCAACCTGAGGGATAAAAGCCATACATATTGCAACAGCCTGATAATGTATGCGTGGAAAATGCAAATGACATTGAGAAGGGAGCTGGAAGGGCAATGTGTACATGGGATATGATGTTAAGTGCAGAATAAACAAATAAGAGAATCATTTATTTGTGATATATACTCACTAGTCCCTTGGCACATAGCTGTTACAAACGAACAAGTAAATATAGATTAATTTGCTTCAATACAATTCCCCTACGGCTGCTGAATATGTATTGCACTGGATCTCAAGGGTCTTTATTTTTTAACATAGCACATCGAGGTGGACAGTAAGAAATACTTAAAAATAAGGTATGCGTTACTGTTGCGTGTGTGTGTGTGTGTGTGTGTGTGTGTGTGTGTGTGTGTGCGTATGTTAGTTACAGATCAATTGCAGCCCCATTCTCACCCAGTAACCATCAGAGAACTGAGTGATGAGTCAATTAAAAGAAGTGAAAAGGAGTAGTAGATTAGTTGTTAAGGATCCCTGGCCATCCAAGCATGCGGGCGCACAGTGTCACACACACATACGCATGCACATACACAGACAGATTAAAAAGAAGGACCAGGTTGCACATTGACCGACATCATTTAGACTCACACAGCTATTAACAGAGATAAAGGCTCAGTGTAGTTTTGGATTACTTCCACATACAAACTCCAAGGAGTTTTTAAAAATGGCAAAATGGAAATAAAATAAAGGAGATATGGGCCCAGAAGCCTAATGGCATCAAACAACACTGACCAGGATAGTATACAAGCAACAAAACACATACAGTATATAGCAAGGAAGGAAATTAAATCAAAATAGCCCAGAAATTGAAATAATCATGATGCAGGGAAAGTGAGAGTGTGGTAGTCAGAGGAAGGGTGAGTGCGTAGTGGCTAGTTGAACAAATATCTTCAACTAGAAGGGCATTCGGAGAGCGCAGACCTCCGCCAAGGTTCGTGCTATTATTGCTTGTTCGTGAATCGGATCCAGATCCGCTCCAAAACTTAATGGGTTCTTCCTTGGCCCATGCTACACCCTTCCACGAAGTTTCATGAAAATCGGGCCAGTAGTTTTTCCATAATCCTGCTGACAGACAAACAAACAAACGGCACCGAAAACATAACCTCCTTGGCAGAGGTAATAAAAGCATGGATCTTAAGGAGACTGATAGCAAATATGGAAGCCCAAGCAATACTGCAGTATGTGAGGTGTGGGTAAATCAAACTAATATTATGTTGAGAGACGTGGCTGATGAACCAAACCTCACCACTTCATTGCAGAGATGGTGAATATTGTTTTCCAGCTCAATGTCAATCATGACTCTGGAACCTGGTTAATTAAACTTGTCTGATTTCATTTCCAATGGAAAGACTGATACCTGTTTTTTCTTAAAAATGATGAAGTTAGATTTTATTCTATAATATTCAGGGATAGTTTGATTTGTTGGAACTGTTCACAGAGTTTTTCTAAACCAACATTGATGGAGATGGCGCATCTGTCATTAATGTAGATCAAGACCACCAAGGGCCCAAGAATGGAGCCCTGTGGGTCACCACATTTTAACATTGCCCTATATGATGTCCATCCTTCTGCAACCACTTTACATATTGTTGTTTTCCAAGAATGTGATTTTGAAAGCATCTTATTTGCCCATGAAAAATATAGTAGAA
Organism: Centroberyx affinis; assembly: GCF_046629955.1. NCBI lineage: Eukaryota > Metazoa > Chordata > Actinopteri > Beryciformes > Berycidae > Centroberyx > Centroberyx affinis. The sequence goes on from NW_027280273.1 coordinate 141,733, forward strand.
TTATTTGGATAGTAGAACGTCATGAGTAGGAATATTCCAAGAGTGTATTTACAGTTAGTTGTTTCAATGAGTTTTCAGATCCCTCATTCTCTTGTACACCTGCTTTTCTAGAATCTTTGCAACATGGAAAGATGGCGATAAGGTGACAGATATTAGAGGATGTTAGGACCCCAGACCTGAACAGGGGAACTACTTTATCAACTTTGAAGTCCTTTGGAATGACTCCACTCTTCAGTGATTTTGAGCGTACATACAGTATGTCAATGGCTTGATATGTTACTAGAGATGAACTGATCTCCTCAAGACCTGCTGCTGGAGCTGAATTTCCCATCTTAGCAATTATATCCATGACTTCCCTCCCAGTAGTTGGATCAAACCTCAACAAAGGAGGAGAGCTCTATTTTGTATCCGAGGGAGAGCCATCAGTGTGACTAATCTTTATAGAGACAGATAAGCCAACATTCACAAAGTACTCATTGAATTCACAGGCGATATCATAAGGGTTTGTATAAGTTCTACTTCACAAAACTGTAAGGGAAGAGCTGAGAATGTCATTTTCGTGATTAAGAGCTGTAAGAAGACTTTCCATGTTGTGTCTGTCTTGGGTAACAATTCTTTCTTTCTCTGTTGCACTTTCTTTGAGAAGTAATTTGTGTTGAAATTAGATCCATTCATATGTTTAGCTTGTTTAAAGAATTTCTTCCTTGTCCTTGTAGCATAGTAGATAAACTACTACTTCACTAGTCTGGGGTCGTCTTAAGGTGATCTACAAGCAGTTTCTTTGTCTTGTACTCAGTCTCATGCCATGTTTTGGTGTTTGAATCACGGATGGCATCAATTACAATATTGTTCCTTCACAATTGGTTTTCAAAGTGGTCAAATTTATTAGAGACTGTGCAGGGTAGCTTTGAAGTCTGCAAACAAAAGGCACTAGCTGCCTTGAGCTCAGTATTGTAGACTGCTCCTTAAATCTTGCACTTCTTTGATTAGTTCATCAATGCTTTTGTCAGTTGAACATAGGATTGTGCAATTAAAGGATTTGTAAGATTTTTCTCGCTGGTCGAACAATTCTTTAAACAAGGCTTATAGCCATTCGATTCACTTCTAGAATATTATACTGTATATCCATCTTCATCCACAGAAACAATAGGATTTTAACTCTTGATAGGCATCGCAATAGGAAAGTCAAACATAATTCTCAGGTTACCTAAAGCTCCAGTCTGAAAAACAGCAAATGACAGTTCAGGCTAGCTCAGCTACACCAGTCCCAACATGGTCTCTTCCAAATTCTGTGGAGATAGAAGGTGCTTTAAATTTCTGCCTCCAAACAAATACTTGAAAGTGTATAAAAGTAAGCAGGGACATGGTGTGTAGAAATGTTAAATCTTTTGTTGCTGATAAAAGACGCATACGTAGCTGATAATAATAATATGTGCAATGGAAGAAGATGAAGGGGGTGGGGACAGGAACAGCTTAGGATCAGGTAAAATGACCCGACTTCCTCTCTGGCTGCCTGACATACAGACTGACAGGTTATGCTAGTCTTGGCACGGGGCCCAGATCTAAATAAGTGTGTGTCTCTGTGGGTACCTCGTAGTTTTCAACAAGGTCCAGAAGTCCTCAGAAGTGTGTTAGTTTTACCAGAAAGGGACTTGTCAGGGCATAGTTGTGGTCATCACAATGAAAAAAGGTTATTTTGAGGTGAAGGGATAGAGTTTGTGTTAGTGTTTGGTTAAGGGTAGACATTTGGTAATTATGATTAGGGTTAGTGCTGGGATTAAAGTTGCAATGAATGTCAAGAGAATGTCCTCATAAGTATAGTGGTGTACGGCTTGAGTGTTTACTTTTCTGTCTGCGTGTTTTAAAAATAACACCTACACCATACAGAGTATTTCAGGCTCTAAAAAAACATGAGGAAGTGAAGGACAGTTAGAAGGAGAAGGAGAGAAAGAGAAAACGTGGGGTCATGTCAGACTGCCCCATAGCTTTCAACACCCAGGGTGACATTCAGTTTACACACACACACACACACAAATGTTCATAGGATGTGCCGATAATTCATGATGCACATCCCTTATTACAGGGAGTGAGCCCTGGCTTTATGCCACTGTAAATGTCGCAGACTCCTCCACAGGGTAATGACTGACCAACTTGCGTTGGGCATAACTCAGCATATTATCTCCACAGCCAACTGCAAACTGGCTGGAGAGGGAGGCAGTGTAAGATCATTTGAAAGTTTATAATCACCTAATGTATTCGTTAATAGTTTGTTCATCCTTTCAAGCTTAAATAATCACATTAAACATCCAAAAAATTCAGGTGATGTGCAAATGGGTGTAATCCATGTACAAAATAAAGTACGTGCACAGATTAGTTACCAGCCGATTTTATCAGACCTCCCACTCTTTCTAGGAAATCATTTTCCAGGACATGTTGTTGTTCCAGGACTGTTCAAATTGCATAAGGGAAGAATCATAATAATCATCTCATAAGCTCCTCACTGCAATTTCTACATATTGCTAAAAGCACAGTGTAGTACCTACCACATTAACCTATTAATATCCTAATTCAAAATAAACAATTGTTCACAAGGCTATGTAATAAAGCATTGAGTCTGTTGAAATGAATGGAAGAGCAGCAGACTGCACATCCCTCTTGCTGCTCATTCTGATAAGGCATGAAATGGTTAGCGATGCTGGTGAGAAGCGGATCTTGTCAATGTAAGCTGCTGGGGGAGAGAAAAAACACTTGTGCTGAGCCTCCCTGAGCGAGATGAGTGGCAATGCTTTGACCCGTGAGATACACTGGGAGCTGAGGTGGAAGAGGGGGAGAGAGAGAGCAAGAGAGCGACCGAGAGACTGAGAGAAGTGAGCCAGTGACACAGGGATCAGATAGGCACGTCTCAGTGGGTCAGGGTAACCAGTCCAAATGCTGGGCAGACTTGTAACAGCAGGTAGCGCGTTTTGACCAACACACACACATACATGATGTATGTGCATACACTATATGCAACACTACCACAAAATTAAGCCGTAATGTAATAGGACGCCATGATGTGAAGGTGTCCAACAGCCCGAAACAACTTAATGTATGGTAAGTATGACACAGTATCCAATAGCCTAATGTTGCAAGGGGATGGGTAAATACATCTGGTGCATACTGACTAGACTAAATTGCATATTTGTGATATTTTGAAATACTCTTTCAATTTGATGTAATTCATGGGACCCAATTCAAAAATTTCAATTAAGGTGGAAAAAAAAACGGAGGAAAAAAATATAGCCTCCAGGCTGCATTACTAAGCAATCCTCACAAACTGTGTGTGTGTGTGTGTGTGTGTGACTGAGAACGGGCTTCCTGTGTATACCAAATTGTGCATGTGAGGAACAGAGCAGGAACACAGTGGGACACAGAGTGAGTTGGGGAGTGCAGCATTACATCTCTCTGCAGGTAATGACATGCAAAATGTCACTGGTTCATGATAGACTTAACCTACTTGAAATTACTGCTTGTATGATTTCTTTATGGAAAAGGCGTAGAATAAAAGCTTCAATGAGTGTTTCTCTGTGCAATTTGTCCTGGGCAGCAGGGGGTTTCATTCACTTGGCCATCTGAACATATCTGAGAAAAAAATTATTGTGTTAAGATGAGGTAAATTAGGTAATTATTGGACTTTTGCACAGTGTGGCTTCAGAATACTTATGCTGCATGAGCTGTTTGAAGTAATTTTATAGTAATTCTTTTGGAACTCTAAAGAACCAGTTCACAGCCACTTGTTTTGGAGAAGCTGCCATGGAGCTGCGTTAGTGAACTCGCTATGTGTTTTGTGGACATACAAACTTCACCGGTATTTCAACTGACATTATCTTAAGGCCATTTTGATCTAAAGGCTTATGCTTAAATGCTTGAAATTTGTTGATGCCTATGTTTGCCTTTCCATCAAGGCAACAGGAGGCTACTTTAAAGAATCTAAAATATAAGATAGTTTTGATTTAACACTTTTTTGGTCACCGCATAATTCCATAGGTTTTGATGTCTTTAGTATTATTCTAAAATGTGGAAAATAGAAATGTGGAAAAATGTGGTGTGTCTGGTACCGTATATAATGAAAAAAAAAAACATTTTTGGGTGAACTATTCCTTTAAGGGCTGCATTTAATAGTGCACAACGACTTTTCACCAACAGTCTTCCAATTCAAGACTTTTTCAGCACCTGCAGACACTCTGTATAACTAGCACTTCATTGTATTTTTCGCTCTCCAGGTCTGTGCTAAACCTCACAAACCTTTTGAACTGATCCTCAATTTCACAAAAATGAAGCGAAACTCATCATGTAATTTTTAGCACAAAAGGGCACGGCTCCTACAGCATTTTACCTTGAGTCTTACTAAAGCTTTCCCCATCGATCTGGAAGGATCTGAGAGAGGCACAGCTGCATAAACAATCCTCTCAAGTCTTTAGAGGGTTTTGAAATATTAACAAAAGAGCTCGCAGGTACATCATTTTGCAGCAGCGGCAATGGCAGCAGAGGGAAAATGTGTTTGAGTCCTATTATAAATCACACAATACAGCAACAACACTGCACATCCAGCCCCGGCTTGTCCCCCAGGCAACCTGACAGCAAAATCCTGTCTTTACAGATGGCTCTCGGAGAGGATTTGTACATGTGTATGTGAGAGAATGTTTTGTGTGTGTGCGCGTGCGTGTGAGTATGTGTGTGTTTCTATTTGTGTGTCTATTTGTGCATAATTTTGTTGTGCTAAACATGATATATTAATCAGAGTTTGTCCCTAGCATGATCACTCTTTCACACGTCCATTTATGTATTCATGTGTGTGAGCATATAAATGCGGAGGAGAAAGCTGATAAAAAAAACAAAAAAAAAAAACCCTCAGATGGCTCAGGCTAATTTCATCCGCTCCACTTCCCCTGACATGAAAGAAGTAGGACTTACAGATCTTGTGCTTCCCTTTCATGGGGAATTTCACCACCAGCTCCTGGGGGTTGGTGCAGATGAAGACGAATGGGGAAGCCGACTCCTCACAGGTATTAGGGAACTGCAGGGGGGGAGATGGGAAACAGAATAGTCAGAGCATCGTTTTGCACAGAAATAGCGTGACCATATTGTGCATGGAATATGCAAAAGCTCATGATGCCCGGTGTCACTGTTATGAATCATTCAGTGCGCGTCATTGTTTACATGCCTGTGTTATGTGAGATGTCTCCATGCTTGACATAAATTGATAGTTATGAGTCTCTCTGGGTCTTGTGCACAGTAATAGCACATTGAACGATACAGTCGCTAATGAGAGCACCAGCAAAGCTAGTGAACTGATCCACCACATCTTTTGTGTATATTGTAATAATAATAATAACAATAACAATAACTTAATTTATATAGCACTTATTAAAAACAGAGTTACAAAGTGCTTTACAAAGACATCAGATTGACAATAAGAAAAATAACAGAAAATAAGAATGGAATTAAAACAACATGAGACACGCAAATGTAAATACAAAATAACATAATGGCAATAAATCAGGTATTAAAAGCAAGTCTAAAAAAGTGAGTTTTAATCTCATCATCAAAATCCAAACCACCCAAATACACTTTCAGATACACTGTTGTTGTCAATCTTGTAAGTGTATATCTACTGTATTAATTACACTTACATTAGGTATTTTCACTGCCAATATATAATAATTTAATAACAGCATAGAGAGTAAATCAAATTTAGTCCCATCCATGACATACTTATGCATAACATACAACGTGTCATATCACATTCCTACCAAGGAGAGTGTGTTATGGCATCTAATTGACAGCAGCCCACAGTGTACAGAAGCCTAGAGACAAGAGCGAACCTCTCTCTCTCTGTTATTGATTGGTCTCTCAGGTGAGAGTGGGGAATTGACTGACACTTCATGACAAAGGAGTCATCTTTCCCATCACTGGCGGCCAACGGCTCTCAGCTCATCCAATTTCCTCCGGCGCTATCAGATAGTGCCCGTGATTGCATCTAGCCAGCCAGGAAGCGGCTCTTTTCATGACAGCATGCTTTTTCCTCTCCCCCCCCCCCCTCTTATTCACAGCCTCTCTATCTCTCTCAAAGGAGCACTGAAGGTTGTGACAAATTTGGGGCTTTTAAGGGAAATCAACAGAGTCGGCAAACCATCTGTATGGTCCCTGACAAACTGGGGAGAGATGATAGAGATGTTTATTTCAGATTACGGTCCATGTCGACTTGACTGTAATACACCGGTGAGTGATAAAATATGTAAACACTCAAAGTCATTAAAGCTTGGTGGGGACTCTACTAAAAGTGCCGCTTGATTCCTCCTTCCAGTGGCAATTGACACAGTGATTCCAGTTAATCAAGGTCTCCCAGTCGAGTGTGCAGTCTCCATGTTAGAAACCTCCCCCAGACAGTCCTTGAACAAAGCAGCTATGTGGAATTTACTAGGGGTTATACAAGGCGAGTAGTTACGGACATGAAGCGGACATCAAAACACAACAAAAGAGCTAGCTACAACAAAATAGTTAGCAAAGACAAATTCATTGTTAGAAGGTCTAGCTCAACTAATAGTGGTCTTTTCAATTTATATTCAATGAGGAGAATTAGCCTGTATTTTAATCCCAGCTAGTATCCCATTGCAGTGATTAGAACCAGCTCATCAGAAAGAAGGGATACATCCTTGTTGGAGAGGTATTTCCAAAAACAATGCAAAGATCCCCCTATGTACTCTTAAGACCACAGAAAGCTTCTCAATGTGAGCATGCTATTTGAATATTTCCATTTAAATTTATGTGTAAAGCAGTTAAGCTGACACTCTTATCCACAGTGATTTGCAATGAGTGGAAAAAGCATGAATTCCTGCATCACCAAAATTACAATCAACTGCAAGTGCTATTATAATATTCCTGTGATCACAGAATGATCATGTAAGACAGAGGTACTAGGGAGAGAAATCAAATGAGAGCTAAGCAGAGAAATGGAAGTGTTTTTTTGAGAGCAATTAGAGTGAGAATAAGAGATGGGATATGATTCACTGGGGAAAAGGCAACGTGAGGCACTTCATGAAATGATGAGTTTTCAGCCTCACTTGAGATCACTGCAAAGAAAATCTCACGTTAAAACAAGATGGCTGTATTGTTTGAGGTATTCACGGAAACAAAATGGTGGTGGTCTTTCTAAATTCTGATGAAATGAGCGTAGCTGCAGCCAGGGCTCGAGTGTGTTCATGTGAAACCCTGCCAGTTGCCTGCTCTTTCATCCTACATTAGCTAATTAGCATTTAAAGCTGTTGAATGTGCTGCTTTGCCTCACCCCCTCCCCCACTTAATTGTTTCCATACCATGTTAATCAAAAGGGCATGAAACATTGTGGTTGTGTGTGACGAGGAGGTTCGCTCAGGCACTCCATGTACATCAGGAGGGATCTAATGCAGCCAGAGGAGACTCGTTAACAATTGAATTAAAGCGGAGCTTGGGAAAAACACAGGTCTTGAATGAAGTAATTCTTGAGTGCATTTATATGAAAACCATACTGATAACAGTGACTATGACATTAAATTCAGTTAAGAGTGATTTGATGTGCTGGTTCCATAGTAACTGAGGTCAGGTTTATACCCAAGGGCATTCTGGGTAGTGGGTACTGTGCGTTTGACATGCGAGAGGTCTGAGGGTGTATGCTACTTAGCAGGTGCATTAAACTACCTCAAAGTGAATTGAGTGTCAGTAAGTTTCTTCCCACACATTTACATGATGTTACAAGTCAGAGGATTTTGGCACAAGGACTCAGCAGCATCCACCTGCTTGTTTGTGACAAAAACATCTAACAATTGGCTCAGGTTCAACAGGGAATGGCATGTCTACCGCATGGCTGGCTTCCAAACAGCTCTAATAAAATACAAATGTACAGACTCCTCAACCTTGCCAGCCGGCAAGCTCTGGATAAATGCAGTCATCAATCTTGTGTTTTTAACAAAGTGCATTTTTACATTAACTTACTGCTGCACACTCAACAGAAGGCTCCACTGGCCAGTTGAGAAAAAAGTGTTTTCACTCACTACAGAGAGCTAACTTCATTCAGAGCAGATTTTTATCTCATCACAGAATGTAATTGTAACAAGTTACTTTAGCAAAACAACTTGGAGTCAGTTTTTAATTGCCTAATTCTAGTGTTGGGTTCCATTACCCGGCTCCAAATTAGCAAAATACCCAGATTTGTTAATCCCCAAGTCTAACAAATCCTCTTATCGAATCCCCCCAACCCCCCACCCCATGATGTCATACGCTTGCATCCCCAGCCCCCACTTCCCAGTGTGTTTGTCAATATGGCGGATCGACACAAGCATTTGAAAGCGTGGGCACATTTCTCACAATTAAATGAGAGTACGATGAAATGCAATATTTGTAGCACGGTCCTGTCAACTAAGGGTGGGGGATGCACAAGTGCGCTGAATAAGCACTTATCAATGCAGCATCACGTAAAAGTCAATGAGTGCCATGTTTTCTTTGTCCTTTTTTCCCCAGAAAATTATGTAGGATTCGGATTCGATAAGCAGATTCGATACTGGATTCAGCCTAGATAAAATGCTTTCGAACCCAAACCCTAAAATGCAGTAGCTATGTAACGCACAATTCAGGATTTCCTTTCCTACTTAGACAGTTAAGATGTTTTGAGATCACTATCAGCCAGTTTTGCTGGCCTGAGATTGGAAATTGGTATATGCCCAAAAACATCCAGATCGGAGCATCTGCAGGCTAGACATACTGAAATGCTTTGAAAATACTTAGAGAGTGGGATTCAGCCAGGCAACTTCAATATGGCTCAAAACATTTCACAAAGAGCCCAAGTGAATGAAAACATAACCTACATATACCAAAATATAAGAAGAGCAAAAGGAAGAGGTGAAAAAACACATACAGCTTCACATTTGCTTCGGAGACTGCCAATTCAATAAACTGCTCACTATTCAATTTGCCGGGATACTGCCAGAGGGGCTTCAACAATAACCAACTGTAATAATATGAAATTCACAAGTTCATTGGAAAAGGGGGTGCGGGGGGGCACAGCCTACAGGAGGCTATGAAGAATAATAGTGGCTTAGAGGGCAGGGAGAGGGCACACCGGCCCTATTGCTCTTACCACATGTCCGGATAATAAAGCATTCTGCACCAGCGTTTGTACTTTGTGTGAATCTTTCATCAGCTTTCCTTCCCCACCACCTCACATGCTTCCCTCTGTACTGTACCGCTCTTTCTTAGTACGATCCAAAATGCCATGAGTTAAGACCAGTAATTGATGAAAACAACATCCATCTCAATAAAACCAACTAACGCAGTGCCAGGATTTGACAGCAGGAACACAAACCTTTGAGTCCAAGCTTGTCAAGTAACAGCTCAACAAGCCAACACTGTTCCCTCTCCTCTCTCTACAATGTCTCTCTCTCTGGCTCTTTTCAGCTGCTGTCGGCAATTAAGGGCAGCAGAGACAAGTAATCTCCTTCTGGGCGACAGGGCCAGACCAGAGCAGGCATGTGGAGTGGGCTGTGCAGTCAGAGGGGGGCTGTGTGGCTGGCCCCAGCCTCAGCCCTAGCCAGGCCCTGCTTGGCTGCACTCAATCTCAGCCCAATAAAAAGGCCTTCATTGGCAGGGTGCAACTGAGCCAGACGGGCTGGGAGCATGTGGCTTTTAAAAATGAGGAGGGTGGGATAGGGGGGAGGGAAGCGTAGAAGGAAGAGAGGGAGAGAGAGGGAACAAGGGAGAGAAAATGAAAAAGACAAAGAGATTGGATAGGAGAGATGGATAAAAGGAGTATAAGGTGAGGGAGAGACATAGAAAGCAGAGCTTTTGATAGATAAGGAACTGCAGAAAGCCAACTGTGTCTTCCTGGAGAGGAAAAATATGAAATACTGCTTAGCTAGTTCTTGTCAAGGCTGGTTTCACCCTGGGAATGGAGAAACAGATGGGTTGTCTCTGAGCGATGGGCTACATGTGGGAGGTGAAAGGGTGTTGTTAGGAACTGCAGGCAACAATGCCAATCCTCCTATAATCTATCGTACTCACCAAACAACACAAGCCTGTTTCTGGCATTCGTTAACACTCTAAAACAATACAGCTATCCTCAGGCAACAACACTGCCTTTTGGCTTCTTACACGCACAAAACAGATTATTTCTTTTTCCATTCCTGCACATTACAATGTTTAACATTTCAGTGATCTCAGAAAAAAATCCTGATTTAGCAGCAGTGGTTCTCAAACTTAATCGTCTATGCCTCACCACAACACACACATACAAACACGCACATATACAGTATGTATGTATGTACAGTATCACATTGTATGTATCACATTATTTCTATGATAATTCCAGCATTTAAGTCCAAAACACTGTCTCCAAAACTCATTGCAGATCACAAATTTAAAATGATTACAAAACAAAAAACAATGGAAAACTGTAACAATGGCTATGTTTACATGCATGGACAATTACATTCTTAACCTGGTTATTCAGCTAAACTGGTTTTGGGTCGGCACATGTGAACATCACAACTCGGTTGGAATAATTTGGGTAAGCTCTTACTCTGATTATGAGAAACATTGTTAAAACGTCTGGCTTATTTTGATATTAAACATGTTACTGTAGCTTGGAAATATCTTCTCCTTTCGCTTTGGTTTTCACCATCTTTGCAAACTCAGACTCGCACAGGGTTACGGCTACATCTCGATATCAACAAAAAACAGTGGCATGCAGAACAAACTGTTACTATTGGGATCATCATTTCTTTCCCATGTATTCGAAGTGACCTTCTACTGTTCAGTCAAATAGGGAGGAGGTAGCTGGCGGCTGCATCTTTTCATACTTGTACCCAGGAGGACTATTCTATCTGTGGGCAGGACAGCACAGGCGGATAGGAATATTCTGCTAACTGGTTTATTCATGGCAACAGTGAGACTCAATCGCAGGGTATCAGAGGTTCCTGTAAACAGCTTAACCCGAACAGGACCTTAACAACAGCCAGGTTACTCCCTGCATGTAAATGTAGCCATTGTCTTCTTCATTAGAATAGTTGATTTGAGTTGTCTTTTGCACTTCATTACAACTGAATATTACATTTTGTTCCTCTGCCACCTCTAACCCTTTCATAGAAAATTCCCCAGTTATTTTTACAACCCAGCCTACCGTATTAATCTTTATTTTTTATTGCCTGGATTCTGTGCTCCCTCCCTAGATGAAATTGTTATATTTACAGAAAATCTCATAATCTTTATTTCATCCATCTCCGGTAACAATTACCCACCAGATACAGGAATACAGGAAAGACCACCATTTGTTTCCTATTGCAATTACTCCAGAATCATTGGTATGCACGACACAGTAGCATTGACATTTAAAGTGTGATTTTCAACTCTTCTTTGGACTATGAGATATATGTTCAAAACATGTTTTGCGAGAGAAATAAAAACGATTCCCATGATCTAGTCATAGAAATGCAAAATGATTAGCTTAATGCAGGTCATTAGTCATCTAAACAATGGTAATAAACGCTACATGCTCATGCCTACAATGCCTATGATACATAGCAGACTGGTAAAAGTCGATAAACACTGAATAATGAATCATTCAGTCATAACAACTACAGAATAATCAACAAGAAGAATCTGGAGTTGTACACATCACTAGATAGAGGTTTATTGATGTTACAACCCAGCCCAGTCCCCTTTGATCCACTCCAATCTATAAGAATTTAACTCAAAAAAGGGTGTGTATATATGCAGGCACTGTATATATACTGTATTTTTGTATAAGACCATTCTAAATCATTAGGGATCTGTAGAAAAGTGGGCACAAGCACATAAATGAGCACCATCACATGCCCAGTGAATTCTGAAAGACGCCTCCCCTTTTGAAACTGAATTAACCAAAGACGCATACGTACTGTACATACATTTAATTGGTGAACATGGACTATGGACACAGTATTTGGATCACACCAGTGCCACGTGAGATTAAGCCAAATCAATATTAAACTCTTCCATCTGAATAGGTCTCTATTGTAGCTCACTCTGTCTCTTTCACTGTAGCTCAGCCACATTGAGTTGCATAGTGGTGATTAAAAATTTAACACACTCCTTCACCTACAGAATCAACTGGTGTCAAGTTGGAGAGTGAACATTAATTATCTAAGAGCGTCCAACATTGGCTCCTGAATTTTTACATTATTAATATCCTCAACGCAAGGAAAGACACGTCTGATTATTAGACGCTCAGCACCAGGGCCAAGGTTTTCCAATTACTCCCATTGTGTCAGCCTACTCAACTGCAAAAATGCAGTTCTTTCACCCTAAAAGCGATCCTTGCTTCAGTACAGCTAAAAGGTCAATTGACACATTTTGCAGTGATAAAAAGTAATGCCCTAAGTTATAACATATGTTAGTTCTTATTTGAAGAAGAACCTTTGCCTGTTTAAATAAAACTATCAGTGCAACAAAACACGCAAATTAAACTAGCATGTGATAAACCAAGGCAGGATTTATAGCTATAAAACTATGATACTAGGGTCTATTTTTACTGTGGTGTTCAGTTAAAGAACCAAGTCATCAACAACCCACCATCCGACTTTATTAAAGTTCTCCGGTGGACTGAGGAGCAAAGTGTATTTTCTACTTCCCTGCTTGATAGGCATAACGATTCAGCTCTGTAAAAAATGCCGGTTGAGAGCAAACCACACATTAGCCATTTAGCTAGCACCAGCGCTGACAGGTGTAGTGAAGTCATGTGTTTTTGCAGGGGGAGATTTACACAGGCTTCCTCGCTTAGCCCAGTTCCACTTTCCCAGCCATGTTTATGACTTCACCTCCTGCGGTGGGCCTCGGGCAAGGGGAAAACAAGACCGCCTCACAACAGTCAAAGCCTTTTAGACTCAACAAGCTAACTGCTGGAACTTTCCTAGGCAAAGGGTTCTCTCTTATACTCACAGTTAAGCCTCTGTTTGAAGAGTGCAGGGCTCTTAGAAAATGAAAAAAATAAACAGATTGTTAATGTGTGCAGGAAAAAAGTACTTTAATGGAAAAGGGTGAGTATCTTAACGGTAGCATTTTGAATAACACGCTTTCTTTGACTTCCTATAACATTGAGATAGAAAGAAGGTATTACGCAATGAAATTAATAAAAGACATAGGAAAATAAGTAGATTACTACTTTTACATTTGAGTTTGAGTCAAGCTATCAGGCAACTGCATTGCATTAACTGGAAATCGCACAGGCAAGCCCTTCTACTTAACACAGTTTCCTCAACAACGCACACACACACACGCATGTACGGGCGCACACACGCTCACACACACGGCACAGACCCCTGGAGACAATTACCATGTCTGCTTTCAAACCTCGACTTCAAAGAACTCCAGGGAATCTAAGCATTAAAACTTCTTATTTTCCCCCACAATCTCCTTTTTATCGGTGCCACAAATCCAGCTCTCCTTAGCGCAGGTGCTGTCAGCAAAATGGCTCCAGTTTTAAGTCAGGTAACAAACCAGTTCACAGCGGGCATTTGATTTCATAATATGGAAATGGAGAAGGACTGGGGAGTTTATGAACTTGTCTGTCTCTTAAGGTGAATATTTGCTTTGATTTTTGACGCGAGGGTAGAGCCCTCCCATCTGTGTTCACTCAGCCTCTGTGGGAAATGACTGTCTCTTTTTTCCCCTCTCTGGAGGCTGGCGGTGAGAACACTTTCAGAAAGAAGCACAGAAGGAAGGCTGTCCCTTGATTCTTATCAAAGACAAGTTTTAGGTTTCCCTAAGCTCACGGGTTAGTACTAGGGCTTACGACAGATAAGGTGATCCTATTGATATGTTCCCAGGGAAAACATTGTGAAGTGCTAGCTAGATGGTGTTGAATAAGAGGTTCTTAAAGTGTGCATTTCCACTTACGCTATTAATTTTTTAGATTTATTTCAAAGTAAGCTAACATGTTCTTTTGGCTAGACGCAAGGAAAAGAGATTCCATGAAGGCTCATTCAAGTCTGACTTGAATTTTCCCTGGTTGTTTTGGAGGCAGAAATGAAACACTTATACTGTAGAAGAAGTGGGCACCAATCTGCAAATTCCATATCAATATTGGTTATATTTTACATGTATAAAAGCCAATAAAATCAATAAAAATTCTTTGTATTAAAGCAATGTAATTCTATAGGCCAGTGAAATCCCTTGATTGATTGTGATCATCAATACAATGTTGCAACTAGCTTAGATGATGTTCTCTCTCTCTAGCATAATGTACATGTCCTGAATATAACTAAATCTAGGTGATACATTAAAAATATGTGCTTAAATATTAAGCGCCTTTCGCATTGCCCCACTTTCTTCTCAAGTGCTGAATAGCTGCTAACTAGGTCTATTTGAACTGTAGATCAGAGGAGAGGATGAGTCAGTTGCTTTTGGGCAATTCCAGTGTTATGGCAGTGGCATCTGGACTCAAAATGACTGACAAAATTGCTCAGAGAAACAGTCTTAGTTTAAATGAAAAAAATGCATATTTCCATGGCATGACTAAAGATGCACAAAACATCAGCGACCATATTCATGTTAATGTTTTCTTTTGGACTGGCATCAGTACAACATTCAAAATTAAGCTGTTATGTAGGCAGATAATTATTTCTCTAATTTGAACATCAGGCACACGCAACTAGTAGTTTTAGCACAGACATCTGGAGCTGCAACATTATTCAAATGAATATGTTGAGTTGTTTTCTTACTAGATTGACAAGAAATTGGAAAGGAAAGAGAGTGGTGTTGCATGTAAATCAATACTATGGTTCACACTCTGTGCCTGCCATAGCAAATGCATTTGATGGCATATTTGCCCAGTGGAACATGGAAAAAGAGAATGTGCACACTGTGCTTCAAAACAAATGCACACAATATGGGAAAGGCACTGGAAGAAATATCTAGGGCTTGCAGGCGATGGGAGTACTAAACCATCGCAGCATATACTGTATGATTCCATCATTTCTGATTCGTAGAACATGACAAAATCTTTCCAGCCAAGTAAACAACATATGTAGTTCATGAGGGGGACATGAGTTACCTTTGGTATTTGGTATATTATAAATATTTGTTAATAAAATATATTTACATTTATTAATTTATCTGTAAGCAATAGCAAATGTTACTCAGCATTATTTTTTGAAGTGGTTAAATATACCTGAATATGAGATTCTCTTACATGCTGAAACAAATGCTTTTTACTGTTTGGGTGTCTGTCCCCCTTGCAGCAAATCACTTTTCCATAGGAATTATGATATTATTTATCACACTCATACAGCTAAGCCATACATTGCAGCACGTCAGTCCGTTTCCAATTAGCCATGATTCCATCTTGCTTTGAAAATGGAGCGGTGTGGAGCTAGGCAACGTCATTGTTGCTTGCTGCATAATGTGACTTATTATGCGACTAAAGCAAAGCAAAACAATCCTAGGTTAGGCTTGAGAGCTTTATTATGCCATTCAAAGCAACCGCATGATAAGCTTATTTGAATTATGCTCTTAGGTATCAGTGAGCATACTGAGAGCCACTATTTAATAATCCTGCCATTCTAAGAAATTGGAAAGTGTCTCTGCGGCTACTGGGGGAAAAATAGATAATTTCTGTGCTTTCAGCTTGCCACTTTTCAGCTCCGAGAGATAAAGAGTTGTGCATGAAGACAAAGCTGCTTCAGCAAGACATCCCAACACAAAGGAACAGCATATCATATACTATACAATGTAAATTCTGCTTGATCGGAAGCGGGTATATGGTGCATAAGGGGCAGACTATGAGCTCTCCGCCTTCCTCAGCACACATCAGTGGAGGCTCACTGAAAACATGATCACACTCCTCCTGCCAGTCAAACAATTGATGAGACAGCAGCTCATACATGGCCACCATCTCCGACATGATTCCCTGTGTTGTGGAATTAAAATGTTTACCGAGCAAGACTGGCACAGCTCATGGTATATAAGATGGGCAAGAGCAGTCTGCTTGAAGCTATGAAGTCTCTCCAAGCCACTGTTTTATTTGGCAAAGATATAATATTAAGTCCACTATTCTGTCACAGACACTAAACCTAAGGCAACAGAAACGTCATATCTCTCTGCTGCTTTTTCTGACCAATTGGATTGGACGCTACCTCAGATATGGCAATTCAGAGAGTGGCATGGATCCTGTACGGTTTGCCCGGTGTGTTGTTGATTTCCGAGTTAGGCAGATCGGAGCTGGCTCATTTTAAAAGGCACCAACAATTACTGCAAACACACACTTGATGCCCACGACAACAGCTGGCAGCACCTAGCCAGTGTGTTGGCAAAGGAACTAGCTGACAGCCTCTTATCAGATCCCATTAATGTATTGACAAGACAGATGAATGGAGAGACTTACCAGCCTCATGAATTTCCCATCTGGTTTATCTTTCTTTTTTCCCCCATGTTACTGCTGCCTACATTTACAGAAACGCTTCGATCTAAATACAATAAGTGCAACAAGGGCCAATTTATACACTGGAATTTTACAGAGTTGTTAAAATCATTCATTTCTCATTTATTCACAAGCAATCATTTATTTATTCAGTCATTTTCCTGTTGTATATTATAGTGATAAATTGCTGGCATTTATGAAAAAGTGGTTATTCAAATGTGTGCCTGCTGGGCCACTGAGAATATACTAGGGACAAGTAGAACTCTCCACTGGCCTGACTGGGCAAGTGGAAAAAATTGAACCCTGCTGTTATGTAGACCAGTTGTGAAGTGTGTTTCAGACAAATAAGCATCAACTATATTTGACCGGAGAAGCTGTGGTATTAGCACGAATACTGTAGCAGCAAAAAAAAAAACATTACGTTTGCCACACACAAAGAGAGGAAGATTAATGGAGGTGCAAGCAGGGACAGACTCCCTCTCCTCCTCCTCTTTCTCCTCACTTTCCTCCCCCTGATGTCGCGAGCAGGAAGTTGCTGAGCAGACATGTCAGCCAGCCGAGTACAATTGAGTTTGTAATCTCTGACCCTGCAGTGGCAGAGAGTCTCTCTCTTTCTGTCTCTCTGGCTCGCTCTCCAGGACAGATACTTGTGGTAGCGCTGCTGCTGGGTTGAGGCTTGACTGGGTGGAAACCTCTACTCCCACTCAAATGAACACACACAGGCATGCGTGAACACATACAATGATAGCACAGACATGCCCCGTGACGGCTGGCAAAAACAGTTAAAAGTCAGCTAGAAGTAATACTGAGGTCTTTATCCTTTGGTGGGAACAGGCATAAAGAATAATTTTCAGATTGAGAATGCTTCCCATTCCTGCCAGCGTCATGGCAGGGCTAGATGGTCGCCCACTGATTTTGAGCAAAGTACTTACTGACTACGCCACACAACCTTCATTCATTTCCTCATTCCCAAACAGGAAACTGGCACAGACACTGGGCTCATGGGGAGCCATTTTGGGGCATCAACAACAAACACCAGATGTGGAGACCTGAGATGAATGGCAAACATATTGATTCTTTGCTTCATTAAAGCTTATTATGGTGGGGTTTAGAGTTTGCCTGTGGCAAGGCGCTGATAGATCACAACATTTAAATCGACAGAGGCCTTGTTTTTTCTTCTTTGTGCAGACCTCGTTTAACACAGACAGGCCTATTATTTCACAGAGAGCAGTAACTGAGCACCAGAAGACTGTTCCAGACCAGTTAGGGTTGCAACCTAAAAGTGGTTTGCAGAACCGTATTGACAGGATTGCAAACATGCCTATTAAAAAACAGCAGTTAAATATACTTTCACTACAAAAGTTAGGACTTTTAAAGCTTGGCGTGTAAAGATTCCAATACAATGGCATGATTTGGTTTGATTTGTTTGATCGTAACTATCCTCCCTACAGTGTGTATATATTTAGTATTATCTGAAAGAAATAAAGCTTGTGTTCCATATGAGACGACTCAACACAGTGTGGTCCTGCCCTTATTTCCACACCTATATTCTGGGTAATACATATCATATGGAAAATCAAGAAGTCCCACCCGTGGGGTGCTAATAGGACTATAACATTTCAACATCTGGCATTTTTGGGGGCTTGAAGTCGCTAACTCTCCATTTCCTCTTTCAAGATGTAAGTGCCAGAAAAATCATTCTCTAGCCTCAATGATTTGACCAAGGGCTACATGTTTTTTTTGTTGTACATACTGTATGCCATTGACATTATTCCCGTTGCGGCCATTTTTAACGCTCAGGGTGGGTTAGCGTTAGCTGTATTTACTGCATGTCACTGAGTCCTTAATGTGAAGTTAGTGATAAATGTCAGGTTAATGGCCGTAACACGGGTAAATTAGTTGCTTGTAAATTGAAACATGACCTAGCTTTATACTAGTAAAATGAAAATGAATTAATGAAAATGACAAACTAGATAATACATTGCAGTATAAGGCAGAATTGTAATACTAATAAGTGCAAACTATCAATACTAAAAATGTCATTGTATTGTGGCCCAAATAATGGGAGCTCTTTGGTGATTCCTGCCCAAATCTCAAATATGCTCAAAATTGCTAACACACAAACTAGAATAAAGAAATTGTCATTAAGACTAAAAGCCAAACAGGTTTTCAAATCACTGAAAATAAAAAAATGTCTTCTTCAAAACAAACTGTCTCATTTTCAACGTGCCAACAGGAAAACGGGCACCAGAGAACTTACAAATGACAGGTTTAATATTTGTCATTTACATTCTGTCACAACTTAGCAACATTAATCAGTAGTGTAATAGTATGGGTATCCTGTAGGCTTTCCTGTAAGTACTAAAGAAACTAAGTAGAAGAATGACTATGGTGAAGGTGTCAATATGGGAGTTACATTTAGCAATGTTTTGATTTTTTGCAGTTTAGAATGACAAAATGGCAAAATACCCCAACATACATAAAGCTTCAGAATACATCAGAAGTTGAAAGTGTTTGATTCAAAAGAGCAATAATGCACTGAATAACTTGCAAACAGAAATTAAGTATTTGAACCAGTTTGGCATTTACTCTAGCACTTCATGTAGCTTGGTATTCAGTTACCCCTCTTTGATTCTGCCTAATTTTCATCAACATTGCTGCTCTATGGTCCTTCAACACCATCAAAGGAGCCTGTCTGAAATGACTCCCATGTTGCCTTTATCATTGATCTAAGTTCCTGTGATCAGCATACACAGGAGCAAGTGCCAATAAGTGTGTAGAACAAAATAGAGGAGCAGCAGACATAATAAAAAGGCGCTTAACTGTCAGTTTTCCCCAACAAGAGAAACTGTGCAACATTTAATGAAGTGGTCTGAGGACAGCAGTGAAATTCTAAACAGTGTAGCAGGCCGTTTCAGTCTGGCAGATGGTCCTATGTATTTTTCATGCTGTTGAAAACCTGTGACTGAGGTTTGGTTGGTTGTCATCCAGTGCCTGGGGACCCAAGGCTGAATGCATTCTACACACCACTGCAGAATCACATGCTGTCTGACCTCTCTGCCATGGCAAACTGCCCAGCAAGGAAAAGGGAGGAAGGGGAGGAATGTGAGTGAGAGAGAGTGTGTGTATGTGTGTGAGGGAGGTTTGTGTATGCTGAGAGGGAGGAGGGAGAGAGAGACAGAGAGAGAGAGCAAGTCAGAGAGAGCAAGCAAGAGAGAAAGCAAGAAAGAAAGGTGACAGTGTTCATATGGGGTGACTGTTCAAAGTCAGTCTAACTCGATAGCACACTTGCATGTAAGTGTGCACGCCCGTTCCCCGAGTGAAATTGAATTCTCCATGACCACATCCACCTTCACAGTCCTGACAGGGAAAACAATATCTACTGTTAGGGAGAAAGAGAAAAATTTGAGGATTGAATGATGGAGGGGGAGGGGAGCAGGAAGAGAAAGGAGCAGCCACTGCTGAGGATTCACATAATGTTACAGAGGGAGAGGGGGAAGAAAAAATAGCCTTGCCTGACTTCCTTTCCTTTGGAATGCGTCCAATATATCCTGTGAGTCTGTGCGTGTGTGTGTGTGGCATGCTGGCAGGAAGGCTTTTCAGCATATAAATATCACATTACCACACAAGGAAACGCAGGCATCAGTCCGAGCCTCCAGCCGGCCTAACGAGGACGGGAGCACCGCTCTGGAGGTCAGAGAGAGAGCTTGCACAAAAGGAATGCCAGAGAAACCAGCATTTCTTTTAACAGATAAGTGGTTAGGCTTACAGCTATGTGATGTGGTATAAGCCTATGGTCTGATTTCTCTGACATGTGCACATATAACATCTGTAGCTGTAGCCTATTTATATTGCATGGGAATAGGTTAATACACAGTTGTACAGAGACTTAAAGTAGGCCATTTATATGGCATGGGAATGGGTTAATATACAGTTGTAGAGAGGTTTCAAGCTACAATGAAGAACAAATCAACATTTGAAAAAATAATTTACCTATGAACATTGATCGAATAACATTGACGATAGCAGAACAGATAGATACAGAGCAACATAGTCTACTTATTTTAATGGGAATATGTCTCTCCATTCAATGCAATTTAGCTTCACTCAACTGACTCAGCAACCTGTTATTTTACTGAGCATATCCAATCCAAACTAGACAGAGGTGGTGTTAATAGGGCAGTGTCTTGCTATGTAAATCTTACGACACTATTAATTATTATGGGGCTTCTTTCAAATTTATAATTATTTTTGTACAGGTGCAGTTACGGTAAATGGATAGAATCCAACTAAACAAATAGGAAGGAAAGCTCACAGATCTAAGCTCTCCTTAACTGGTCCACTAGTGTTCCTCAGGGATCAATTCTGGGGCCACTACTCTTTTATATGTTAATGACCAGCCCATTGTAAACTCTGAAGCAGGCACCCAGATGTATGCAGATGATAGTGGTATATAGGCGAATGCCATAACAAGGCAGCAGATGGCACACAACCTAACATTAGAGACAGACAAAATACCCAACTAGCACTTTAGCATCCCACCCTGAATGTACACAAGACTGTGTGCAAACACTTTTCAATATCTAAAAAAGAGGCATATCAGCTTGATATCCTAGTTGAGGGAGATACATTTCAAATTTCTAAAAATATCATCAAAATTGTTAAATACAATCTTGGGAATTTGGTGAATTTTATTTTTATTAGGAACCAAGTGTTAAAAATTATAACCACACTGTTACTATTATAACCTTGAAAAGTGCTTTTTCTCATGTAGCCTAAACAAATATTAAAAATGAACACACCAAATGGTTCAGTTAACTCAAGTGCACACCGTAAACCATCCAACTAAAGCCGAGTCTCAAATATTTGCCTGTCTGATATAAGTGCCAAGGAACGTGTTATATTTCAGAAAATAACTGTCAGCCTCCAATAGACTCCTGGTTAAAAAAAAAAAATCGCCTAAGCACTGGGTTTCACAAGCTGTATTACTGTTCAAAAACCTCCATGAATGTTGTAACTTCCGAAATCCACTATTGTGTCAACGTTTCCTCATAAGAGAAATCATAGATAAGATACTGAATACACAGACCACACACACACACACACACACACCAAAAGAACTGCACACTCTGCCTTCTGCTTGCCCCCATGGCCATTCAGTATGAATCAATATAGCACTCGGCTCCATTAAAGAGAAACAGTCGCTGGCTCTTTTTTCGGCATACGTCTATCTAAGAGATTAGACCATTGGACTTCACCAAGACATGCAGTGCTGTAGCTGGTGATATGGTATTTGAAATAGAGTGAAAAATCAGGCCCTTATTAAGAGTGTGGATTGATCCAATCAATTTCATCTCCATGGGGGAGTAAGTTGATGGTACAATTGCAGCACAGTATGGGGGCTTGATGTGCTTGTGTTTCTGCTGTGAATCAGTTTGAAGATTGAGAATGTGCACATGCATGGGTAGATATATTTTGTACTGAAAACATAATGTTGTTTAATCCTGATCTCAACAATTTTATGAGCAGTTGTAAAATTCAGAGTTAAGTATCATTTGTATGTGTGAAGTAAACCATCTGCAGCATATCCCTTGTCCACAAACCCGCTTAGTTTGGCTCCAGCTCTCTGCTCATCCTTTTTAATTATCTCGCTCCCTCTCTTCCAACAAATATATCCCATTTTCTCAATCTGTAACATTCCTTTCTTTTTTTTTTTCCCACCCCCCCTGCTCTCGCCGGTAGGCAGGTCTCTTGTGTACATCTCCACCCATTGCTGAGTGAGCAGCGGGGGGTGGGGGTGAAGAGGCAGAGCACAGATCATAATGGCTGGCCAATTATCAGTAGCAGGGGGGCTGGGGAGTTGGGAGGAGTGAGAGATTATGGGGAGAATGGATCAATACACCAGTCAGTTTCTAATGAGGGGAAGGATTGGTCCAAGTCAAGCAGATGGAAATCCTGCTCTGCCTGAGGTGGTCTTTCTGCACTGTCTGTCAGCAGGGCATCAGGTCTTCGGTGTTGTCGTGTACAACAGCGCCCCAAGAGCGGCGTGACTATTACTGCACCGCACTGATGATATTCAAGTATTTATTTTCCCCTTTCATATCGTTTCTCTCATGCTCTCTTGTTCTCCCAACATTCCACTTTCTCTAAATAATTCATCCATCACTAGGGGCAGATTTATTAGAAGAGCCTGAAGAATAATGGCTGTCTGTCCTTCACCAACCCCCCTTTAACCACCCACAGCTGCCAGCACAGGACAGTAAATCCTACGCCTCACCCACTCGCCCAGCCCCGCAGCTCCACTGTGCGCGACTACGCACTAGCACGACATGCTAACTCCCACTTACATGAAAGGGAAGCTTAAACTGCTAAAGGCTAAACAGGCAGGATTCTACCGCTTACTCCAGAATGGCTGGCAGGAGCGCTAGCCAAGTGTTCGGCACCACGATCGAGCCCGTGGTCGTCTTGCTCTTCCACTGGCTGCTTCTCTATTTTCTACATCTGCCTTTCTTTCTTTCTTTCGTTCCTTTTCTCTTTTTTTTTTCTGAGGGGCCTTGTGTGGGGTGGGGGTGTTATTTATGGCTGCTCTGTGCAAGTGGACACACACACACACACACCCTTTCAGAGGATGAAAGGGCAGTCACACTGCCTGCAAACATGATTTTACAGCCCTGGGTGGAATGAGTGGCTGAGGAGAGAATGAGGACAGAGTACAAAGGGGAAAGCCCTCAGATTTACAGGTCCCAACAGTAAGTATGCAAAAACATGTAGGAGCACACGTATTAAAGGCGATTTTTCTAGACCCAAACACACCGTTCTTGAGAAATAAGACAATTTCCCTCATGCAGGAAAGCACATGTATTAACAATTAAACGCACACACTCACATACACCCACAGCAACATAATAAGAGACCACTGCATTTCCCTCCCTCAGATTGTAAATCAGCATAAAAGACGCATGTGCAGTTTCCATGACTGTGATCTGTGTCAATATCTCATTAAAGATAGGGTGTGAGTGGGAGTGTGTATGGGGGCTTGTGGCATTGTAGGTTAAAGGCATGCTTGTGCCATGTGTTGCATTTTACCCCCCTCGCCCTTTATACAGTTTCACTGTAGACTATCCCATAAAAGTGTGCGTGTGCGCACATATGTGACCAGGGTGATGGTGGAGTAAGGGATGCAGATGTTTGTGCTGCTTGTCACGACTTCATTGGGAAAATGATACAAGTAGTGTGATAAAGTGAGGTGTGGATATGTTCCATCGTTACTCAAGGGGTGAGTGAGTGAGTGAGTTTACTGTGACTAATACATCAAAAAGGAGGAGGAAAAAAACTCTTAAAGATCACTAACTGAGCAATTTGTAACACAACTCATTCCTACCATATCACAATTGGCATACCTACAGCATAGCAGACATGTTCATATTTGACAGGAAGACTATCTTTAGCTTGACATCAATTCGTAATGAACATGTACTGCATAGGGCCGAGGCAAACAGACCTCAAAGAGAGAAGTCCTTCCCAAAGCCAGAGGCAAGACAGCTAAGACGAACAAGGCAATGTCATTAAGAGGCAAATCATGGGACGTGTTCCACTGACAGTGAATGGACGACTGACTTTGTACACACAGAACGACTTAATAGGGATATTGGTACATTTTCCAGTTTATACGTAGTAACAACGCAATTCACTTAAGCAAATTTGTCTGTAAAAGCCCAAGCAAACATTCTTTGAATCCAAAAAGTCAGTATTCAGTATGCTGCCAGTGGTGCAGATCAGTGCTTTGTCACATCACATATGAGCTGTGTTTTTTTTCGGGTTTCCAGTTTGGGAGAGCCTGTTCCCGCATATTAATTAAACAGTCAAAATCATAGGAATAAAGTGCTGGTTAAGGGTGGATTTTCCTTTAAGCAATCATGGAAGACAGACGACTCGAAAGCATGGAAAGCAGCAGTACACTCTGTTGTTATATTACTGATCAGCAGGAGGTCTTTCTATCCAAGTATGGCTCTGAGACCAAATCTTGTTTCTATGTATTTACATTGCATAAATACAATAGCTTGATACACATAACAGTATTATTATGTGTATATATATCGTTGTTTTGGTGAGAGGTAACTGGTATAATGAGAGATACATTTTGCTGTAGCTAGTTATGGAGGATACTGCCTCTAGTGTCAAATGAGCTGACAGAGTCGCTGGTGAAATGGTGCAGTATGGCCTCTGCTGGTAAGAGATAGTATTGCAGTTTTATATAAGACCTCACACACATATAACACTGAATGCATGGGCAACTATGCAATACTATACTATACTATGCAATACTATGCTATACTATTCTATACTACATTATCCAATACTATACTGTACTGTATTATATTGTACTACACTACGCAATACCACACTATACTATACTATGCAATATCATACTGTACTATACTATACTATGCAATGCCATACTATACTATGCTATGGTCATACATAATACCATCGTTTTCAAGGAATAGATCAGGGTGGGTGTAGGAAGTTATCATCATCCTAATAACACAACAACTTAACCAGTGATCCGCCAAAGATTTTATCCGCTTCTAAGCAACCATAAATCATTAATTCAATTCACTCCAATTCAACCCCACATTGCTTACAGGAGTCTCACCATCTGATGAACAATACTACGGGAAAAAATAACTTAGATTCCATCAACTTCACCAGACTCATTTGTTTGGCCCATATTGTGTATTCTTGGATTAAATGAGCTTCCAAATGGCTAGAAAAAGTCAATGTACTGACTAAGAGGTCTGTGTGTCCATTTGTGTGTCAAGGTTTCCACATTGTCTTCGCTTCATGATGTTTACTGCTTACAGCGTTGTCACAATAACTGAAATTTCATTGCTACTTCAATACCGTTACAAGAGATTGAATTAAATATTTAGTTTTAGAAACGTTCAATACTTTCACCAAATGTGTTCTGAAAGTTGAAATTCCATTGTAGCATCAGATGGCACGTGGATTGGAAAAGTTAAAAGGAGGATTTGTAGCAGTCAGCGCACAATTAAATGAGGTCAAACAGCTGAAAACACGGCTGCAGTGTTAAACAGTCACGTTTAATGCCGCATCTTGAATTGAATCCCAGTCCACCTAAACTGGTTCATAAAATTGTGACCAGTCCCCAAAAGTGGAACCATTTGGTTTACAGAGCCAATAAAGACAGACACCCAAACGACATATTATAATCTCTTGTGCACACTTGTATTCAAGTTCTTAATAAAGTATATTTATTTTGTGATTTGATCTCATTGCAGAGTTGAATAACTATAAAGTATTTCAAGTTATTGATGTTTATGTTTAAGTTGTGGTGCTTTTGGATACAATAAAGCACAGTGGTTGCTCTGTGTCTTTGCTTGATGTTTTTTTCTTATTTGCCGTGGTAACATATCTGTATCTGTATCCGGTTGACGTCTGCCGATAGTGAAGACACGACACCTCATCCTCAAATTATAAAGATTACCAGATGTCACTGAATTCATGGTGACAAATATCCCAGAACATGATTCAGAATGTAAACACTACTACTTCTGTCGTTATTTCTGTGTGAACAAAACACGCCGCTGCCATCTTGCGTTTTGGTGGTCTACGCACAGAATCACCAACGCAGGACTATAAATGCTCGACACCTATGGCTTAGCAACACGTCAATCATAAATCAGCCTTAACTACATGTTTCACTCACCTGTTCCCTGAACTGCTCCTGAGACAGGCAGTCAGTCATGTTGACGCAGCCCAGCAGGCAGCCAGTGGGGTAATCTTTAGGAAACCTGGGCTCTGCAAAGATGACAAGAGCAGTCAGTGACGACCATGTACATCATACCAGACTTTGTCACACTGGTTTCCAAGACCTTAGCACCTTAAGAAAAAACTACATCTGTAAAACTGCTAAAAAGAAACCACTTCTAATATTTACAGAGTGATTTTGTGTGTATGTGTGTACCTTTCTTGTAGATGTGGCGGTACATGACCTCCACTTCAGCAATCTCCTGAGGAGTGGGCTTCTTGGCTGCAGCAGCAATCCAAAGACGACCGCGGTGGGACGTGTACCAGGTCCGCCCCTCTACCCTGCACACACACACACACACACACACACACACACACACACACAAACACACACACAGATACCCAAATGAGGAACATTACATCTACCTTCAATGCCCTGACATACAAAAAAAATGTCTGTTGATGAGCCAATACAAGTAGTATGTCTTTGGTACCCATTAGCGTACAGTGTTGACACCCAATGCAGATCATCCACTCTAATCCACCCTAACTTTAACACTGGTTAAACGTAGAAGAAGTCACCCGTGGGAGGTTGGACAAACAGCCACACCAACTACGGGTGTCATATTATTCCAGTTTTTTAGGTTTTATTATGTAGTTAATTTGTAACACTGTAATATAGTTCATTTGTAAAACAGTTACTGACATGTAAGTAGCCTATGCATTTATTTATTTATTTGATTAGGCTACTTTATTCCATTTTTATTTAGCATTTTTAGCTGAGGTTAGTAGTAGAAGTAGACAAGTGGGGTTGAGGGAAAGTGGCTACACCAAAAAAAGTAAATTACAACATATCATCACAAAATAACAATAATATAATAATAATCCTGGAATGCATTGAACATCACAAATTGAGTGTATCTAACAGCGTGAGAGTATCCAAGGCTGGATTTTCACTTTCATATTGTAATTTTGTCCAACTTGAAAGCTGATCTCTGAAGTTGTGTTCCTTACCTCTTGATGCCTTTGATCAGCAGTGAGGCCCACGGCTGGTGCATGCTGAGGCACCAGCCCCCGTCAGACATCTCCTGCAGCTCTCTGTCTTGTAGTCTCAGTCTGGAACGCTCTGCTCCTGCCTTGTCCTCCACCAAACCCGTTCCCTTCCCCACGTTCCTCCTGTGGCTCTCACTGCCTCCCACATCCACCCACTGGGAATACAAAGACTAGTTAGCGTGCTTTCTGAAATGCGTGCTAGTGTGCACTCATTATCACCATTATCATTAGTAGAAGCAGTATAAATACTATTTGCACAGTTTTGCGGGAAGAAAGGCACAGTTAAACCTAGGCTACAATTGGGTTGCTTGAAAATGTGAGAGAAACAGCTGTCAGCAGTATAGCAAGTTTCAACATAGTCATTCGTACCGTATCATATCTCTCATTTGAATGTGAAATGGGTCAAAAATCACATGCCTAAATAATTTCTCTAGCTTACAAAATGTTCTATTGAACCTATATCTTGATACTGAAACACTTTGTTAATGTAACATACTGAGTACATGTACCAAAACATACTGTATAAAATGACCTACCTCTGGTGCAACCTGTGCTAGGTTGGGGTTGACCAGCTCTCTGAGGTTCTGCTGTCCAGCTTGTCCTTCAGAGCGCACTACTGATTTAACCCGAGAGTCAGTGTTCATGGCCTTGACGGTCTCATCCAGCCTGCAGACATTTGGGGTTTGGAAAGGAGAAGGTCTTTAGCATAACTAAAAAGAATGAATATATACTTGAAATTACACAAGACACTTTCAACTACACTATTTTCAAAATAATACTTTATAATCTTGCTGTACCCCTGATTCAAGTGGTGTCGCATCGTCTTACTCACTTGTTGTAGTACTCGTTGAGGTTGTTCCCCTCATCGATTACTTGTCTTCCAGCAAAGTCCAATGTGATCTTCCTGTCCTTCCGGGATGCATGGCGAAGTTCTCGTAGCTCCTCCTCCTTTTTCCTCAGCTTGTCACGCTCGCCGGGTGACAGCCACTGATTGGATTCGGTGGCAAAGTAATCCGACTCATCATCCAGGACCTGGGTTCTCCTGACACTGTTGATGTAAAGGAAATTGAAGATGATAATAAATAGATAACTTTCATCATATCTTTCTAATCAGACTGTTCTGCAAAATGTCACACTTTGACAATGACACACCAAGCAATATACGGCCATTCTTGCTAAACTCTTTTCCTTGAGCAATGACATATAATGTGCTGTGTGTGATACAATACCTGTTCTTGTCATATTCTAGCAGTTTATCTTTGTGCTGGACAGCCTTCTCCAAGCCAGTCTTCATCCGGGCCTCCTGGTGTGGGAGATAATCTCTATCTGTGCAGTCTGTCACCAAAAAAAACAATGCAAAACCATATAACATTGACCCACTTAATATTGTAATATCATTCCATATGGTCTGGTCTTACATTGATTTGTTTTGCCTCTCACCTCCCATGAGTTTCTTTCGTAGTTTCTGGCTTTTATTGGAGTCTCGCTGCAGGATCTCTTGCTCCTCTTTGGTGCAGACCTGAATTAGTAGAGAAGCAATAACCACAAAAACTGTTAAAGTCTAATATTTAATAGTATTCAACATAAGAAATAAGGATTGTCAGCATCACAAGTAAACTTGAAATGTCGATAAAAATCATATGGAATCTAAGGAATCAAACCACCCCCCCTACCAGGCTTCCACAGAAGAGGCAGGGGCCCGAACCCTCTTGCTCGCACACGATGTGACCGCAGCTGAGGCAGTTGTTGATGAGGCTGTGCTTCTGGGCAAGGCAATCACAGGAGTGGCGACCGGGGAGTATGACAGCCAGCTTGTCCTGTCCCTCTTTAGCGTAGAGATTCACAAACTTACTTTTCTTCTTTGTTGAAGAGGTACTGCCGCTTTCTTGGGCCTGTGGAAGGTAGGGGATGAAGAGGAGAGGAGAGGAGAGGAGAGGAGAGGACAAGAGAGAAATGGATGTAGTCAGTATTTCAGCATAACAATAAAATGGTGGAATGTCTAATCTACAAATCACTTTATATGTTGTGTCAACATAGCTGGGCCAATGAGTGACCTGCACCTACCTTCATCAGGTCAATGGGGGTTTTGACTGCCTCTGGTTCAGGTTCTGCTTGGCTTACAGTCATCACTTCCTGTTTGTTGCGGCCCTTGCGCTTGGACTTCTTCTGGGAGTCTTTAGTCATGTCAAGAGAATCTGGGAAAAGTTGCCCCCATATAATATTTTACAAAATGCCTAGTTATTGGGCGTGCAGTAACATGTTATTAGCATCACTTACATTTCATGGGAAATTAAATCATAAGGGTTCAAAATTTACAATATTTAAGTTGTCACGCCCAACTACCTCACCTAGTGGTTTCACAAAGGTTTTGAATTGGTGATGATGAGGAACATTGATCTATGCCATAGATATTACAGTGCAACAAAAAAAAAAAACACTGGCGACAGCTGTCATCAGATATTCACTGGCCTACCTGCTCCTGATCCAGAGTCTTTGACGAGGAAAAGGCCAGCGGGGTCTGCAGAGGGCCTCTGAGTCTTCCTCCATCTGACCAGGAGCTCATCTATAAACTGCCTCTTTCTCCCATCGGTTCCCTGGAGCAGGTCTCCCACATACTCCTCAATCTCATCTGCCTTGTCAATGGACAGAATGTACCTAGATAGTGGAATGATAGAATTAGCATTTAATTCAATCAAAACAGGACCTTGGAGAAGAAGTACCACATAAAACTACCATCTGCTATACGAACTGTAAAGTTTGTAAGTTGTTCAGCTATGTAGGAAATGTCAGGTATTAACAGGTAGATGAGTTGACATCATTATAGATACCAAGTAACATCAGGAGTAATGTACACACATAGCTAGTGTCACCTGGAAAAGTGGGCCTTCACTGAGCCTGACAAGCTAGGTCAATAAAAACATTGGCTAACCTTTAGCACAGCAACAGCAAATGCAGCTGCCACTCTATAATTTAATACAGTTGTACAACTTGATCATAAACGTACTCTCAAAAGAAAGAGTAACACGTTAAACACATCCAGCCAAACCCATTGAGCTAGGTAGCTCCATTTCTATAAACACTTCGGAACATTTTAACATGTTTTTCATTTAGCATAATTTTACCCAGCTAGCTTGTTATCTCGCAGGCTAGCTGATGCTGGCTTGTTAGCTGACAGCTCGCCTGCAAGCTCCTGATCAGCTCGTTTTACTTACTGGACAATGTCTTCACATGCCTCCAGCCCAAAGTTGCGGTGTAACTGGTCCACACACCACCGCAGCAAAGCATCCGACATTTCATCAGCTGGAAGTCCTCAATACACAAACCCAAAACTCATGAATGTGTTGCCAGCCGGTGAAATAACACAGGCGCACACACACTACAGATCACGTGGCAACACAGAATTCCATCCTGTCAAAACCGGTATAGTGGATTAAGGTTCCTCCCAGTTTAAAGCACTCAACACACCACCTGAATCAAACTATATCAACAGGCAGCAGCTTGCTTTATTTGTAAACCGTAATATCTTAAATCAGTTTCAGACTTAATAAAAAATACACCTCCCTGGTAATGTAGGTTTAAGTGGGCGCACCTGTTCAGCCCAGTCACTAGGTGGCAGTTTAGGAGCAATAATGCAGTGATGTATGACAGATCCATTCTTGATATTTACCTTCTTACAGTAGTTACTACAGTTCAGCACTACAGTGCTATCTGATCTGTCATTAGGTTTAGTGGTCTTTATGATACTCTCATGGATGCAAAGTTTGTCAAATGACAATATGCATACAAGCCAAGATTAACTGGCAGTTAGTGAGGATATTACACTTGATCTAATCCACTGATTGCAATGCATTGTGATAAATAAAGGCACGACTTTTACTATGCCATTTGTGCTTACAAAGTTTTCCAGTTTCAGTCTCTTAAGCCTCCTCACAATTTGACCAAGCACTATGCAAGTGTGTCCAGTTCCTTCTTGTGATGGGACAAACATTATCCTTGGGTAGATCATAAGTAAGATTAAGAACAGACCATATCCTGTGTTGCATCAGGTGTATTTCCTCCTTATTTGCCTTTCAGCCTTTTTATCTGCCATTATTGTTGTTTCTATTGATTTTGTTTACATTGTTTCTATAGGGAAGAAACTGGTCAATTTGCTTGTTCTTCAGTATATCAAGATGCTTTCCACAGGATGAAGATTGATAATAGTAAAGGTAGATGGTGTTCAGTCACACTCACACAGACTGTGTCACAGGTTGTATTTATTATTATTAAGCTTCAGAGTAATAGTGTAATTACTCTGCTAATGGATCTCTGAAAGAAGTCTCGGCCATCAGGAAAAGTGCTTTAGGCTTAATAAATCATGAACAAGCTACAAAACGTTCTTACATTTAATGATGATAAATCTGAGACTTAAATTAGGCCCACCCAATGCAAATTTTAAAATTCATTAAAATTCCTGGCAACTGGCAAGTGATACCAGCTGCCAGAAAGTTTTCTTTCAGCATACTTCTCTTATGCAAATGAATTATATGATTCAACCAGTCGAAATTATGAGATTTAAGGAGTTCAAAGAGTTGTTCAGTCTTACTGTTACAACTAATCTCTAAAAATGAGTGTTTTCTCCCTGTTTTTTGGCACGGAGAAATTTACTTATGCCTTTATTTAATCTAAAATTGACTATTGTAAATCTGTATTCTTGTCTCAGCTTTCTTGTCTGTAACTCGTTCTGAATGCACTGGCAAGGTATTTAACAAGGACAATGAGGACAACTACAACTGCTGTTTTAACCACCTTACAATGAGTTCCAGTTGAATTTAGAATCAATTATATGATTGATTTTATTGATTACTTTTGAAGCAATACATAATTTGCCCCCAGCTTACATTACAGAGCTCAGTGTTGTTGACTGGTCCAGTCAAATGTCAAGTCTTGATTTAAAGACAAAACATCAAATCAAGCAATTGCAATCCCTTGGGAACAACTTGCTTGTGGCATTGCAAGTAGAACTCTTTGTCTCCTTTAAAGGCACAACTTCAAACTTTTTCATGACTCATTATTGTTCACATAATGCTACAGGAGTATTGTCGCAGCACTTTTGTTTGTGGAGTCCAAAATGGGCTTAGACTTTTGCTGAGTGGGTTTTAACAGCTTGTAGTGTCAGTCTGTTTTGAGTTGAAAAACACTAAACTAAACTCACTTGTAGTGATGTATGTAAATGTATGCAGTATCATCCCTAAGAGAAAACTGACATAAATACAAATCATACTGGGAAGAAATCATTTTTGAGTTGCTGTTGCATTTCCACATCTATAAAAAATACATTTATTTGTGAAGGTCCATAAAACATTATAGTATGGGGCATAACTGTTGACTGGACAAGAGCAAAAATACAATTCTGAAATGACATTAAATTAAAACTGAATAACAGTATTTGGGAAAAACTAAAATCATCATCTTTAATTGAACTGACCAACATCAGTTTTTTTTTTTATCACAAAATCTATCAGAAACATAAAATACAAGTAAGAAACAACATTGTTAAACTGCTTAAAGATAAAGAAAATGATATGTACAGAAAGGCAATTAAAAATAAGCATTGTGATACAATAAATACAATGAATATGAGATATCCTAACTATTACGCTCTATATATGGATAAATCCTGATGAGCATTTTTGAAAACTGAAAGTCTAAAAGATATATTGTAATGAACACTAGCACACACATTAACACCACACCACATCCCACAGTAACATTCTTTGCACATCACTTTAAACAATGCTTTATAAGCATTATTGAGAGGCATTGTAAAATTAAAAAAATTAAAAACTACAAGGGATTAAATTCAGACGTTATCCTATTGGAAACTATTAGGTTGTATAATATAGAGGGCAAAGGCTGGTCATGTCATTGGATGGCACTAAAATGTAAGGCATAGATTTAAATGTTTATGCTTTACATCATTTTAGCCTGAGATGCATTTTTGCAAGAAGGTCTAATTTAGATTTTGTTTTAGTTTTGGTGGCTGTATGGTTAAACATTTGGTAGTATGCAAGTCTCAAGTGAATGCAAATTAACATCAAGTAATTTTAAAATGGTTAATTTGATTGGTGTAGGCTACTGTTTTCCATTTCGTTGAAGCATTAATTTCCAGCTGATGCACACTGTGAATCCTCAAGTGAAAAAGTCTTTGGAAATGGCCTCCACAAAGTTGGGTGCCGACATGAGGATCCCGATGGTGCAGAGGATGGTGAAGAGGGAGAAAGCCATGAGACAAAGCCGGTCGATGACGGATGCAGCGAACTTCCACTCGTTGCACAGCGACTCCTCCTCGTCTTGGTCACGGAAGCGTTTGGCGATGTAGCGCACCTCGTCCAGGATCTTGGCCAGTTCTGGTTCCACGCTGCCCACTGTGGAGCTCTGCCCCGTGGGGAGCAGCACCTCGTCCTCGCCCGCTCGGCCCATCAGCCGTCCACACAGGACGCCTGAGTCTGGGGAGGTGGCGGCAGTCGAGTAGTGCATGCTCTCCAGGCCGCGGAAGCCGATGTACAGCATGTTGCCGTTGTTGGACTGGGAGGCCGAGGTGCTGGCGTTCAGGTCCATGCTGGTCAGGCTGCTGCGTGGGCCTTTGTTGTGACAGGCTGGACGCACCCGGGCCTCACCAGGCCGCTTCATGCGCAGGAACCAGGCGCACCAGTTGAGGAGGATGACTCGAGTCTGTGTGATCAAGCATAGCAAGAATCAGTGAATAAGGCTCTTATTAACTTAAGGCTTTTAAAGACAAAATACTATGTGAAATGGGTCAGTTTATGTAGGAAACATACTCAAAAGAATACACAGCTATTTTCCTCCTTGAAGTGTAATTTGTTTGGGTTACCACAAGAAACTGGCTGTAACATGCACAATAAAAGCAATATGTCAACAGTTCATTATAATGCACTCTAGTTATGGTCTTTGGCAACAAGACTGGAGGGAAATATTGAAATTTGTGTTAATGGGGTCGTAATATAATCTCAGATAATGGGTTAAGATGAAAAGACACTCACCCACTTTGGCATCTTGCCTCCATCAGGATCATGGTGGTGATACTGTAAGACCAGGACCGTTGCAATTACTGAGAGTCCAACGATGACCATGGTGGTGGCAAAGTACTCAGCTGGCAGAGAAAATAAAGAAGAGTAGGAGGAGATGTTAAGAATCGAGAGAGAGACATGGGTCATGCAGAAAGACAGATGCAGTTGAGATGGCATGGAGAAGAAGAAAAGAAAAAGGAAAGCTGCTAATTTCACTGTGTCTAATATGGTGAGTGCTCTAAACTCCAAAATTAAATCGGTAACCCTTTAAATTATAGGCCAATAATTACGCTGTAATGACCAGAAGTAATATCCAAGTAAAACAGATGTAATAACAGATTAAAGCATTAGATACAATATATAAATAAAAAAGGTGCTTTTACCAGTAATTGTATTAGTTGTAAGTGGCACTGCCACACGCTACCAAAAAAGGTGCTGGAGGTGAAGGATAAACTAGTTGAAAAAGGAAGAGACACACTGTCTCCATTAATTTATCTTCCACAGTCGGGAGGAACATTCATTACAGAAGGTGATGGCACCTAAAAGACACTAAAAGACAATGTAACATTGTGTCAAATATAATAATTTCAGGTAAAAATATACTGATTGTGCCGCAGTTTAAATATCTGGGTATTATTATTGATTCCAATCTTTCATTTAAAGCACATATTAAGAAAGTGTGCCACAAGGTCAAGTTTAACTTAGCCAACTTTAAATATATTAGAAAAGCAATGACATTTAGTGCAGCTAAATTATACATGAATGCCATGATTATGTCACATCTAACATACTGTCTGACAAGTTGGGGACAAACTAACAGCTCTACACTAAAGCCATTGGCAACCCTTTACAAACAAACCATTAAACCATTTTTCTTTTAACTAATTTATTTTAGGTTGCCTTTTGTCAGCTGGCCAGGGACAACAGCTGGAAATTATCCATGTAGGCTAAAGCTGCCCCATTTACTGTTACTGTTACAGTTAATTAATGGGGACTGTCCACGACATTATAAACTAATAAACTAAACTAACTAAACCTGTGCAGAAACAATCAATGTTTTTTCATCAGGTTTTCATTTGCTTGTAATGTAGAATGCATACAATAATACATATACACACAATACATATATATTTTAGAAAAGACATAAAATACTATATGTACAATATTCACATAGCTTTACAAACATACTCCATAGTATTTACTGGTAGCTACCAGTCATTCTAATGCTATAGAATGTTATTACATCTATTTTACTTGGAATTTACTTATTATTTCCTCTAATTACTACATAATTAATGGCCTGTAATTTAAAAAAAAAAAACCAAAAAATCTAAATATTGTATGGCTGCTAAGTTGTAGTTGCATTCTAAGATATTTTAACCCAAGGATCCCTGATAGAAAATGGCTACACAATCCTCCACACCTGCCTTCTCACTGATTGTGATTGAGCCACAGAGAGACATTGTAACTGCTTT
Organism: Centroberyx affinis; assembly: GCF_046629955.1. Classification (NCBI taxonomy): domain Eukaryota; kingdom Metazoa; phylum Chordata; class Actinopteri; order Beryciformes; family Berycidae; genus Centroberyx; species Centroberyx affinis. The sequence continues at coordinate 177,564 of NW_027280273.1, forward strand.
TAAAATGAGCCAGGCTTACCTATTAAAGGCACTGAGTCTGAGGTGGCGGGCATGATCTCAGCAACTAGCAGCATAAAGACCGTCAGGGAGAGCAGGACTGTGATTCCTGGGAAGGAGACGACAACTATGTTATCACTTCATTAAATGCTCTTCAGTATAATACAATGTGATGCTTCCAATACCACACCGTTATGAAATGTTCCCTTGATTATTTGATGTTGAAATGTGCAATAAATCCCCATGAGTCATATGAATGAATGAAATTATGATATTGTTAAGGTCTGGTGATCTTGATGGACTTGAGTGGAGTTTAGAATATATTGTATATATTTCTGCATGATTATTTATTACAGAATGACAACGATGATTCTAAAAGGCACAGCATCACTTTTCCATTCTTCAAAATGCATTGCTGCATAAATATGCAAAGGTTTAATTATGATCGTTTCCATTGCATAACATCACAAATACTCTGCATTTTATCATTTATTCATTCAGTTTTCTCTCATATATTTTCAGTTGCATTATACTCAGTTCTTCTCTGTTGTTTGTTTTGTGTTCCTATTTGTGTTGAATCAAGAGCTCCATTTCCTACTCCTTCCTCCATGCCTATACTGTATATTCTCATGCTAATTTTGCCCCGTTTAAACATTTTTACGCTATTGTACCACAATGTGGAGCTGCACAGCTGAGGTTGCAACCTCAGATTCAGAACGATGGAACAGTTCAAGCTAAGCGTTTGTGCAGTCACTCATTACACACAGCCTGAGAAGGTGCAAGCAGAGCGAAACGAACAGCTATCTCAAAACACTTGTGAGCAGACATTAGGGCTGGGCCGACCAAGAAGTTTTCACTAATGAGCTGGCATCGCTAAGCCGTTGGCTCTTGCAATATTGCAGAGGGACTGAGCATCTCAGGGGGATTAACAGGCAGTTCTCAGTTAACTCTACACATGCTGAAACACCTTTGACAGCTCCCCATATCCCCGCTTACAGCTTGCTTTGCATCGCCATGGCAACTGCTGCTTTCTCTTATCTCCGTGGAACGAGGGGTGTCAGAGGTGCATGTCCTCACCTTTCAGATTGCTTTGAGTGGTGCATATGCGGTCTCAAATGTTCAATGTCTTTATCAAATACGGAATGAATAAAATGAGATTGGGCTTTCCGGTAAAAAATATTTTCAGTTGTGAAACAAGAGCACAATATTGTTAACAAATCACTTCTAATCTTTGAACTCTTTGAGAATACAGAACAAGATTTCTCCTCCACTGACATTAAAAAGAAAGTACAGACAGCCAAATGACCCAATATGTTCTCAGAAATTAATAATGTTTGACTTGTGCTCAGGGGGATATAATGTTGGCACGTATGTATTTCTTGTGTTTTCAGTATATGAAAGCAAAGCTCAGAGAATGTAAGAGTCAGCACGCTCATACTAGAATATTCCTGAGATCCCTCGGTACATTTTTACAAATCATAATTTTTATGACAGCTCCACTCGGTTGAAATTAAATCTGTGAATAAATGCAACCATGAAATACATCTCTCAGCGTGTGTTCATCATTCTTTGACAGGTGATGATGATGATGACAGTGGGTGGGCGGCTTGATTTATTGACTTCATATAGGTTTTGTGAACACACACACATGCACACCCTCACACATACTTTAGAAGGGAGTATAATTCATGAAGTATGCCTGATGTGTGCAGTGAAGTATACAAACCTCTTTCAATATTATTTTGATATAAGGAGTAATAAGACCTACATTAGAACATATTACACTTCACATGGTGTCAAGCAGTTCGCAATTCATTTTTTCCTCTGTCCTCCTATGAGCGATTTAAACATCTGAAGAGCCGTTGTCCCCGCCCAAACACACACACACACACACACACACACACACACCCTCACATACACATTTTAGAAGGGAGTATAATTTAATAACTTCACACATCCACAAGTACATGCATCTGGCTCTTAAGCACTGTTTGGTTAATGAAGGAAGCCAGCTGCAATGCAGGCCTCTAATCTTTTGAGCAAGACACAACCGCATAAATCACCACCCCAACCCACCCCCTGCAGGTACTCTCTTCACCAGGCTGTATAATTTATACAGCATGAAATGTGCACAGGCATTCAAGTCAACTGTGACAACTGGGATAGGACGGAATAGTCTCCATGGTCCATTGAAAGTTATTATCAGCTGACTTCACAAGGCCACACAGGAATTGGCTTCATAACAAACCATAGGATTTCATGGAGGGAACAATTACTCAAGAACCAAATGGGCTAGTGTATAAAGTTATTATAGACAGAGAATTATGAAAGAGCATTAGAGGGGTTGGACTGTAAACTCGGGCTGTAAAGGATATTGAGGGATTTGATTATGATCTCATTTTTTTTTTTTTAAGCCAGTTCGTTTAAACAGCACTGTTTTGCACACAGGTGTTATCCATAGAACAAACACATCATGCCACATAGCCAACAAAGTAATGCTAGAGTGATGGATGTGTGTAAACATTGTGATCTGAAATCACAAAATATCAAAGCACTCAGAGTTGTGAAGGGCATGTCATTCTTACTGGCTGCATCAAAGTTCCTGGGACTGATCTGAGAAAGTGCAGCGGTGAATTATTTTGGCCAGAAAGCAAGAGAGCAAGCAAGAAAGCAAGCAAGCAAGCAAGAAAGCAAGCAAGCAAGCAAGCAAGAAAGCAAGTGAGAAAGAAAGATAGCGATAAAAGAAAGCAGGAAAGAAATCAAGAAAGAAAGCAAGGAAGCAAGAAAGAAAGCAAGCAAGAAAGAAAGAAAGCAAAAAAGAAAGCAAGAAAGCAAGAAAGAAAGGAAGCAAGGAAGGAAGGAAGGAACGAAGGAATGAACGAAGGAAGGAACAAAGGAAGGAATGAAGGAAGGAACGAAGAAAGAAGAAGCTCCTTTCAAATATTGGAGCTACAAGATATCAGCCACAAACTCTTTCTGGCAAGCACAGAAATGCAAACATGAGGAAGTTTCTATTCCAAGAAAACCTGTGGAAACACCTTGACTTGACTCAGCTGCCTGATCTACAGAGACATGACATGGAAGGATCAAATGTTGTGGAAGAATATCATGAGTTCAGATTCAAGGAGATGTGCGAGCTTATTAAGGTACTGATCTACAAGGAGAGGGCTATTCATATCCAGAGATTATGTAAGGTGTTAGACGTGTGGAAGACTCGATGTAGAGAAACAGGTAGCGCTCAGAGATGAAGCAGAGATTATTAGTTCTGTCAGGAACTGGGCAGCTCCACTGTGTACAGGGCCAAGCTGGAGAAGTGTGTTGAATGAAAGCCTAACATGGTGGCCTGTTGTTCATACATTATGTTACCTGCCAGTGCAACAGCATAACTGATGCAGCAGGAGAGAGCACTGTGTGTGTGTGTGTGAGTGCTGTGGAGTGTGTATTGATTAAAAGTGAGGCAGAGATGTTCGTTTTGTAAAGCGGGTCACTGGGGTACAGAAAGGCAGTTCGCCAAACTGAATTTACAATTGAAATAAGTCTAAAGGCCGGATGAAAAATGTACAGAGGGCTGTGTCTGATTCATACAGACTCCAGATTCGCAACACTGCACCGGAGCTGCAGCCAAGAGACTTGGAGGTGAACCAAAAGAAGAAATCCATTTCTACTTTTGCTTGCAATGATTGAAAAGCGAATGCAAGCTGTCCATATAAACACTCACATTCATTGACAGCATTGAACACCACTAATTTTTCTGATTTTTTTTCATTTTGATCATTGCCTTTTCAAACACAATTTTCATTTGAATTTGGTGCGTTCACACTAAGCATGTTTGGAGCAAGCGTTTGTGTAGCCAAGTGAGAACAATGCCATTCAAACTGGGATGGCTCCAAATAACTGTACTGAGACGCCTGAAAATGTGAGAACTGCGATGTGGTTCGTTAGGAGTAAGAACTTAATCCGAAGCAACTACAGGAAACAACCCCAAAATAGGGTTTATGGGTAAAAGGAAACGGATGTTGATATCCAGCAGTTCCTCATGCTTGGAAAGCCTATAGCATAACAAAATGAAGTGAGGGCAAACTGCAGTCTGGACTGATGCTCATATTCAGCTATTTCTTCATGTGTTCTTAACTGGTATGAACACTACAGAAGATAAATTACAGCAGAGAGTGCAAACTAGTTCATCATGCTTAGCTAAAGTTACAGGAACTAGAATCAGATTCGTTTTGAATCCTCCCCACCACCAAAATCTCTAACCTGGTGGGATGACAGGTTACCAATACTCCAATATACAAAGTACTTGTGAGTCCATGTGACTTTTGTTTACTAGCCCTGGTTCACTTGTAATAATTGGGCAGCATGAGCCTAAACGAACCAAATACAAAAATGCAGCAAAGTAAACTTTTCCACTGTGGTTTGGATCAAAAAACCCAACTGGTGTGATCACACTCTACTCGTACTTTCTGTATCTGGAATTAAGCAGGGCAAGGCAAAGGATCTATGTTTGCTTGTGTGTGTGTGTGTGTATGTGTGTGTGTGTGTGTGTGTGTGTGTGTGTGTGTATGTGTGTGTGCGTGTGTGAGTGTACCAGCTCCCTCACCCAGTGAGATCTTCTCCCCAGAGTCGGCGGGCAGCAGGAAGACAAGCAGAGCCAGAGTGGAGATGAGGACACATGGGATGAGCAGATTGAGGCCGTAGTAGAGGGTCCGTCTCCTCATCACCACAGTGAAGGTCACGTCTGGGTACGGCTCCTTACAGCAGTCGTAGAAGCGCTCGTTCCTCCGTCCCGGGACCTCTGTGACACAAAGCAACATACGATCTATTCAGAAATTGAGAGGTTAGAACAGTGGAATGTTACGATTATGGATGTTTTGATCCCCATTGCTAGGGTTTGCTTAATTCTGGAAATCTAAGATGCACTGGTAGGGTTTGGAACAATTTCTGAATTGAATTGAGAATGCATGGTAAATTCCAATTCAGTTGCTGGAGTTGGAATTGGAATTAGAAGTGGAATGCCACCCAGTTCTAAGGAAACAGCATTTGAATTGAATTGGAATGACAGGAAACAGAATTGAATTCCATGAAATTCCAAGTTGTCTTGACTTGCTAAACTTTATAAATCAAACATTATGAATCAAATAAAAAACAGTTAAACAAAACAAATGCATTAAATCATAATACATGTATTAAGATTACATGTTATGCATCAAATACCAAGTTCCCTTTAACATTTTATGATATTCAGTATTGATAATGTAACACTATTACATTTTCCAGTAGGTTTTTTTTTTCCAATTCCAATTCCAATTCCAATTCCAATTCCAATTCCAATTCCAATTCCAATTCCAGTTCCCATTTCAATATAATTTCCTCAGTTGAATTGGAATTTTAGAGTTCATTCATGAATTGACCCCAACCCTGGTATATATAGCAGTGTAAAATATTATGATTTGTTCTCAATTGGAAACATCTTCATCTTGAAAGATGCTAACAATCTAAGTGTGATTTTTTTCACTCAATGTTGTTGCTTTTCTTGTTGTGAACACACATTCAAACACTGAAGCAGAAATGGGAGAAAGCTGCTTTTCCAGTCCCTGTGATGCTTGGAGTGAACAGAATAAATTGATTATAGGTTTGCAGAGATTGTTTTTTTTTTTTTTTTTTTTAGAAATGATTACGCTCAGGCAACAAAGAGATCAAGGTATCCAGCTCTTTAGCCTCTGGGCAGAGCTGAGTGTGTTTTCAGATTCCTTTCATGGAATGTAAATTGCATTTGCGATGCACTTTGGAGTGTCAACCCCCTCCACCTCTTGGGTCATTACTCCCTCTTACCCACAAGATCCCACTCTCCATTGGCAATGTAGCCGGTGATATCCGCCTCCACCATCTGCAAGTCCAGAGACCAGCCCCCGTACGTCCAGGAGCCAAACTTCAGGTCGCACCTCTGCACATCAAAGGGGAACCAGCGCACATCGATATAGCAAGTGCTCTTGAAGATCCCTGTTGCGAGGGGGAACAGGAAAAAAAGACTGAGGAGGAGAACAGAGAGGCTTATCAGTTAATAGAGGATCGCAAGGACACTTCACCATGTAACGATATAGAAAGCTGTTGGAGAGAGAGATACAGAGAGAGATGGGAAGGAGAGAGAGCGAGCGAGGGAGAAACAAACAGACGGAGTGATATTAATAAGAGCTGCGATAGACAGTGTATTCAACTAATCTAGGAAACAGAGGCAGCGAGGGAGATTGAAAAAGAAATTACAGTGCACAACAGCTGGAGAGACAGAGAGAGAAGATATGAAGTCAAAGTGCCATCCATCCCAACGAGAGTAAAAAAAAAAAATCCAATTTTCCAATAAGATGAGAGTGGCCAGTAATCCCTCAGGAGAGACAGGCACCAAAATAATTTCCAGCCATATTTAAGAAACATATGAGAGGTCGGCAGTAAACAAAGGTCTCTTCTCTCTCGCCGAGCCACAAAGATGATAAACCTCAAAAGGGAACGAATGGGGCTAGGGAGCAGAAAAATAGACAGACTGCTATTTACTGCAATGGAGCCTCACCAACAAAGAGAAATTTCAGGAAATCCAAATGATCTTGAATTCCCATCTAGGTCGTTTCTGCACACCATTTTACTCATTTAATGCCGCATTGTTGTGCGCAGTTCAAGCAGTGACCGACTTTGTTTTGTGCGAGCCGGATTCAATGAGGGTTCATTTGGAATAAAGTTAAGAGGCAATTTGCTTGTGACAGACGCAATCAATTCAGAGGAAATCCAGTGATGGAGCTATTTACGCCTGTATTGATTAAGATGCTGAGGCAAAGCAGGCCAGCGCTTTTGCATAGTAAGGGGGAAAAAAAAGAGGGAAGAGGAGCTTGCCAGGGAGCGCAGTAATCACCGGCTGTGACAGGAAGGCCTTCTGGTTAAATGTGCATCTGTGTGCGTGTGTGTATGTGTGTGTGTGTGTGTGTGTGTGTGTGTGTGTATACAGATGGGTTGATGGTTTTACAGAAAGTGTCATAGATCTTTTATGACTGCACAGCCTGGCAGTAGTGGGTCAGTAGGGGCTTGATCAGGAAAGTGCTTCATTGCTAGAGGCTCCTGGCACCGACAGTGCAGGGAGGGAGCTGAGAAAGGACTGGATCCAAGCATTTGAAGCTTCTGACATTATACTGCTATTCCTGCAGCAACACAATTTCGCAAACTCAGAATGAGCAAATCAACAGTGAATATCTTGAATAAAAGTGTTAATAGAGCGACAGTTTGCCATAATAAAACAATCAGGATGAATGATTTGCCTGAACTCATGAAGAGAAGTGAATAAAAAGACAAGCAAGAGAACACAACACACACACACACACACACACACACACACACAGTGTAATACACGACAAGGACAGTGAAGTTGAAAAAGCCTTAGGATTCTCTACCAGCCTGAGGGACTAAGCTCCATAAAGCTGGCACTCCACCATGAAAACTCCACCAGCAGCTGCTGTCCCCTTGTTAATTTCAAGCCTTTGGGAAGATCTCAGTCACAAGAGGATACCCTGTTTCTTAGGTAGGAGCTCGTTTGCATAAAAGTGCTATAAAGGTAAAAGTCTCCAGTTTTCATATTTGAATCTGTGAAGATCCTATCTGTTTGAAGATGCATGGCTGTTATTAATGCATCGCTCGCAAGCTCTAAAATCAAAGCAGAGCTGGCGTTCATAGTTTTCTTTTTTTTTTTTTGTAAATTCATAAAAGGTATATTCAATATCAAAAGATGACTGTGAATCAAAAGGCCAGGCTGTCAGCTATTGATTCTAGCTATTTTCTTTTGCACATCATTAAGTCATGTTAGAAAAAGGATATCTCATTGTAGTGAGCCTCCCCCTCAAATCAAATGCACATTAGTAATGAAAGAGAATATCCACAGTGTATCTCAGTGGTCTAGAGTTAATATTTGATCTATGGCTGTGATGACTGCACTATTCCACCTTTTGATGCTATACTAGACTCAGAGGCACAATATCACAATTTTTTTTGCAATACCACACCAGAGAATAGTGACAACTAGCTGTTAAATAATACATGCCCAGTCCTACTGAGGGTACAAACAGGCTAATGGCAGACATGGGCTGTTGGCCTATATGGACAGTGAATTTTGATAGTTATAATAAAATACTTACTATACTTTCAATTGTTTTACTATTATTATAATGCAGGTTTTGAATCATAACATGCTGGTAGTACTGACATATTGTGCACCTCTAATTTGGTCACACAAACTTTTATACAATAGCTGTCACATTATTATGGAGCCCATAAAGTCCCGAAAGGTGATATTTTTTTCCATATCATTTCCAAACATTTAACTTTCTGTAACTGTGACAAGCCTTAACTGCCTTAACTCCTGTAGAATCTCTAGACAAAATATCAGTGTTTAGAAATACTGTTTGGTTAGAAACATTAACTACTTCTTTAGATCATTTAGATTTACTAAAGGGAGGGAAGTGTGTACAAGAAGAATCAATTCATGGTATACTTTTGGCAATCTTTTCAACAGTCTTTACATTGCTGTTAATGCGAGTTCAGCTGTGGAAACCAGATGTTATTGAAAAAGGTAGCATCATTTATTCTTTCTCCATATTTCTTATGTGCAAATATGGTATTGTTGCTTCTTCTCACTAACTGAAAAGAGGGCAATGATCCAACATCTAACATTTCCAATTACTATGAAATGACTTGGAAAACATGCTCTCCGGCTAAGTTGATTTATTGTAATTGTGGAAATTGGATTACTGTTCCAGGTTGTAGTCATACTTGAAACCCTTTAACAACTTAAGAGCGGGGGGCATTAGAGGTGTATGATGATTTAGAGTTGTTTTGTGCCTTGCTGAGGGGGCATCAATGTCTAAAACCCACTGGCATGATAAGAGAGAAAAGCACAAAGTACTTAGATCTTATCAAAACTCAACAAAATCTCAATAAGTACAGACACCATAATCTCTCATTAAGTATCCTCAAACTAACTATTCTAATTGCTGCTTTAGACCCTTTGACATCTCAGTTAGATCGGATATTGATTTCAGAAGCACCTCTGAATCCAAGCAGACACAGCAGCGCTCCATCCACATTGTTACTCACAAGTTTCCAGGCTAAAGGGATATTACATGGTGCAGAGGAAGGCCTCGTGGATGTTGAACATCATGAACAATGTGAAATAATTCCTGCAGTTCTCCGACTTCTAACCTTTACAAGTCACTGTCATTTTGTTGTGGAGCACCCCTTCTTTTTTTTTTCTTCTGCTTTAAATGATAAGTTTAGTGATTTTGGACCTTTATATAATTTGTATCTTACATACCTGAGTTGAGAGTAAACACAATTCCACCATTACGCACACTTTCACTAATCAGGAAATCAGAGAACTATTTTTCTCTGCTGCACTGCTGTGGGGTGAAAGTGCGTTACTGGTGGCGTGATCTAGTTTTGCGAACAGTCAGGTCAGATTGTAAACAGTTGCACATGCAGTCGGGGTTTGGTAGAAGACTATCCGCTTAGTGGAAATGGTGTGGTGTTGCTGCTGTCCGGGCTGTAAATATAAATGCTGAACAGCTGACTCTGGAGCCAAAATTCTCTGCGGATCCAAATACTAAGAAACAAATTACATATAGGTCCAAAACCACCGCACTTATCCTTTAACACACCCTGCCTGAAGATATAACACAGCTCAATCCAGTAACTGTTTATCTACAGATCTGATGCTCCAGTGTGAGGATTAACCAGACAGAGAAAGCTTATGAACCTTACCTGGAGGTAAGTAGGAACAGGAGCCAGAGGAGTTGACCAAAACGTTGGTGTGGAAAGTAGCGTCAAACCTCTCATCTGCACTGTAGACAACATGGACTATATCAGTATTTACTGTAGTTGCTTTATCTGTAACTACAGTAAATCTCCAGTGAAAAACACCTTCATAATTTCATATACCCATATATATATATATATATATATATATACCCAACTCTTTGCAACAACCATCATCAATCATGATAATCCAGCATACATTTGGATGAGCCACAAACAGCAACAGGGACACAGATGGGGGGAAAAAAACAAATATTTCTCTAACTCATTACTGCGCCAGGTTTTACATACAGTACATGAGGCTTAGGTACAAGAGACGGCACATTTCCCTGGAGATGGTTATTCAGTGGTTACCCTCATTCTCCCCTGTTACCCACAATTCACTCCTTCTAAATGAACTCCCCAGAGGTTGAGAGAGGGTTGATTTGAAGTTGAAAGAGTTGTTGCTCAAAAAGGAAAAAAACACTCGGTGTGCCGCCGAGTCTAATCCAAAGAGTCTAAAACCGAGGTTTTAATGGGACAATGACAAATGAAGTACAATGTTTTTTCCTCATTAGTTGATGGGAGAGTAGAGTGCCTCTAAGGTGATTTGTTTAGATCTTTTTTTAAGATTGATTAATAGCGATCTGCATAGCTTTTTCCATATGGCACATGTAATAGAATCCCACATTTTTATATTTATTATTAAGTGATTTATTACATCAAAGCACTCTTCTAGATTGTATAGATCAAACTGTAGAGTGCAACTAACCTTCTGATTCACCTTACACTGTTACACAAATACAATACTTAAGCTTTATGCATTGGTCTCTTAAAATTGTTCCAGTGGTAAGACCAATAGTTTTTGAAAATGAATGAATTCTGAGTTATCATGTGATTGTTCAGATAGGAATAAAAAAGAAGCCAAAGTTGCATGAGTGCATTTACACACATGCAGAATTCTGGATAATATTCTGTTTTAAGGTATTTTTCAGGATAAGCTGGTTATATCCATTTTTCATATTCTGCTTGTGAGTCTGCCCGTGTGTTTACATAAGCAGGATATTCTGAATAAGCCCTCGGATAACAAGGGACCTTAAGCTTGTGCAGACCTCATGAAAGAAACAAGAGTAAAAGGGATAAAATGTGTACATGCTGAATATTACAGCTAATGTTAGGATGCAGTAACCTAGGTATGATATAGTAACAGTTTATTTGGGGTTTATTTTGAAGGCAATATGATGTTTTTTGTCTTGTCTACTTAAGAATCACAATAATGTGATCTTAGTGTCCATGTAAACACACTCTTTCCCACTGCTTGTAAACATGTTTAAAACAAGGCAACAGTAAACATGTAATCTCCTATGTATGATGCAGTCATCATTTGGGCTAATCATTTAATATTATGTTACCCAATGCTTGTTTAGTATGAAGCATGGTCTTTGTCAGTGGAATCATTTGTGTGCTGTCATGCGTCATATCTATTTTAAAAGCCAGAACTCAGTGCCAAAATGCATCATTCATACAAGTTTGTCAAAATCGGACCAGTGGTGTCTGAGATTTCACATTTGAATTAAAAATTTTGACCTTTAACGATAATGCCCCATTTGGCCAATCAGTGTCATTTGTAAGAATAGCTTAATGTGTGTAGCAAGTTTCATGTCAATCAGACTTATATGGTGTATAGGAGTTAAGGACTTAAGAAATTTTGCCCTTTAATTATAGCGCCCCATCAGGTCAATTTGTGCGGGTTTTTTTTTACAGATTTACTTTTTAAATGCCAGACCACAGAGCCAAAACGCATAATTCCTCCAGATTTCATCGAAAGCGGACCAACTGTGTCTGACATATTATATTTCACTGTACTTAGGTAGGTATAGTGCCCCCATCAGGCCAATTTGTGTAATTTTTTATATATACTGTATTTTTTAGACGCCAGAACACAGTGCCAAAATGCATTGTCCCTTCAAGTTTCATCAAAATTAGTCACTTCTGAATCACATTTGAGTGTGAAATTTTGACTTCTTAATTTTGATTTTAATGCTGGAACACAGTGTGAAGATGCGTCATCCCCCGAAGTTCACCTGATTTTATCTTGTGCAGGAAAATCATGCATTTACAGTCTGATACCACGCATATCCAACTGCACCAACAACCCAGGCCTGGTTAGCGAGTCTGACGTTACAGTGCCTACCTGTTGTACAGCAGAATGTCTGGCTTCCATATGAGATGGTCAGGAAATCTCACATTGGTCACACCAGGGTAGTCAGATGTATTCCACTGGAGGTAATAATCATTCCAGTACTGTGGGATACAGAAACGTAACGCACTTATCATGTTTCATACACACATTCTTCACACATCCTTAAAGCCAAGCCAAGCTCATCCGGGGCATGTTAAAGCCTCTGCTGCCAGGTGAAAACTTTCCATCTTGGCAGACACTCAAGGCTGGATGTTTACTTGCATAAGCCTTGTTTGAAAGCTCAAGCTGGGATTTGACCCTAGTGTGTGTTTGTGCAGTGGCAGAACACACTTACTTCCTTTGTACTGGCTGAAAGAAATGTTGTGATGGCTGCTGTGGATAACATGGTGTCGTTACAAAAATTGAGTGCAATCTTCTGTGGCAGAATTATATTTTTCATTTTCCAAAGAGCCTCCTTTTTGCAACTCAAAGCAATATTAACTATTACGATACTGCATTGTAAACTGTGAAAGCTGGCATTGAAATAATTGAAGAGTATCAGACAAAACACATAAAAAAAGCAGTTTCCATGGTGAAAGAAACTAGAAGTTGTGTATTTCAACAGCTGTTCATATCAGCTGTTGTTGAAACACACTGCTGTTGTTGCAAGTTGGAAATAGAAGATCAGAACAAGAACTGTCTCCTCTCCCTTTGGTGGATATGCGTGTGGTGAGGAGATTGTTTTTAACACAGCCAAGAGGTAATGTCACTGCCATGGGATTTTTTTAATCAAAGCCTTTATATGACATCTAAAGCCCTGATACCTAAAATAAATAAATAATAGGTTCAGGACAACGTGGCAGGCGCGCTTGAGTACTTTTACAGAACTGTGCTCACAGTTGCAAAAACCTATTAGTTGGTTTATTTCTGTGGGTTTCTCTGGCAAGATGGACACAAAGTAGCAAGAGAAAAACAAACAAAAACAGACTAAAAGATAATACTGAATCCAGGATCACAGAGACCCATGGAAATGTCCCAATTTGTCAAAACACACTCTGTCGCCTACGTTTTCCCTGTATACCACCCACTTTACATCCAACTTCTGACGCATGCCGAATCCCAAAATACCCATACACATAAACGGAAACCCCATTACCACCACTGACTCTTTTAAATTCCTCGGAACATACATTAGCAATAACCTGAAGTGGAAAACTAACACTGAACACATCACTGCAAAAGCTCAACGACGACTTTACTTCCTTAGGCAGCTTAAAAAATACCGGATCAAGCATCGACTTCTCGTTCTGTTCTACTCAGCCATCACTGAGTCCATCATCACATCTTCTATTACAGTATGGTACGGCAGCCCTGACAGTCAAACACGGAAAAAACTACAGCGGATTGTTAACAAGGCATCCAAAATCATAGGCAACCCACTCCCCTCAGTTGAATCTCTACATAGGCTACTCACCGGACTATAAAGCAAGCAAAGAAGATCATCTCTGACCCCTCACATCCTGCTCATCACCTCTTGTATGTGGCTGTGTGTAATATGTTTCTGCTGTTGTATCACTGTATTGTTTCACAATAATATGTGTCCATGTATGTATTGTGCTGCAGAGTTTAATATACAATACCGAAAACAAATTCCACCAGCCTTGGTCGTGTGGCTAGTAAACAATCTATCTATCTATCTATCTATCTATCTATCTATCTATCTATTTATCTATCTATCTATCTATCTATACTGATTATAGTTATTATATTAAAGTTGGATATGTCTCAACTGGTAGGCTACTGTTTGTTTGTATCATAGCATGGAGTAGAAAGCACCATCATAAGCCAAATCTGACTTCTCTACCAAACAAAGTGCTTGAGTGAAACTTTAAAAAACCTGCTCACTGAAGTGCAATGTGTATGAAACAAAACTTAACACATACACACTAGCTTCCCATTGCAGTCAAGCATGCAGTGGTAACATGGGCCGATACAGTTGTCCTTAACAATGCACTAAAATGATTAACATAATCAAAAGCCACTCAAATTTTCTTTTTATTGTGTTTTTTTTTTTTTAAACACTGTCATTTTTCAGTTCATTTACATTCTGCTCGTTCCAGCCCTGTCCTGAGGCAGCGTCAGGTGTTATATAATTACTATTCTTTGGCCAAAATGACGAGGCACAGCAGAACATGCAGTCTTGTAGAGCCATCTACAAAATGTCAAAATAACATGATTTATTATTTATGATTTATTTATTTAATAGTAACAGTGCATATTAATGAACATTTAAGACCAAATGTAAATATGCCATATATTATATATACAGGCTAATTTTCATCTGTTGTCCCTTGGCAGGTTGATGTCACATTTAAAAATACATGTCACAGTTTAATGAATCGACATAAATAATTTCCATTGGGAATAAATATATCTTTATAACATTTAAAGTTCTTTTCCTGGAGACCACACAAGGTGACTGAGCCAGAGAAGGCTCACAGAAGACAGATACTGTAGATGCTGTCTGTGCTATCTTGTGTTTTGCGGGCTGACGTTGATCTTGCAGGGTGTGGAGCAGCACCCTGAAAGATTGAGTGAGACTGCTGTGATTCCAGAGGGTGATTTAAAACAGCCCAAACAGCCTCGATACAGCCTGCTGACGGTGCAGTAGCAGGGAACCAGTGTCACACAATGGATGGGCTGCGATAAAACATCTGTGTTCATTTACCTCGTCTGACTGTAACGTGGAGCAGAAAATTGCATTTTGCTTCCATGGAAGAGAAACAGGTAAAGACTGTGTACCAGTAGATGTGACGAAGAAGCGTGTGAGACAAAGATTGTACATTCCAATACAGTCATATTGAATTAGCTGAAGACGTTGTGGGTCAGTGCCGGGGTTAGGGATGGAATTAAACACACACTTGGTCTCATAGGTTGAGTGTTTGGTCGGTTGATAACGTAGATGTCAGGGTGAGGTGCAGAGTTATAGATGGTATATTTATGGTTAGATGGTTAGATGGTTAGATGGTTAGGGTTAGAGGGTAAGAGTTTTTCTGCAAAATAGCTGCCAGGGTCACAGTATCACAAACACAAGTTGAGGTGTTCACGTTTCTTAAAAGATAGTTTCAGTGAGCTTGCATGCACAGTTCACAATATTATTTATGATGTATAGTGTGTATATGATTTATAGCTGATTTATAGGGTCTCCAGCAAATTTATCAATTGTTAAACTTCACCATTATTTCATTTACAAGAAGTTAACACAATTAGAGAATGTAGAAGAATGATGATTTTGATCATAGTTTCACTGTTATCTCTCTACCTACAATACAGATAATTATGGGATTCTGGACAAAATCATATCTAACTATAAAACTATTCTCAGATTTGGGTCCAAGAGACAAAATCTCATCAAATGGGAGTCCATGGCTCTGATGTGGACTAAATTAGGGGTCCTTGATATGGAAAAAGTTGAGAATCACTTATTTATTGTATGTATATGATGTATGTATATGATGTAGTAAATTATGTATATGAAGTAAAACAATAATAATACACTTTTTCACCTTTCTTAACAAGGTTACAAGGTGATTTATAATAAAATGAGATGAAAAAATGTAAATAAAACAGTAAACATTGAATACAGATAATAGGTAAAGGAATAAAACAAAGGTAAGAGCAAGCAGTACAAGTGTGATCAAAGGAAGGAACTAAAACATACACATATCGAACCAGAAAAGACCTACATAACATGAAGATGTTAAAAGGCAGTTATGTATATGATGCATGTATATGATGATATATGATGATATATACGTATGTATGATGTAGTATGGTATATGACATGTATATGGTATGTAAAGCCCTTTGAGACTTGACTGTATATTAGACTTGGCTATATAATATAATATATATAATGTATATATATAATACACATAATATATATATACATAATATAATATAAACTAGATTAGACTACACTAGACTATTCTAAATCACAATAATAGCTTTTATTCCTATAGCGCCTTTTCTTTTCTTGTCTCAAAGCTCCACACACAGCACCAAACAACAGTGAATGTTCACTCTGCTGTAAATTAAAAGTCAGTCACGGTGGCAGATATTCGCACTATAGCTGTAACATCTCAGGTGTTGCATTGGATACATCACACATCAGTAAGTAAATCAGTAAGTAAAGCAATGTCCATCTATGCTGCTCCACTGGAAACACGTGGACAGCTGGCTGACAGACAACTGCATCTCCAATGACCGTAGCATCACCTGGCTAATTCATACATCTGCCACATACATGCTCATACATACATTACATACTGTATCTGAGAGAGAGTTGCATCATAATCTCTCCTATTATCTCCAGCAGAAGTTCCTCAAACAGTTGGTACAAATACAAGATAATGTCTTACCAGTTGCAGCCATATGTTAGTTGTTAAAACCTGGTTCTTCTCATCCTGTTGAAAAAAAAACATAAAGTCTGATGATGCATGATGCTGAGGCAGCTATAACACATCTGCTGTATTATATTGTGTTTATTCAGATTTCTAAAAATGCATCCACCCAACCAAAAAAAATCACAGCATCTTCAGTTATTTTCAAAAATTACATTTTATTGGTTCATAGGTTGAGTTTCACAGATAGGGTTCAAGTCTGTGCTATGTGTTTACTTTTTTCAATTTAACTAATTAAGTTTCAAAATGGAACAATCAAGCTACTTAAAACTGCTTAAATCTCAAACTCAAAACTTAAAATGCAGACTTCACTTCAGAATGATGCTGCTAGTCAATGGCAATAGAAAAAGAATGGACTATTTAGCAATGATGACCATTTAGGACTAAGAGCATGAAATAGTGTAAATTCAGATTAAATATTTAATTACTTTAATGTATGTTTTCTAATAATTTCTAATATTTATTTATTTATGATTGGTTTTGATATCTTCCACAAACAACACCTGCTTATACTGTATGGCTCAAGTCCTTTTAAGGGTTTTGAGCAAGCATCCCATAGATTAGACCATGATTATCTTAGTTAGACATCTGAGCTCAGAAGTAAAAGATCCAAATTCTAGACATGTACATGAAAAACACTTAAATGTTCTATTATAAATATTCTAGATTAAGGTCTGCTCTTGGTTTAACACAAACAGTGTCTATGAAAACCTCTTATCTCAGATGTTAGTTTTTCACGTAATGACAAACGTCCATCAAAACAGCAAGATTTTCACACACAAGTGGTACTGAACAACTGGATATCCTTCCACATGAGAAAAGCCTTTATCTTAGATGTGCAGTGAGCAGCCAGTGTGTCTTTCTCCCCTTTCAATAATTGATGCTTATAGACTATAACCTGGCCAGGAAAGAGTTACCATTAATGCTGCCATGAAGTCTGTACACATGCCAGCTGTGTGTTCAGTGCCATAATTTACTCACCACATCCATGATCTGCATGAGGCTGAAGCTGAAGTGCACGGTGAGGGTGTGAGAGTCATTGAAGACGGGTCTCTCCAGTGGGTTGTAGTCAGCCATCAGGTCTCTGTACAGTCTGCGCTGGTGTTCCCCTTGAAGAGAAACTACAGAAGACAATGATGAAGACAAAATATGCACTGCAAAAAATCTCCATTTAATCCATTTAGTCTATTATTGAGTGACTTGACTTATTCTTAAAATAAGTGGAAAAAATCTCCCTACAAAGTTAGATAATTTCACTTGTTTCCAATGCAGAGTAAATTGTTTCAAGGATTTTGTAGAATCAAGAGTCATTTTCTTGATGGTAGTGCAGTGATCTGCCTTTTTCTGACTTGTGTCAAGATATTGACACTCATTTCTATAGAATTCCTGAAACAAGTAAAACCGCATTAGAAGCAAGTGGATTTATCTCACCTCATTGGCAGAATTTTTCTCTTGGTTTAAGAAAAATAAGATTTGAAGGCTGAATATGAGACTATGACTTGTTAGGATGGATGTTTTTTGCAGTGTGGACAGTGCTACAGATGACTGGACTGTCTTACTGTCATGATAACTGCAGAAAGAGAGAGACAGAGAATGCTAGTCAATATACACATATTCAATTGCATTGCCAAACTCACATCCAGACAGCCACATTGGCTTATTAGTATATTTTTGTTATATAAATGCAATTAAATGACTGCCTGAGACAGCAATGCAGTTCAATGACTTGACAATTATATGTGTTTACTATGATTTAAAGCAATAATCCATACGTTTTTTTATACAAATTAATGTCTGTTTTGTTCTCTATTGTCGACTGATATAACACAATATTGACTGAAGCTACAGCCAGCTCATACATTTGCTGTTCTAAACACACAGAAAGTGATGCGTTTTACATTTCTTGCAGTCAGGCAGAAAGCATGGTTTAATTAAATGTAAACACCAACCAAATTACTATTGAACTTTGGACTAACTTATGTCACTATTCCATTGTCAGTTACCTGCATGATAACCACTATTCCTATTCTGGGTAGTTAGCATGAGCAGCGATAGCCACCATGACTGAACAGACAGAGAAAAGAGCGCCACCTACAGAAACTCAAACTTCAACAGAAAATCCAAGGAATACGACGTCATAGTACTGAACCGGTTGACTGACAGGTGATTTCTGGGAAGTGCAGTGCAGAAACACCACAGCAATGAGCGCTTAATCAAACAAACAAGGACCGTGCAGATTACCACTTAAACAACGTTGACAGGAAACGCATGTTATGACATGGAAACACTATGAATAGACGTCACTATAATGCAAACCGTGATGATTTCCCAGCCAAGCTTGGAATGGGTATGGTGAGTTTTTTTGAAAGTATTCATGAATGCCAAAAATCATCTCAGGTAGGGTCAACACAGTGCATCTGACAAATAGCTTCACAGTTTCCTCCAGCTGTCTCTGGGGCTGAGAAAAACACGCAGTCCAGACAAGGCTCAAGGTTAATAGATGAACTAGATGAATCTCACTGTACAGTCTCAAATAAGACCTGTCCCTCATTTTAACACACTCCTGTCTCCACTCTTGAATTATGGAGCATTTTGGCAGCATCTATTTACTTCGCTAATGGCCGTAGCCCAATTATCCTAAACCACCTATGGGAAAGCACTTTAGCCCGATGATTTGGCAGAGAGTTTGGAGGGCTTGTTGTCTGTAGGCCTCCTCTACTCCCATCGCTCTGCCCTCCGTCGTATCCTGTTCTTTCATAAAAGGGACTCTTAGAACAGAAAGATCAGTTGAAAGCTTGTCTTTGTCCATGGCTGAATCCCCCTCGGATCTGCCCCCCCAACCTGCCTCCCCAACCCCCCATAATCAAATTTCACCATGAGCATCAGCAAGATGACATCAATGTGTGTTATTGTCCAAAGATGTATCTGTAATACATCCAAGTGCATTACAGGCCATGAGAGCGCACAGGGAAAATTTCTGATATCTTGCCAATATGATGCTGACAGTGAGCTGGGAGCCATGTGAGGGAGAAGCAGAGCCTCGATCTCCTTTAAGTCTTAATCAGATTTAACAGACTTAATAATGTCAGTTAGATGAATAAGGGCTAAAACAACCCCAGACAGGTGCACAGACATTAACGTGTGCATGTACACACACACACACACACACACACACACACACACACACACAACCTCCCTCTGTCTGTCTCTCTACCTCGTTCCCAGAGAAGCTTCAATTAGATATTGCCAGTAGACTGCAGATGAGAGTTTGTGTTCATGATTAACATTAATTTTCTCAGTCAGAATATAATAAACTGAGAATAGATCTGCGTAAGGATGGAGAGGTTTCTTGAAGATTTCATGAACTGAACTGATCTGAGGTAAACTCACGCTGGTTTTCTCTCAGGTTTTCTACATTTGCGTGGGGTGGCTTGCGGTGCGCCTCCTCCCTTTAGACCAAACACAGGCAGCAAGAAGTTCACTGACAGCCCATGTCAATCCAGAGGAAATAGATGTATACGTTGTGACAGAGTGTCAAAGGTGCAACAAGAGCTGTGTCAGTCTGACATTATAAGGCACCTTCGTTCTGTCACCCATTACAATGGAGGGCTTTGAAGAAAGCTCAGGCTTGTGTGGAGTCAGAGATCAAAGGTGTGACACTGTGGCTTTCAATGACTTGAAACTGTCATTCAGTTAGTTCACCGGTGTCAAGCTCTCTCTCTCTCTCTCTCTCTCTCTCTCTCTCTCACACACACACCACACACACACAAGCAGAATAAAATACAAGACTCCCAATTAACTGCTGTGCTGGGATTCTATCCTGTTAGTCCAATGAGTTTCAACAATCCAATTTCAGATGTCATGTTACTTTCTATTTGTTCAATCCACAAAAACCAAGAAGTCTAATCTAGGACCTTTTCACAAAAAAGTTTTATAATGTTAAACAGCATTGGGAAGCAAGCTGACTTCATAAGATAGACAGATGAATCATTCACACACCACATACTGTATGTATGTGTGATAAAACACATAATAGCACTAATAATATAGGAATTGTTTCAACTCCAGTATAGTGATCGCTGTAGGTTGAAACTGGGACTTTGTTTTTCAGTTGCTGCTTTATTAAATATATGCTAATGCATTAATATTACTTACGAAAAATAAGTATAGTGATCCTATAGTATAGTTTAGAAGGATACTATACAAATACCACAGCAAAGTAAGTCCCTATAGTGATAGATAAAAAATAGCATTACAATACAGTACAATACAGTATTGTACAGTACAATAAGGTCATTATAAACTTGCTATTGAGTACAGCAGATACATTATAAGTCCCTATAGGAACATTATAGGAATATTACAGTTTTTAGAGATTTTTCCTTAGGAGAGACATGCAAAACAATGCAAAACTGACATTGGCATGGGAAAAAAAAATGTGCAAGAAAACAAGAAAAAGGCGGCAGTTCCCCCCACCTCCCCTCCAGTCATTTTCCCTTGGCAATCTAACAAATGTAGTTTTGGTTTTGGGAATTAAGTGGGAATGAAGCGCCTGGACCTACCTTTCAATATGCACGCGGTGACGGCAATGTAGAGCAGAGATTTCCATGAGTCCATGTTTGATCTGAGCGCGAGGAGTGTGTGCAATTAAAGTCTAGATGTCCCTCAGTTCACCGCAACGCTGAGAGCATCGATGGATTTCACCCACAGCTGATTCCTCTCTCTGGAAAGGGACTGGATGAGGGGGTTGGTGGGGGGGGGGGGGAGAGGGGAGGGGGTACTGTCCATTAAATAACTCCTCCTACTAAATGGCCTGTGTTTGGCAGGACAGCGGTCTTACCCGGAGAGATTTGCGGCCACAGACTGACAGCATCTCAACTCCGTCCACAGTTTGTCTTGCTGATTGACCCGATGCAACATGTTGATTGATCCATTTCCTTCTCATAGTGGAACCCCCCCCCCCCCCCTCCACATTTCACACTGAGAATAATGCATAAAGATATACTTCAAAATGACAAAAAGAAAAAAGAATGTCAAAAAATGGAGCCAGCCTACAAAAAATGTATTTGTAAAGTAGATGTCGCTCATTCGGAAATACATTTATCGTCATTTGCGCTGTTGCCAACATCTGCAAGTGCAAAATATATTTTGGCCCGTCAAAAATATATTTTTGAATGTCATCTAACTTTCATGTATATTTTGAAACATATAAGCATATTCTGAAGTAGGCCTATATGTGGAATGTGTTCTTTACTGGATCAGCTTGGTTTTCAGAGCAAAATAGCATAACCTGTAAAAATCTGTGGAAAATACAAAAGGCTATTTCTTGTTACTGTTCATTTGGGTATCAGATTTACTTTACTCTATTTCTTCATATTTGTTCTTATAGAATGAGAAACCAGTGGGGTGCTGAGAAAAAATCAATGTTGAGTTACAGAAAGACACTGAACAGGATTCACTTTGCAAAACGAGGTGACATCTGCTGATCACTGAACAGAATTACAGCTTCAACTCTTTATAACGTTGCACTGCTATAGTTCAGATACACTGAGATTTGTTTCTAGTCTGTGGCTGTGTGACTTGGTTTAAAACCTATCAAATAAATGAGACATGCATGCCTTTAACATTGTCACATTAATCTGTACAAATCTTTGGTGTTTGACTTGATAAAAGGGGCCTTATGTAACCTATTTCATTTACATGCACAAGACAAAACAAGACATTGCACAAAACTCAAAATGGAAAGAGAAAAGGACATTTGAAAAGACACAAGGATACAAAGACAGAAATAACAAATGCTGTGTGTGGAGGAAAGCATAGCCTACAAGTAAGAACAATACATCCAATTGTGTGTGCTGTGCATGTGAGAATGGTGGTGTTCTTACAGGATTTGAATAGTTGCAGTTGTGAATATGTTATTGATATGTGAGTGGATGATTGCGTGTATTGGTGAGAAAGAGACTTAATGTGTGTGTGTATGTGTGTGTGTGTGTGTGTGAGGAGAGAGAAGAGAGAGAGAGAGTGAGTGAGTGAGTGAGTGAGTGAGTGCGTGAGTGCAGTATTATTGTTAAATCATATTGTTCAGCACCAGCAACTACATGCATAAATTTGTAGATTGTTACATTGGAAAATAGGGAAATTTTAAATAAACTGGGAAATTCTGCTCCATAAAATTTCAGGTAAAAAGATTAATTGAGCAGCTTAATTCACTTATGAATATTTTTCTTAAGCCTTCTATCTTCTAGGCAGCTTATTCAGTGGTTAGTAGGGTTTACATGGAAATGTTAATCTACTCTAACAGCTAATGTAACATCAACATTGCCCATGTACTTCATATGGAATATAGCAGTTTCTCTATTATTTTCTTTTTTTTTTTTTTTACTGAACAAGAATATCCCTTTATTTGATTTATGGCTTGAGAGATACTACTTTAAAGCTAAACTAGGCAAGATTAATAGGTACATTTTGCCCGCCTTATCAGCCTGACTCACAAAGTGGAGCTGGATTAGAAAAGAGTATATCATCCCCCTAATTGAGACCCTGCTGATTCACCTTATCTGCCCAAATGAAAGTGTGGTGTTGGGTCTGGTCACTTCCTCCCACAGATAGTGACAAATCAAAACTGAAGAGGAACAGAAATCTTCTAAACAGCAGCAAGTGAGCGCTCTGTCCAACAAACTAGACTCACCAACCTTAGATCTTTTCTTTTTGATCTCTCTCGTCTCTTTGGTTTCCTTTGATATAAAGCATCACAGACCGGCCGGTTGGTAAACATGAGCATTCTGTGTGCAGTTTACTGACATCACATCACATGATTTCTGGGTATTTCAAGTTTTTCCAAACAGTTCCCTCTTGCTGCCCTTTGGAGCTGCCCACATGCAAAGTTGCCTGGAGTAGCTTTAAATCTTTCAACTTGGTGGAACAAACTTGGTGCACAAACCTTAGGACAGGGGAATTCAACCGTGTGCCATGGAGGGCCGAGAGTCTGCAGGTTTTCGTTCCAACCAAGACTACAGCAGTGATTTCACTGATTAGCTCACCTTCAACCAGAGAGGAGGAACTGATCAGTGAAATCCCCTGCTGTAGTCTTCGGTTGGAACGAAACCCTGCAGACTCTCTGCACTCCATGGCACACGGCCGAATAGCTCTGCATGCCTTAGGATGTGGGCTGGTACTCTGAGGAGTTTGGCTTATCTCTTTCATATTATAACAGGTCAAATTAACCTAAAAATATCATGAGATCCAGAGGAAAAACAGGCAAATGGGGACGATATATTCTCAGTGCAATAATGTTTGCTCTGTTGGTAGAGGGATATCAGGGATGTGTGTAGGAAAACGTGTGGCATTTCATTCTAGCATCAATATTGACTCAGCCCTGTTCTTTACTTTATCTATCTTTAACTACAGCCTATCTATATCTATATTAAAATCTATATCAATATATATTTACATATTTACATACATATATCTTCATTTATCTCAATTTATATCTACATATATTTAGATAGATAGATAGATAGATAGATAGATGGATGGATGGATGGATGGATGGATGACAGATGGCTAGATAGATACACACACACACACAGTGATGTGGTGGTAAATAAAAAAGCAGGTAAACCTTAACTTCCAGTTGTGATTATCATAAAGCAAACAACAACAACACCAATACAAACAAATATTAATTATATTTTCAGAATGGCATTAATCTATGCTTTTCCCACTTAAAACACTGTATCTTTATATATCTCACATCAACTTGATACTTCTTATGTATACTATAAATTTATCTCAAAAAGATTGATGTCAGCCTGATACATATGAAATATGAAATACAGAGCTCATTGACATCTGTAGTTAGGCTCCACACCTGGGAGAAAATTCCAACATGACCAATATTTGCTCTCCACCATGTTGGCTTTGGAAAGGGGCAGCCACTGACATGATAAGTAGGCCTATTTTCATTTAATTTCATCATGTATTCTGCTCTCTATGTAGACAGACGGCAAACGGTTGTTGAAAAGGTGTGCTGCAGAACTTTATGTGCTCTGCATGTCAAATGATATGCTTCATCCTCTTCAGACCATAGACCATAGACCAAGTGAAGTCTCTAGATCATTACACTGAGTATCATATTTCACTATGCTTTCATCTGTATCAGTCAGGTAGAAAGCATTGTTTAATTAAATGTAAATACCAACCAAATTACTATTGGACTTTGGACTAACTTAGTTCATTATTCCCTTGTCAGTTCCCCTCATGATAACCACTATTGCAAAGTTTTACCATGGAGTTTGCAGTGAGCAGGATGCCTCATCTGTGAGTGAACTGGACATAATGTGTACGAATCTGAATCTACCTGGAGCCACTGGCTAGTCTGGCCAACTATAAAGGCTATAGGCAGCTTTAATGTTAACACAGTTTATCGATTTATCCCTTTCCCAAAGATGTACAGTAATAGTTTTGGTCAGTTGAATCTCCAACATAAGCTACTCAGCAAATATTGCTTCCACCTATATGACCCACACTTGGAGGTTTCTGCTACGACTGAAGTGGCTCATTGGATTTTTATTTCACTGGTTATCCGTTTAACAGCCTTATAAAATGTCTGATGCCATTACTATAAAAAGGTGAGTGCCTAACGGCCGGGGAGGTCAAGGGATCCTCAAGCATTTGGAGGTAATAACTTGTAGCACTTAGCTTGAGCTGGACTTCAGTTCTCTTTGGCCCTCCATCATGGCATCAATCAAGTAATGTGATGTTCTTTACGGCAAAGGGCTGGTCAGCAGAGATAGAATAGAATAGAATAGAATAGAATAGAATAGAATAGAATAGTCGCACCAAGGCAGGAAAATTGTTTTTGGTCTCACCAATTAACACAATATCACATCCATGTACATCACATCAATAAAAAGAAGTCACATCATATCAATAAAACAAAAACATCACATCAGCGAGAGTAGGAGGTAGATTAGAGCAGTTTGTTAATCAAAGCAGGGCTTTCCTAGCAGTTTGTGTTACATGAACATAGTTGCACAAGTAATACTGCTTCAACAGTAGCTGTTTGTTGCTCTCACTAGGATATACATTTGAGTCCATTTCTCAACATACTGCTGCATTGGTCATGTATTACATGACCAGTCAAGGCCGCCATTATATTATATATTTCAGAAAATGCCCTTCTTGCATTAACATTTTTTTTTCTGAATGCAGTGCAACAGATCGCAATTAAAACTGAGCCTTCCTCGCAGGAGGCCGAAGAGCTGCCAGTCAAAGTGTAATCCCCACCGTCCACAGAGCCAGTTAGGATTATGACGTTATTAGAGAAGGGTAATTTACAAATTCAAATAATACATCATTAAACAGGTAGAGAATATGGTGTCTATTCTCAATGCTGCATAATGAATTGATGTGCACTACATCCATATTCAGATTAGTTGAAGACAGGATTAGGTTGATACTGGAGAATTTAATAACAAATATTTGACTCTTGGTAGCTCTTCAGGGTCTGCAGGCCCTCACTTTTTTTTGTATGTGCTTTCAATTAAAATGCATATAACAGACGGTCGAATTTTTGGTGATAGCATTCCACACAGCATGAGGCACATTCTTGCTCGAATAATTAGGGGCCGGGCAGCTCTGCTGCCGGTCCCTCTTGTATTTGGCAATGTTATTATTATTCTGCTTCTTCTTCTTCCTACCAGGAAATCTGCCTTCCTATGCATGAAAATAAACAAAACTTTCACATAGGTCCAGTCCTATGCCAAGTTGTATGTGCTACAGCTTTGCAAGTTTCACCAAAATGTAGGCCCAAGTGAGCAGAAATGTTCAGATGCTTCGAGCTGGCAGGAATTATGAAGTCCATCACTTTTTCTCAAAAACTGTAAAACTAATTAAACCTATCTCCTCCCACATTTATTGCTCAATTGACACCAAACTCGCTACACTGCATCTTCAGACTGTCCTCCACAAACGATCCAGCCAGATTTTTGAATTATCAAAAATTGAGCCCACAGTGCATCAAAATGTTTTACTGTAAACAGTACTGTAAAAAGCTACCGCAAATTCTCGCTAAATAAATCTCCAATGTTCATGAAAATAAATGACAAAGTTTTTATGTCATGGTAGATGTAGTGAGTAAAATTTCATAATTGTATCTCAAAAACTGAATTTTTGACAGCATTTTGAATTCTGCCCTCATGTAAACTATTGCAGTCAATGGAAATAGAGCATCTTTAAACATCAGTTTTTCACTTATGGAGCAATCAGTCTTTGTAAAAACAAATTACAGACATCTCTATGTTGTCTGAAGTACACAAATTCTCTGAATTTTGTCTTGATAACTGAATTTTTGACACTAGTTTGAAATCTGCCTTTACATGCATGGACAGCTGTTATCCTGCACCCTGGTGGTTGGCTAAGTTCTTGTGTGAAGCCACCTCTAATTTTCCTACTTCTCAGGTAGCTCAACTCAATCACAACTTGACATTGGTGGCAAAGGTTGTGAGTTTGAGCCCTGGGGGATGCATAATAAACATGCTTATGCCTACTCAGGCATTGTGCTGTGTGGATTAGAGACACATGATTTCAAAGATGATTTAATGATAATTATGGTCCGGGTAGTTCTGCTGATGGACCCTCATGTATTTCTCATTCGTCCTCCTCTTCTTCTTCCTCCTCCTCCTATTCTTCCTCTTTCTCCTCTTCTTCTTCTTCCTCTTCCTCCTCAAAATGCCCGGCCCCGACACTGCTGCGCAGCAGCTATAATTGCATCCTCTAATTACAAGAACTTTGAAAAGGAAGACTACAAATGAAAAAGGATTGCTTGATGGTATACAGTATTACGATTACTACGATACTTGTAAGGGACATACAGTTTAAAAACGTTTTCACTTTGCCTAAATGAGACAATTCATTCTCAGTTAACCATAGCAAATACCAACAAATTAAAGCAATGATGGGACCGAGGTAAGTAGACACTAAGATTTTAACCAGACCTACTGTACAAACTAATAGGTTATAACAGCCAGTGTTATGTATATCAGACAGATGGTAAAGTATTTACTGCAAAAAATTTTGAGCTGGCAAATGTTCAAAAATTGTTCAGAAATCTTGTAGTCTGCACTTTTAGTTTCCATCTTAAATATGGCCAGTGTTCCTTTTTTTCATGGCAGCTTTAAAACCCATCAGAACCCATTTCTCCAAATTTCAACACCTGTCCAGGGTGCTTTACTGCCTTCTGCCCAATGTAAACAGGTAAATACATTTGTTGGCTATCTGCCATTTTTGGTTTCACAGTGTATGGGTATGTGTCTGTAAAATCTGACTTTTGACATTGGTTTATGAAATATTGATCACATTTGATTGTATTTTCAAACAAAAATATTCTCATTCAAAACATTTATTTGCAGAAAACAACTGACAACTGGCCAAAATACCAAAAAATACACAATCTCACTGAACAATGCAAACTAAACAAGTTTATACCCATAAATAAATCATAAAAATAGCAATGTTTTCGCTTAGAAAGGGTTCAATAATCAATATTTGGTGGAGTAACCTGATTCTTCATCAGAAAATATGGGGTAGTCTCTTATTGTTTTCCCCAGAGCTCTTAATCTAAAAATTGCTTAATTTGCCTACAAGACAGAACTCAGGGTAAAGTTTCCCCGTCTGGTTCTCAGAATTCTTCCGCTGCAATATGATTGGTAGATTGAGCGGATGGGCGGGACCAAGGCAGCAACTAGGAAGTGACAAACGGTGAGTTTCAAACCTGTAACTTTTTTCACCCACAGGACCACAGCTCTGCAGTTTGTGGAGTCAGAAATACCCAAACCACCGAGTTTGAGTCCACTGAACCGAGAATGCAGGCTGTGCGAAAACGTCAAGTCAACGAGTTCCAGACGACAACACAAAACAGGTTTGTGCTTCTGGGCTTTGGCTATAATCTCTGTAGTTTCCTTTGCAACCGCGGCTTTGTTGTCAGTTGAGGAGGAGAGTCGGTTGAAGAATGGTTAGGTCTTCAGTATCTGCTCTGCTATTGATCGTTTGTATTTCACTGTCATTGCCACTGCCACTTAGGTTCTCTCTGGCTGTATAGTACAGTCCGGGTGTTTTATTGCAGCAGGGACAATGTAAACAGATCTGGTGGTGCTGGCAGTTTCTCCTCTGTTGTTTCGCTCCAGGCTGGTGTCACTACTACCAGTTATTACAGTCAGCAGCAGCATCCTTCAGGTCCTCCAGGCTGATTAAGCTCTTACTTTGTGAAGCAATCAGCTGAACTGCTTTTTTCCCCCATCTGCTGACCTCCTGGTGTAATTGGCCATACAGGATCCTCTTGAGATCCTAGACATGACTGAGCCGGCATAGCTCCTGCTGGATGATTGTGGGCTCTACTTTTTTTTTTTACATGTATTTCAGTGTGAAGCACATGATGATGCCAAGTGATTCTTGAGAAGCACCGCAAAGACAAAGGCCTTAGTAGATAGATCTAGAGGTCCTGAGGTTGCCCTTGGTTATCCTGAAGTTGATGCTCTGCGAAAATCGTTTTGACTATGATTTTCTAAACATGAGTTTAGGGAAGAAAAAAAGAATATACACACACAATTGTTGTGAAGACACATTGCTATATACTGTATGTGATTTGCTACTTTTTCCCCAAAAGCAGAGTGAGTAATCCAAGCACATTTTAGTATTTTTATTTGGACAGTGCACACTAGAGAGGGAGATAAACTACTGGAGACACAGAATTTAGCTGGGGCCGGTGGGGACACACACCTAACCACTCAACTATCTGTGAACACAGTGCTTTCCTTCCTTAATATGAGATTAGCAGACTAACATTTAAAATGGCAAGCAAAGGATGGCAGAGGGAAACATGTAGGCTATTTAAACGTGGATTTACTGCAGTAGTACACCTTCCTTTACCACAGTATTCCCCACAACTCTATTAAATTGTTAATCTCTGAATTGTTATTTGCTGCTGTAAATGAGCTTGTGTTGCATCATCACAATGACTTCCAATCACTGTAAACATCTGTTGACAGCAAACCTGTTGCGAAGGAAAAAGTGCCACCAAAGAAAAGGCTACACTTCCATTTTGACCTATGGCTCTGTCTCACGGTGCAGAACTGGATACTGGACTTTGGAAGGCCTATTGTCATGGTAAGGAAGGACGATCCACATGTCATTAAATCTGCACACCATGCCAGCTTAATCTAAATGCAAAAACGGTCATAAAAAAGGACAGTTACGCCCAAATTCATGGAACAGTGAACACTAATAATCTCTTGATATCATGTGTATTAGATTATCCTTCCTCTGGAGTGGTTTCCCCTCAACAAGCCCAGTGCTGGAGACTACTTCCACATGGCCTACAACGTCATCACACCATTCTTAATGCTCAAGGTACGTCTGAACCATAGGGGTCTGAACACAGCAAAGTGATTAGCTAAAGGAGACCAGTATACATGGAAATTAAGTATGGAAGACAAGAAGCTGCCACTGCCTGTTATTAAAAAATGGAGAGTCCTACATCATACATGCCAATGAAAACGGCTTAAAGTAATAATCCATGACATTCTCATAAAAATACATTTCCGTTTTTCTACTCTCTATTGCTGATTGATTTAATGCAATAGTGATTCAACCTTGACCCAGTTCATGAAAGCTTTGGCTGTACTAAACACCCGCTGTCTGGAAGGTCTTAACCCGGTGTAGTGTCAAAATATGTTTCCCCTTTAAAAAGTGTATTCCTCAGCGGTGTGTCTTTGCCTCGATTTCATGCCAGGGAAGAAAACTATATCATTTCAAATTTTGTGTATTGTTTTCCTACTGCTGGTTTTTCAAATGGTAAACCAACGTGACCGAAAGTGACATAGCTAGTTGCTTCGTAATGAATCATAAATCGTAAATTATCCCAAACCACAATCCATTGCTTCTACAAGGAAGTTGTTAGGCTTTACATTAGTCCGCCTGTCATTTATTAAGCGACTTTCCCCTATGATAATTTTGGCAAATTTTGGCATCAGGCAATTTTAACATCAGGAAAAATCATCTGCCACATAGTAAGTGGTGCTTTTTGTGTTTCCAGCAGCAGCAACAGCGGTTTGTTTGAAATAGATAGAAGAACTGGGTGGTTAGCATGACTAGCGATAGCCACCATGACTGAACAGACAGTTTGATTGACATGTGATCTCTGGGAAGTGCAGTGCAGAAACACCACAGCAGAGCACTTATTGCCAAAGATGTCACCAAAATCACAAAACAAGAATGTTGTGGATTATTGCTTTAAGACAGGTATCATATAGGATGATCGGTAATGTGTGTGTGTTCCTGCTCCGTTCAGCTGATTGAGCGCAGCCCCAGGGCGCTGCCTCGCTCAGCGGTCTACCTCTGCGTCATCACCTTTGTCATGGGAGCCAGCATCCACCTGGTGGGAGACTCCATCAATCACCGGCTCATCCTGAGCGGCTACCAGCTCCACCTGTCCGTCAGGGATAACCCAATCATCAAAGACCTCAAACCGGCCTCACTGGTAGGCATTCATCTTGTTTGATTGGGTTTGGGCTTTGAACTTTAGAGCACTACTTCAAAAAACTGAATACTGAAGCTGCCAAAATTTGTGTCATTTCCATAACACAATCACAACGGTGTTATAAGTTGGTTTGTAGTCTGCAATGCCACATAAAGCTTGTTGCATTCCCACATTAAATTACTTGAACCAACCAAAGGGCCCATTTAATGTAAATAGGTGTCCTTACATTTAATAATCCCTGATATAACCATTAGTGATGCATGGGTTGACTTGTAGCATACAGGTCCTTCAGTTATATCATGAGTTTGGTGGGTTTAGGTTCAGAAAACATCCGTTTGTGCCCCTTTGTAAGTGTATGAATATATATATTTATGCCCCTTTGTAAGTGTATGAATATATATATTTATTATAATTATGACACTTCAGTAGGACCTGGCTCACTCACATATTCACTTTTTCCTCTATCTTCCTTACATCAAAGCCAACTGAACTGTAGCTTAAGAACAGACAGACTATACAAGATGTTTTATTATTCAAACACCAAAGTTGACATCTGAAGAAACATTTTGAGATTAGTGTGATCAAATGAATATTTTGGGAAACTGTGACATGGTGTTTTCAATGCAGTGTTCTCTATGTGTGTGATGCTGCCTAAGTGAAGCAAAACTCTGGTGATGTAAGTCCAGACTAATTGTCCTTAAGTCTACACACATTTATGCAAAATATTTGCTCGTTTCCCAGTAACAAAATTATAGACTCTCACCAAGATATAAATCCTGATTTTGTAGTGCGTAGCGCAGTCTGAAGCCCATGGCTGCAGTCATGCATACTGTCAGTTTAGGTATGCATGCATGTAGGGTCTCATTAATTATTTGTAATGCGTCATTTGTCTATTGATCACAGCTAATGCCAATGCCATAAATAAGTGGCACATGTACTTCACACTGCGCTGCAGCACTGTGTAAAGCAGATTATAACCTTCACTGTGAAATTGAGTTAAGGTGTATTGAAGGGACTTGATGTAAAATTTTATAGATTTATAAGATTTATAAAACATTGAAATGAAATGTAGGAGAAACTTAATCTTGAAAGGGGAAGGGGCTAAATATTTTTTTTATTTAATATGTACTTTTTAGTTACTGGAATTTTATTTAGTCAAATTGATAGAATAGATGTATAATACATAAATAAATGCATTTTAAATAATTTTGTGACACAAGAAAATGTGCTAAAAGTCAAGAGGGTGAATACTTTTTACTCCATCTTTGTTAGTACAAAGAAGAGGAAAATTTGACAAATTTGTGCAGGTGAGATAAAACAAAGTTTATAGGAGTTTATAAATGCATCTGAGTGCATGAAGGGTCTTGAGAGGCAGTGGAGCAGTGTTGTTCACCTGTGGAGACAATTCAACCCAAGGCTGTATCAAAATTGTGAAATGCTGTTGCAGCAATAGGTGGCACTGTTGCATAAGTTAGAGAGAACTACATTGTTTGCCTACCAATGAAAAATTACTTTTGTGCCATTGAAGCATACCTATTAACAATTTTGAATGGCCAGGATTATTATTATTTGATGCAATGAGTCTCTAGTAATGATTCAACATTTCTGTTTTTTCTTCTTAGATTGACTCTTTTGAGCTGCTGTATTATTATGATGAACACCTGGGACATTTAATGTGGTAGGTCTTACAGACAATTATGGGTGGTGTGTGTGTATATACATATATATATGTAGTGCTTGAAATAAGACTGAAACATAATTAATTACAAGGTATAATGCTGTCCTGGCCCAGAGGGACCACAAAGTATAGTGGTTACCTGTTTTCAATTATCAGATTAGGCGAGTGATAAATTTGATTCTAATGAATGTTGCGCCCCTTGAATCCGCTCTGAATGCAGGCAACCAATCAAAGGAGAACCCGAAGTGTGGATTTGGAGAGTACAAAGACAGTGTGCAGACAGTGTTGTGACAAAAAAACTGCGACTAAGTGTGCTGGAAACTGTGGCTGCTTCCAACTCTCACCATGAAAAAGATTTTAGCACAAAAGACACACTGAGATAGACAGACTAATGGGCCGCTGTTGACTGTCGGAGGATGGAGTGCTGATCCCACAACATGCAGGAAAACAGGGAGAGAATCAGAGAAAGGCTGTCTGGTCGCCGGTTTAATGTAAATTAATTCTGAGCTAGAATTGGGTTACTTTATTCTCTGTGTAAGCAAGAGGAGAAGAGGGGCATCTCTCCCTCCCGCTGTCTTTCTCTCTCACTCTCATAATAGTTAATATGTGTAAGATAATATGTGTAGGATATGGACTCCTTTTCACCCTCTGATAACAATCCTAGTCAGTGCTCTTAGAAATGATGGAGATGGTGCAAAACCTTTCTAAAATTAGATCGCGCTGTTAAAATTAAGGAAGACTAAGAAAGAAATTCTGATTAAATCAATCCGAAAGTGCAAAGAGAGAATAAAACGCATTATATATTAATTAATGGCTGCGTATGTTGTGGGCTTTTGTGAAACAGGAGGGCCACTCCAGTGAAATCTCTCCATTTCCACTTTGGGTTTATGAGTGTTACTATTAAAATTGCAGCTGTGGAGAGTTACTGTAAAAAGGATGCTTGTACCATGGTAGAAACATGCTTCATGTTATATTGCCTTTTCTTTACTGGCTCTGTTCAGGCCGGCTGGGGCTATAGACATGGCATGGTTTAGTTTGAGTCTCCAGTGTTTAGTTGACTGGTTTTATTGAATTTATGAGACAAATTTCAATTTATAACAAATTTACAGTGAGCCAGCCACAGAACAGCTGGTTTGAAAATTAGTGCATTAGTGCATCTCGCACACCTCAACTAAGAGTTTAGTTCTGGTTTCTTGACTAGAGTGAGAGAAGGGTGAAACAAATGGCAGACAGTTGAGTTTCTGTCTTATTCTTCTCCCAATTACTTATTTTGAGAAGCAGATATCGCACATTAATTCCGCTGACTATTAAGACCCTGTTCTGCACAAACTCTTTCCATGAGATGTAGGAACATTCAGTTCAGAATCAGTAACGATTCATCTTTTGTGTCGGGGCTTAATGTTGGCCTTGGCCGGGCCTGACAGGCTGTTAAATTTGTCAGCTGCTGTCCTGCCAGGTTTGTCCAGGTTTTAGAGATTGTGTCGATGCTGGCCTTGATCTGAACCCTGGCTGGAGGAGACGAGGCTTGACAAACCCATAGAACAGAGTTTGCTGGATGAGAGTGTGAACCCAACTTCAGGCATCACTAACGAATGATATGGAATTATATAAGCACATACCTCTTAGCTAACTGTTTGCATGATCCTCTGTGTAAAGAAATACTTTATATAACTGTATATAACAATGCAATTTTTAACAGTGTTCCTCTCGCTCTATTCCAGGTATATTCCTTTCTTCATTATTCTGTTCCTGTACTTCACTGGCTGCTTCACCCAAGCCAAAGAACAAAAGAAGATTCCAGTCTCTGGTTGGCTGTTACTGGGACCCAGTGCTCTTTACTATTGGTCAGTTGCCTTGTTGCACATCTCTGAAAACCTGCTGTGACTCGCCTCCCTGCTAGCAACAGTGCAGGGGAATATGACTTGACAAAGAAATCTGTTAGGATAAAATGCTACTTCCACAGAAGTAAAGCAGAGAATACTTAAGTGCTACCAAAAAGAAAAAACACACAAAAAAACCCTTGTTCTCGGTATTTAATGCATTAATCTTGGCAGTAGCCTGAATGAGTCTGTTTAAATGAAATGATGGCCTGTAAGGAATCCACACTGAACCAGCTTTAGAGATGCTTTACCCGTCTATTACAATAATTACAATAATTGATTTGTAGCCTACGATTTCTAGCCCATGAAAATTACTGCCTCCCTCTTCTTCCTGCCTCTAGTTTTTATCTTCCTCCTCTGATTCAGAATCATCTTGATAATAAGGGAAGATACAGCAAGAAAAACAGACTCAAAACAGAAAATAGAATATAAACAAAAATATAACAAATGGGGATTATATAAACACACACACGGACCAACTGACCATTTCATCACGTTAGGTAGAATGTATTATTGAAAAGTATGGAATACAGCATTATTCGGGTTTGCAAAATAATGGCAACGAAAGAATACCAAAAATATTAAAATATATGCAGTATAAAATGGGTAAGGATAAATGAGAAGGATATAGGAATATAAAGATATGTGGAATTACAAGATCTACACTTGCATTTACAACACAATGGCAATAGAATATAATACACTATAATATACAATATAATACTTGAATACAATAACAATTTAATACATTTGCTTTTACAATATAATGGTAGTCATGGTGATGAAGCTTTCTCAGTATGGCTTTATAAATACTGCTATAGGCTAGACTGAGATAGCCTGCAATACAATGCACAATAATAAAGCCTTCAGTTATTATTGTATCACAGGGCTGATTATGTAAACGCTCAGTCACTGGGATACTTTTTATTTATGACGCATAGAAATGAATGAATGATTGAAAAAAAAGAAAAAAAAAGAAAATTAACAGCTAAATAAATTCAATGGGGCTTTCTTGCATTGCAAAGTGAAGTTCATGGAGTGTGTTCGATCCATGCTCCTTAAGTTTTTGCAGTGGCTGGTGTGCATCCAGGTCCACAAAAGTTTTCTTTAAGCTTTCCACATTCAGATAAGCTGTTTGTTTTCCTTCACTTGCCCCTAAGTCACAGTTTACAGTCGGCAATAACATTCTTATAATGTGAATGAATACTTGCAACAATTGCTAAGCTGGCTAGCACCTGATAAGAATGGAAACAATATTAAAGGAGAATACCAGTGTCATTTAGACACTCCTCCTGTCTACCTCTACTTAACATTTTCCCCAATCATTTTGTGATACATGCTGTATGTAATTTTTTAAATGCAAACTTTATGGTGTCAAGCCTCAAATAAGAAGACATGGATGTGACAGTAAGAGACAATAAATTACTTCCATTTCCTCTTGTGGTTGTCAGGTGATTGACAGTCGGCAGAATGTAACTTAATTTGCGCACACTGATATTGAAACATTAAACTCAGGCACAATAAAATAACGATGAAACAGAAACTTTGATGAAACTAAATAAAGGCTTCACGTTTACTGTGATGTATTATCTAGTTCTGACAGTTTTCAAGACTGTGGAAGTTTATTATCATACTTTTACAAAAATAAATGGCTTCTTCTGAAGGGAGGAAAACAACTGCTGATATCTCCAACTGTGCTAACAGTGTTCAGACCAGCAAGAATAATGTAAAAGGAGACAGGCAGGCTAGACAGTTGGTACAGAAACACCAGTACTCTCTTTAAAAAGGGAAACAATTTTGCAAAAGTTAAGACTTTCTTATTTGAAAAGTAACTAATAGCTGAAAAAGTAGTGAAACTGATAACCTAAAACGAATGTGCTAAGTTAATCATACCCACAGAACAGTAGTCTGTGGATATTGCAGTAAGTGCAGCTGTAATGTGTCAGTACTTCGCTTTCTGAGCCACTCATATCTCTTGCTTTTTCTTTCATTTGCTGCAGGTACTTGGTCACAGAAGGACAGATCTTTGAACTTTTCCTCCTCACGTTCCTTGCCATGGTTGCCGTGGTAATGTATCAGCTGAGAAAAGGCTCAAGCCCAGACAGCAATGGCCTGTTCCTGTTCTGTAGTTTCTCTGTCACCATGGTGCTGGTGGTGGTGTGGGTGGTCTACCTGTGGAATGACCCAGTTCTCCGCAACAAGTACCCGGGTCTCATCTATGTCCCAGAACCCTGGTCCTTCTACACCTTGCACATCAAGGACAAACACTGAGTGACATCCAGGTTCGTCACTTTTGGGTTTGCCTAATGCTGAACCTTTCTTTTTTGTGAAACCTCTCGTGTTTGTTTGACTTGACTGATGCAGATCTTCTCTTTCCAGTAGATGTCCAATGGCTGAGGTATCGCCTAAGTAAATGGAAATCCTCAATGTGGAACATCCGCACAGTTGAACACAAAGCTGTGCTGGCTACCGCCATTTATTATTATGGGGATTGGTTTCCTTTGTCTCTTGTATTGATTCGTGTTGTTGCTGGCTTGAACGGGCTGGAAGTGTTATTTTTGGTGAAACTTCCCACCATTTCTTTGACTTTGCACTTATCAGATCTGTCATGACTGCATTTCACTTCAAAGTTTGAGATGTGTCCAGAGATATCAAAAAGTAAGCCAATCACTGTCCATCACTTGCAAATGCAGGAATAAATATGAATAAAACTTGCATTAATCCCTTTTAGAAAAAGATGCCTAACCTGATTACATTTTTATCCCTTTTTAAATGTTTATCCTTTTCTGCTGTTACAGTCCTACTTCAGTCTTGTTTAACAGCCATATAGGTCAGCAGGCTTCTTAATCATTACCTACCAACAAATTAAAACTTGTTTTTGTGAAGAGCAACTAGCTCTAATAGGAATGTCTCAAATCCATTGAATGGAAGATGTAAACACTGATCTGTTCTTACCTTTTGACGGTTAAGTACAGCAGACAAAGTGCCTATTTGTCTGGCCCATATCAGGGGAATGACAAATTGAATTTGCTACCAAACCAAAGGCAAAAATATATATACAAACATTTGAGACACTTGATCTAACCTTACTTAACCTTTCCTAGCCGCAGCACAACATTATGCATTTGTGAGGAGGATTTTATTGAACTACGCAAAAAGCTCTCAGGTCAATATCACTGAATCACTGAATACCTAATAGTTGTCCAAGGCTGCTGGCTGGTACACTTCCTATTGTGCCATTGTCAACGTATACAAGGGATGTGAAGTATTACAGTATTCAAAATGAAAGATAAGTGAATACTGGAGATATTTTTATATTTTTCAAAAGATCAGGGACACATGGTTAGCAAACTTTTTTAAGATACAAATGAAAACTAATTTTTATAAACTTGAATTTAACTGATATATTGTTGTTACTGTCATTACATTGTAATATCATTGTTGATTTGTTTTACCTGTTGAGTGGACTTCTTTGCCTATTGTTGTTTCATATGTACATTTTTGATTATTAATGTTTTGTTACTTTGTTTTACATCACTTTACTTGGAAAGTGGTGGTGTTGTTATTATTACCTACTGTTTTACCATTTCCCTCACTGTGATTGGTTGGATTTTGTGCATGTTTATCTTAATTAAATGATGATGATAGCCGCTGGTTTTAAACATTAAAATCAATAAATATTGCAATCATCCAGCAAGTTTTGTGCTCTTAACTCCCCTTATTATTTTCCCCTGAATACCAAGATAAAACTTAGCTGCTGCCTGTAGAACCAGTAGCCTGTAACTGTTGACTAAATTTAAAAGCTATCGATTTATATGGTTACAAACTATGGTCTATTTGATTATAGCATCGTATGTCCTCTACCAATCATGGTTATTGAGTGGTAATAATTAGTTCAATCCTTCTGTTACAGCTGTAAGGGCGGAAAGGGAAGTGATATCACCACAGTGCAGATCTGGTATCTCTGTTTCCATAGCAACAGATATTGAATTACACACTTGCTTAGAGGTGGTGGACTTTAAACCTAGGTGGAGAGACAGGTGAGTCACAGAAAACACTCTCCTTCCTGGAAGCTTCTGAGAAAATGGTGAGAGCAACAAATCATATGTATTAAGCCTTTTGAATATACTTTTTATATGTGACTTAATAGTTTTTGTTCAATTTCCTGCTCTTTGTCACCTTGCAGGCTAAATTCTTCTCGCCAGCTCAAATCAATGGTAAGGCTGCTGCGCACTGAATGTTGTTGTTGTTGCCATCTTAACTATAGATGTTTGTAAGACACTATTAGGTCTGAAATGGTTTTTATTTGTTATACATTCATCATACATTTATAATTTCAAAACAAATGGATGGTGAATTGGAAATTAAGTTTTGGAAGCACATGTGTGACAGTCATGGGTCAAAGTGTGATCTAGCGCACCCTTATACAGTTATGAACTAAAGATAATGTATTTCTCATTTCTCCAACCATCATTAAACACACCTTTTTTTGAAAAATCTTAGATTGAAAAACTGACAAACCTGATTCTGTATGGTGAATGGGAATATGCAGTATGTTCTTGACTACATAATTCAGTTTTTGTTAAAAAGAAAACAATAAAACTACTGCTGCAATCCTATATGTATGATAAACATCCCATTTCCCCTGCAGAGTTCAAGGAGTGTTTCTCCTTGTACGACAAGAAGCAGAAGGGCAAGATTGACACCAAGGACCTGATCACAGTGATGCGCTGCCTGGGTACCAGCCCCACGTTTAGTGAAATCGACAGACATCTCCAAGTCCACAAAATTGGTACAGTGCAAGATATAACTCATTTGCCTGTGGATAAATCAAGTTTGCAACAACTTGTTTATGGTATAGATGGTAATTAAAGACCAGAGTTTCCATCAAAGTCAAATTTCAGGATTTCAAACAGGTTTAAAAAGCCTTTGAGAAATGCTTTGATGTGGTTTTCATTCACATATTCAACACGTGCGCAGCAGGCAAATAAGCAGAAACTCTGGTCGAAAATCTAGTGGTTTGGTTTGAGCCCCAGACTCACAGGTCTGCCCTGTGTTTCCACCCTGGAAACTGAGATAGGATGCAGATTGTGCATTCACATATCTCCGAAGACAAAAACACCCCCAGAGTGATTCTATTGTTTTGTGTAGAGCTGCATCTTTGTGTGATTCTTTGCATTCAGTAATGGGAAATGTCAGCTAGGTGCCAGCCTAAAACATGTTTCAATGCATTAAGAGGCACAACTTGATTTAGTTTTTGCACTTTCTGATTCTTTACCTTGAAAGCAGTATATAAACACTGGAG
This sequence comes from Centroberyx affinis, assembly GCF_046629955.1. Lineage (NCBI taxonomy): Eukaryota > Metazoa > Chordata > Actinopteri > Beryciformes > Berycidae > Centroberyx > Centroberyx affinis. The sequence continues at coordinate 217,427 of NW_027280273.1, forward strand.
ACACTTTTTTTTTTTGCTTGTACAGAAAACTATGTACAAGCAAAAACAACACCACAATCAATATTTCTATCCCTTAATAGCCCTTGAAGTCAATTATTTTCCAGAAGTTGCATCTTATGTAGTTCTTGTCCAAATGATATTGTCAATATTGTATTTCAAAAGTTATTGACTAAGACATACTCATTTCAAGATTATTTTGATGGCATAATATCTGGGGCTGTATTCTTGTTTAGACAAGGCAGGTGAGCTGGACTTCTCTACTTTCCTGACCATGATGCACAGACAGATGCAACAGGAGGATCCCAAGACAGAAATCCTGGAGGCCCTGAGGATGACAGACAAGCAGAAGAAAGGATACATCCAGGCGTCTGAACTCCGGGCCAAACTCACCATGCTGGGGGAGAAACTCACAAACAAAGAAGGTGGGTTCAAACAAGGCTGATAATTGTAATTAACTGGCAACCTCTGTAGGATGTGAAAGCTGTTCATTTCCACCTGCCACCAACACATTATAGAGACAATAGACTACATAAAAGCACCAAGTAGCTGGGTTAGGTGTGTTGATCCTGGGCTGGAGCGAAATCTTACAGTCTGAAGAAAAAGGAGAGACCGTCAGTTTTATTTTGGGGGTATTTTCAGACATTTAATTAGAACTGCAGCCAATGTTTGTTTTTTTTGCATTTCACTACACTCGTAGTATCTTATTTCCAGGAGCCGTTCCCAGTCTTTTTGCATTTCATTGCATCTTTAGGAATCAGCACTGGGAGGGCTGTACTTGATTCCTCTGATATGTACTCATCTTATAATTATTGTCTCATTTCGCATCCAAAGTAATGAGAATGGAGCCAAAACATGAAAAAAATTGGTTGTCAAACACTTTGGGAGCTCATCGTTCAAAACAAGGACCCTGCAGAGGTAATGATAGTCTTGCAAATCTCTTGCATCAACATTGGTTTGTTTTTCTGAGCTCCTAACGCCAAAACATGCTAGGCACAGGGAATCAGACAGAGTTGGCTTCAGTTTGATGTGTTTCCATATAGGCAGATTAAGGCCAGTCCACAACAACCAAGAATGAATAGAATAAAGATTGTCTCAGGATTTACTTGTGTAAAAATAGAATATTACAAGTGCAAACATTCATACAAGTAATTGGTCTAAAGTACCATAAAAAACTAAAGATTTAAGAGTATTAGAGTGCACTGCCTCTGGATGGGTGCTGGAGGGGAGACATCCGAGAAGTTGGTTGGATTCCCAAACTATGTGGCAGATATTGAAGCCACCAATAATAGAGAAAACTCAGTAGCCCTTTAAGACCATAGAGCCATTTGAATTATCCTCCTCCTTATGTCCTTAGCGGCTGCCTCAAGATGATGACATTCTATTGTCGCTCTAATTGGTCATCGCGTTCTGCAATACACCAAACATCCTGAGGACTGAAAAGCCTTTTGGGTGCTTGACTGAAGATTGAAAAATGAATTCACGTCCTTGGGTAAATGTTTGACAGAAGTAAAAGGAATGACATGTCAAAGCTACAGTAATGGTGAATGGCTATTAATTGAGCGATAAACTTACAGGATAATGAATTTTTAGTAATCAATGTGGGAAGCTTTCACTGGGCCAAATGTCTTGCTTGTTTGGGTTTAAAATCTCACACAAACTTTCTAAGAGTCAACAGAGTTGTTCATGTTCACAAATAATTGATTGTACCATGTTCGCAAAGTCAATGAACTCTTACTCTTGAGTGGAATTCCTCTTCAACTGGAACTTGAAGAATCACTTTAATGTTGCCATCCTCTCAGCAGATTTGATTTTATGAAAACTCCATTCAGAAATGTCATACTTGTTCACAAGGCTGGCTGGCTCATCTTAAGAGGTTATGGATGCCAATTCTACATGTTCGAGGAGTTGTCAGGCAGTCGAAAACTCCCACAGGCAAAGACCAATGGAGACTGACTACCCCAAAATTGCACCTGACCGCAGTTTACCACTGAATCCTGAATGATCATGGGAGACAGTTGCCCCAATGAGTTTTCAGGCGAGGCTCTGTCCCGTCAAGCTCACTTATCGAGTTGTTTTCCCTTTCTTTTTCGTCTAGTGGATGAGCTGTTCAAAGAGGCAAACGTCAAGTCGAATGGAACTGTCAAGTACGAAGAGTTCACCCGGCTGGTGACGCTGCCACCCGTTGATTACTGAGTGTCAAAGGAAGACAGCAAATCCTTAACAGCTGTGTTAAGGAGTCCGCTCTACATGTGCTGAATGTCTGTGAACTGAACTGAACTGTGTTCTCAGTTTAATGGATCATGAGTAAAACCTCTGCTAATACTGGCTGACTAACTAATGAGACTGAAAATTATCTTAGCTTTAGCTTTCTCTACTTTTTTTCATTTTTATTCACTGTGAATACTTAATTCAGGCATAGAACTTGTGGTCATGCACTGTATGTATAATTGATGTAAAGCATATCACATTTCTCTGGCCTGACATACAGTACATTTCTTGTATTTAAAGTACAGTTTTAATTTAAACCAATATTTCCTATTATTATGTACCCAAAGGTGGGATTACTATTGCTTTCTGGCTACTGAGACAACACAAACATTAGCTTGCCCCTAAGATTAAAAACATTGTGATGTACTGTAACAAACACTTAAATAGTATGCTGTGGTATGTAATTCTTCTGATAATGTGACCAAATTTTAAAACCCTTATGACAAGGACACACGCCTTGCCCCCCAACCTAAACACCTCAAACTCACTTTAGACTTAGTGACCCATATGATATTATGTGCATTTGCTTTGCCTCCGCATGCTTGAGTGATATTTAAAACCTTTCCTTTAATGATGAAGTACCTCCTGCCGTGGCATTGTCAATTCTATACACAATTAGTACTGTAATTACAATTCAATTTCTCCATACCATTGGCTCATGTGGTGTGAGCCGTGAAGTCTGGATGAAAAGGCTGAATTACTCTACTGGAAAATGTATTTGAAATGGACTTAAAATGTTTGACTGAGCCATGTCTTTCATCCTCTAAAGATGTAGGCTGTTCTGTGTGTTCAAATGCTTCATGCATAGGCTAATTATTAAGAATTGCAGATCTGTGACCTGTGCGTTTGGGACAGAGACATGATAAAATAAATCAGTGACTTAAAAACTGCACTACCAAAAAAATGGTTTCACATTTTTTATTTAGAGTGGTATAAAGCACAATGTATAAACATCCATGTGCAATAATAAAAACACATTACTGATTACTAAAAGAATAACATTTTCTTCCCAAAATGTCATCGTTGTATGGCTTATTAACAGTTCATTTAAATGGAGTTTTGTTCGCAGGTTGTAGAACGAAAACAAAAGAAGCTGTTTACTGCCTCGATGAATGAATACTGTCCACAGTAACTGTAGGTAGGTAAGCACTGTAGAAGCCTCTTAACAACGCTGTCTTTCTTTTGCTTTTGGAGACCAAAATACCCATCAAATGACAAATATTAACTCTTTGCAAATTCAAAAGTACAGAAATAGAATCAGTTCAACAAAGTCACAATAAAAGTATGAAAAGACAAGAAAAGTTGAAGTTAGAGGGGTGCAGTCACTCATCAACTGTATTTCAGTGCGTGAATATGTTTAAACTGAACATGAACGCATCACTTTGAAATTCATTTGACATATAATTGAGAATTCCTGAGGACAATTCTTAATGGATGCAACTGAGAGATAGCAGCCTGACGTGCAAGTCCACATAAAACACAAGTCTGAAAAGATATTTGTATTCAACTGAATTGGGCAGCATATGAGAAATACCCAAATTGCTCTTTCCCAGCACCTACCCTGCAGTGCCAAGCTTTAAAGGAAAAATCCACCTTAAAACACTTCATCACTGTGACGTACCTTGCATTTCTGGGCACACTTTGTTGTTTGGCAGTGTATTTTTCTTATTCCTGTGGATAAGTAGCCAAATATAGACAGCTATCTAAAACATCAACTGTAAACGTCAGGTTTTGGTGTCAGGCAAAAAATAAACTATAATAGAGGGAGAAATCCATCATAGAAGAGGCAGAGATACCAATTTCTCCACTGACAGTAACCTTAACAGACCATAATGCAATGCAGCCACAGGAGATGTTGCATTTTGAGTAAGGGGCACGGCCGCAATCATAGACGACCCAGTGTTCACATATTTGTTACCGAGCTAGCTGTTTTTAAATGCCCACACGGCCACCTTTGACTCAAAACATTCAAACATGTTCACACTTGTTCTCTGGGGCTTGTCGAACGGCATTTTGGGAAATGTACGAAATCACTAACTAAAGTAGAAGTAGAAGTTACAACACTTCATCATATAAAAACTCCTGGAATGCATTGAACATCACAGATTGAAGATCTAACCGTGTAAGAGGTTGGATTTTTCCTTTAAGTATATTTATGCTCCAACTGTAACTTGGCTGCATGGGTTTTTCAGTGAGTCTTGTGTATCCCCCTCAACAAACAAAGCACTCAAATTTTGAGAAAAAAAATGTTTACAGTTGCCTGAGGAAAGCAGGTTTGTTCACAAAAAGATTTGCAACATCTGAAATTATGTTAATTTCTTATTAATTTTAATCACTCATTTAGATTGAACAGTGTGGATGTCTTCTGTGTTGAAGTGCAGTGGATCTACATCATGATTTTTATGGCATTTGATGACAGAATTGTGTGCGCTATACGCAAAACACAAGCATGTCTCAGATGAAAGAAACATTTCAATCAGGGGATTTTAAATGGTGTATTGATTCATAGGTCTATTCATAGACAATCTATAGGCCAGGCAACGTATTTTAGCTTATTCTACTATAGTGAAGTAGTACTGATGTCTTTCTTTAAAGGAGAATTGATGGGTTTTTTTCTTCAAAATAGCAATAGATTTGCTTCAGTTATTCCATATTTTCCTGGCTGGGAAAGGCATGTTTTCTTAAATAAGTCTGTGGCCTAAATACTCAAACATGCACTAGTTGGTATTTAATCCCTGCTACACAGACTGAATCGCAGCCTACATGTGCGTTAGTTCTAACTACGCATTTGCATACATACATTAATGAAACAGGCAAAGAGTGGATTGTCAGTGAGAGTTCTAATCTGCCATAACAAAAAGACAATTGTAAATAATAAAAAAAGTATTACTCAGAAAAATAAACAATACATAATTCATGAAGAGACGTTTCCATAATAGACTGTAAACCTACTGCGCTCTGATGTATGGCAAATAACACTTAAGTTATTCCAATAATTCCCTCCATTTTAACAAAGAACAACTCAGAAAAAAAGTTGCATTCAACTGATATTTCAATTTGTAGAGGCAATCGAGTGGTTAACACAACAATGATCTCCAATTCCATGATATTCAAGTAGATGAGGCACTGGGCCTGCCAATACCTGATCCAAATATGTCTGGAGCCCATGTGGCCTCTAGCACCAAGCGGTTTCTGCAGCACCACTTTTCACATTGACATTTTGCCTTGTGACTTTTAAAAAACGAAATCCAATGCGTTACTGATGCAGCTACTTCATAAAGCTTTTTACAAGCTGCAACAGACATCGAACATTGAAACTAGTAAGAGTATTGAAGTATTCATAATTGTCACATGAGGCATTTACGCGGCACGTATTTCTGCCTTCTAATAATTGTACCACATTATAAGTAAAACCACTTTGCATATTGCATAACTTTCCTTATTATAGAATGTACAGTTTCTGCTGCTGTCAGATGAAAGCATTGTACCAACCTTAATGTTATTGAGTGGTTGAGCTACATAGGTAATAATTGCATTAGTAAGCTAGCCATACTGTGCCTCTTGTTGCTCTGTAAAAATCAGATGCGAGACCCTAATATCTCCTCTAGCTGCATTTCTCCGACATCAAAATCTGAAATCATACAATGTCATTCTGGTCAAATAATAAAATATAGAAAGTGCAAACAAATATTTACATTTTCATCAAAAAATTAAAAATCTGTCTATGCTTTTTTTAGATGAACTTCTGCCCTGTATAACATTTCACCAGCACAGACATGCAGCATTTTGAAGTGGGACTGGCACATTAATTAGACCCTAGTGGTGAAGAATTCATGAAAGGAGCGCGCTATTCATTTTAACTGATGATTCATGCCTTATACTCTGAATGGTAGATAAATGCACATACACAGTGGGCACAGTTGGAATGCACACTCACTTGGTGAAATGGTGTTTATCTTGGGTCTCCAGCTGGAAGTTGAGTGGTGTGTGAGTGTGTGTATGTATGATTCCATGCTGCATGTATGTGCCTGAGAAAAAAGTGCACGTCTCTCAATGCCATCAGCCTGTTTGTGCGAGTATGGAAGCAAGCTTGACAGAGGTCGCCTGGGATGCCTTGAGCGGTTGCTTTACTGCACCTCAGCGGTGAGAGGTACGGTCGTTGCCACGGGAACGCTGGCTGCAGGTTTTGCAGCACTGTGTCCGCACGGTGGACAAGTGACAACGGCCGAGCCACTGGAGCGTCTGACAGAAACGAAACGTCAGCCGATCCCGAAGACATACCGTGCCTGAGGGAGGGAGAGAGAGGGAGAGAGAGGGAGAGAGGGAGAAAGAGAGAGAGAGAGAGAGAGACAGAGCGAGAGAGCGAGAGAGACAGAGACAGAGAGAGAGAGAGAGAGAGAGAGAGAGAGAACCACAATACACAGACAGTTAATTATACCGATGGGAATATATATCAAAATTCAATATATCTATCTATATAATACAAAAATGTGGCGATATGGATCATGGGGTAGACACATGAATCGTGATATTAGCTATATTATAGCCAAATTATATTATTTGCACTTTGTAATGCCATTGTTAAATTGTTGTTTACATTCTAGCAAGCCAGGGCCATTGCTAGAATGATTTGTGTCTCAGAAATAAACATAATTCTGCAGTCATACTTTGTTGTTATTGAACTTTTATTTATTACATCGTATCGGGGTTGTATCGAATCGTGAACCCCAATATCGTGAGATAAGCATATAGTTCCATCCCTAGTTAATTAGCATTCTTTACTTTCGTTAGGCATTACTTTAACTCATCCACTGTCGACTTTTCTATTATCACATTAGAAATCAAGGGCAGAGAAAAATGTGCTAGGACCTTGAGCCTTTAAATTGAACAGTCACAGATGTGAATAATCCCAGGCATTGCTGCTCATGCTCTATTGCCCTTGTTTCACCACAAACATTGTTTAGACAGCCTGAGCATTTCTTTCAGCTCAGCGCTTTAAGATGAGAAATAAACAAATGCAATTGGTGGGAAAGAATGTCTCTGTCTGTCTTAGGTCTTTTCTTTCTGTGTTGTTTTTTTGCATCTCTTAAAATCAACCGCAGCAGCAGAACTGGATAAGAAGGACTTCTATTTATTTTTCACAGTCTGCAGACTGAGTAATGAAGCTAGACTCTTTCTCTGCTACAAAACATTACAGAGAAGAAAGAGAATGAAACCAGCAGAAACAGATTCTTGTAATTGATTTTCTTTTGTGTAGTGTAAACCTGCTCAGAAAATGTTTATATTTGTTTCAGTATTAATACAGAAATATAATTGTGATGATAAATAGAATTGTGCAGAAAAACAAAACACATATCAGAAACCTTGAACAAATCCCCCAGTTGTTTTGAACATAAAACAAGAGCTTTCTGAGACAGAAAGGTTGTGATAAAACCAGTAACTACATATGATCTTGACAGCAGTTGCATGCTTTTCCTCAGGAAATAAAGTCAAATTGACCAAGGTTTTTCTAGAGAACTGTCTAATTACATTGGTATGGGAGTGAGTGTTGGCTGCTGTAGAAAGATATATACAGTTAGATGTCAGTGTCACCATACTGACGTCACTGAAAATCCATAACATGAATTATTACAGAGGATACTCCAGGAGACAGCTCATTTACCCTTAAGTGCCCTTTCTGAATGGAGTAGGATCCTGGAAATTAATTGGTGAGAAATTAATTGTGTTTATTATTATTTAGAAAATAGAAAAGTTGATTGTTGCTCGAGATTCATTGTTTCACAAGATATAGTAGCTGCCATAGATCCCCCTCCCACAGTGTAAAGATGATCATACCAGGTGAAAGATGGATAAAGAACGCTTGTGGAACCTGATCATGATTAATTCTGTCTCTGCTCTGCTCTGCATTTTTAGCTGGGTCAGCTGTGTAAAGACGGCTTAATGCATTAATTAGCAAATATTTCAATCTCAACATACGTGTCTTCACATAACACATGGGTGGTATTAAAATTAACTCTGTTTCTTAAAGCATTAAGGAAAAAGTAGTTTCAGATTTTTCCTCATTAGTATGCAGATTTATGCAGCAAGGAATCTCCAAAATCTAATGAGATGATCTTCTCTATAGGGGAAACCTGTGGTGTCAGTATAAAGTTTTTATCATGTGTTGTCCTTGAATTATTGTGTTCACAAGAATGTGTCTACATACAATCAGACACACACACAACGGTTTCCACCTGGCCCTTGACAACAGCATTTTGACAAGGGTTGGGTGGTGACATCTGAAGTTAATGCTATATTATTGATTGATAATATTGATAATATATATTGTAGATTTGTTCCACTGCAGAAACGCTCTGCTGCATCAATCAACCCATTCATCAACATTAGGGCTGTGACTCATTTAATCTGCATGATGAGGACTGACTATACCTACAGTAAGTAATCAGTAAACTTCAAATACACTCTATGGGTCCTCATGTTGTCTTGTAAGTGTAGAAACACATTCACAACAGGAAAAAATCAAATATATACCAATGAAAACTTCCTAGGACTATTCACTAGTGATAATTGGAGCACTCTTAATATATGACATAAATGAAAATGTTACTACTAAAGTTACTTTTGTTGTCTTTTGTTGAAGAGCACCCTCCCACAGCTTAGCTTTTGAGCACGAAAGCTATACAAGAAAAAGGAAATATGTGCACAGATGGTGTACTCAGCATTTCATGAATCTGATCAAAAAAAAAGAAAATTAAACATTTGTGCAACTGCTGGATGAATGCAAAGTTTGGAGCATCTGGCTCCTGGTCCTTCAACTCCCAGCAGGTACAGCGGAAGTATGAAATTGGTAAAACAGCTGAGGCATCGCTTTCAGTGTGGGACGTCACTGAAGCATTACACCTCATCAGACACTCACCGTTTCATGGCCTGACACTTTTTGTTTCATATTTCGCTGCTAGTCTTCTCATTAAAGAGGAAGTGAGTGGGCAGGAGTCTGAGGTCTTTTGGGTAGTCAGTCAGTTATATAAGCCGTTCCTCCACCTGTCCCTTTCCCCCCCAAATACTGTTCTGGAGTGTCTGGCGAGGTCAAATAAAAGCCCACGCTTTCCTGAACAAAGTTGAGTTCAGGTGAATAGCTTCAACACTTGAGTGAAGAGAAGACAGTGGCTAATGGCTTTAACTGACGACTAAAGTATTTATAGGTCAACTATGAAGCTCTTGCAGACTGCTACAGTACATGGTTGCTTTTCGGCCTTTCTTCCCTCCAGTTGAATTTCTGTCTTCATCTATCAGGGTCTATAGTTTGGATATGAAATACAGTCGTATGATGTACAGATTACATACTCAAACTGTAACTGAATGAAGAGTCCCAGAGCTTGGATTGCTGTTGGCTACAGACAGCAGATGTCTGATGTTGACTCTGAACAAATGGAGGCACGCACACTAAAAAGTAAAACATTTCTACCGAAGTCAAATAGTGTTGTCTTTTAGGAATGCTGATATTGTTTCAACAATGAGTAATTAAAAAACCCCAGACTCTTCCATTGTTGACATAACCTTGACAACATGGTAAATATGCTTTCCTTGTCTGTGATGGTCAAATAAACTATCCTTGGTTTTAATATTCAATACCATCATTGTCCTGATTTGACTCTAAACAACTGACTCTACAGAAATCAGTGAATTCCAACCTTGATGTAAACGATGAGCCAGAAATTTGCCCTATAAGAGGAAACAAATCTTGATAAACTCAATACAACAAAAATATAAAAGAAAAACATATTACTTTGAAGATGAGTGTGACGTTTGGATAATGTATTTGTGCACAGCATACAAGAGACCCGAAGATTGTTAATTCTTATGCTCGTATAAAATGTTCTTCACCTTGAAAATAAACTATACAAGAAACCAGGTTCACTCAAACAGCTAAATTCTGGAGCTACTTTTGAAAACGAACAGGTGGTCAGGGGCCAGTTGTTAAAATTGTCTGCTTTTGTAGCTAAATGTTTGACACTGGCTGTTATCGCCCATCTTTTCTAGTTAAACAGCAAAACATGTTATATTGCTTCTAGGTGGAAAGGCGACAGCAATCAAAATTTTAATCTACCCAGACTATTATGGCACCGATCAAAAGACTTTTCAGAAGACTACCAGGTTCACTCGATTTATTCCACCTGCAGATATCACACATCCAAAAAGAAATTAACTTACATTATCTATCCTTACGTCAAGAAAGTAGACTAAGAAAGCATATAGAAAATACATATCTTCATTGAAAAACTTGGGTAAGTATTAACACTGTGAACTAATAAAGCAGAAATGTCACACAAAAATATTTATTTAATTTTCTGCTCTTCCTTTTCCGTCTTCTTTCTTATCTTTTTCTTCTCCCGACAAAGTATAGGCTCTTAAAAATGGTTTAATTTGCATTTCTATTTATTTGACTATATTTATGCTTTTTCTGTTGTGGAAAAAATATCAAAGGAAAGATGCAGTTGATTGAAACGTATCATACATGCTGTAAAATAAGTTCTTTGACGATAAAGTATATAAAAAAAGAATATTTCAAAGACATTGTCATAGAAAGAAAATAGACATCAGTCATTCACTGTAGTGTTCCATGACCATTACACAGACACACTGCATGAAATGTGTTCAAATGGTCAGCAGGAGGTCTAACCACTCTTCTTCTATTCTTTCATCTGTGGCCTCAAATCTTCAGCTCGCACTCTTTCCAATGTCACCCAGATCACAGAGACCCATGACATCAGTGGGGTCCAGAGGTCACAGCTGCAATTCAATACACAGCATTTCCTGTGTCTAACTCCCCTTCTCCACACCCCCCACTTACTGCTATCTTTGACCCACTCCCCCACTGACCCCATCAAACACACACACACACACACCAGCACGCCCCATACATGGGAGTATTATATTAGGCCCCATATAGAACAGTAAACAGAGGGGACAGTGGGACGTGGGACTTCCTCTGTTCCGAGGTCGACTTCCTCAGTACGCTCCTTTTCCACTATATGTGGTTACAGTACAATGGGAACAGGGGGGGAGCTGTTCTCAGGCCCTTCATCCCAAGCTTCAGCATCATATGACGTGGAGGTATTTTTTGCATTTGTTTTCCAGAAACATCTTAGAGCTACAGATCCTACAAGGTTAATTAGGGAACCACAGAGGAGCAGGCCAGGGAACAAACAAGATGAATATGAAATGAGAAACGAGGTGAAGGGCTGCAGAATGACCTGCATTTGGAGTGGAAAGGATCATTTAAAATGACTTCACAACTTATTAAAGCTCACTGCTGGAGAAGCTGTCTTCCAAACAATTGCAATAAATGCCAGTCATTTAAGCTTCAACAAGCTGAATAAGAAATGAGAAGTGGGGTGAAGGGCTGCAAAATGACTCGCATTTGGAGTGGAAAGGATAATTTAAAATGACCAACTTATTAACGGTTCTGTGATGTATTTTAACTTGAGAAAGCATAACAAAACCATCCTCATATTCCAGCAACTGACTGACAGATAAGACAATCTTGTAACTCGGTACAAACATAACCTTTACATCTTTGCTCCAAAAATAAGCAAAGAGCAGCCACAACCAAATCAATGACCTTTATTATTCTGGCATCTCACTTGTGAAGAATTCGTCTCCTGATGTGTGTGTGTGTGTGTGTGTCCATGCCTGCATACATGTATGTGTCAGTTTGCCTGTATATGCTTTCCGAATTCATGATTCTCTCCTCGAACAGGGACTCACCTCTGAAAGCCTGCCTCCTGCCTCTGTGAGATGCCGAGTCCTGTCAATTCCTTCAGCCTCTACATAACAAGGCCGGAGGAGGACAGGAGGGGCAGCATCAAGGGAGAGAGAGGGAAAGACAGAAATACAGTGGAAGACAAGACACTGCAAGAAGAGAGCGAGTTCGAAAGGGTGAAAGACGAGAGAGAGCAAGGCCATGTGAATGCTCAAACTATAGCATCTATAGTCTTTTTCCCACAGCGCAGCCGAGGGCATCACAAGGCAAATTCAGGTCAGGCAGGTAGTCAGTCAGTCAGTCAGTCAGGTAACGCTTAGTGAGATGATGCGCTTCGTCAGATGGCCTCTAGAGGGCGTTTTTGACTGTGCGATGCAGTGTTTCCCATACAGAGGCACAAAATCAAAAGTTGTTCAGTGTTTATAAAAGGATCTAAAGCGATCTCTAATGCACCTGATGTGCGTACCACGTCATGTCTGTAATGTGGAGATGTACAGACAGCAGACCAGCAGCATTGAACTCAATCCACAGAGTCTCCCGGTGTGAAAACAAAAGTGAAACTCAGCAACAGGAATTTGTAGACAGTAACTCGTCTTCGCTGCCCTACAAACTTTAACGGTAGGTGGTGTCATCTTGTGGTATTTAAGTAACGTTAGTGGAATTAGGTAATTTAACCGTGTCGCAGTGCTGCAGTGCATAGAGTTGAACATAGGTGCCATTTCTAAACACTGACCAACTTTTGATTTTGTGCCTCTGTATGGTAAACACTGCATCTCACTAGAGGCCATCTGATGAAGCGCATCATCTCACTAAGCTTTACCTGACTGACTGCCTGACTGACCTGAATTTGCCTTGTGATGTCCTCAGCTGCGCCGTGGGAAAAACAGACAAAGATAATTGGCCCTAAGCTTTAAAAAATTCATTCTACAATAAAACTCTAATGAATTTCAATGGGGATTCTTTTGACTGAAGAATTGTGTGGGGAAATGGAGCAATAAGCAGCATGATTTCATCACATCTTTTCATCAATCCAGTATACAAAAATAAAATTACCCACTGAAAAAACTTACAAGGCAACACCAAAAGCAATCTGTGAAGCATTTGCTGAGTTTTATAGAACTCTCTATACAAAGGGAGACACCTGTAGTAACAATTTCTGATACAAGCTAAACTTCCCACTATTTCGCTAGAAGCAGTAGAGAACCTAGAAGCACCTATCACAATAGAAGAAGTTATAGACACAATTAGAAATTTATCAAATAACAAAAGTCAAGGACCAGATGGCTTTTGCAACAAGTTTTATAAACAGTTCATCAAGCTTATATCTCCACTATTGCTAGCTGCCTATGACTACACTTTTGAGGAAAAAAATATTGCCTTCCACATGGGGGGATGCAACGATAGCAGTCATTCATAAGGATGGACAAGACCCCACTCAGTGTGGATCGTACAGGCCCATATCAATTTTGAACTGCGTTTACCGAATATTAACAACTATCCTGTCACATAGGCTAAAGAAAGTTATCGGCTCCATCATTCACTCAGATCAGACAGGATTTGTGAAAGGTAGATTCTCCGGTAACAACCTCAGGAGACTTCTTAATATAATGGCACACTGTCAGAGAACAACAGATGAATCAATAGTCCTCTCCCTTGATGCCGAAAAGGCATTTGACCGAGTGTCTTGGGAATTCCTTTTTCAGTCGCTGGTACAGTTGGGTCAAAATACTGTATTCCAACCCTAAGGCAGCAGTGCGTGTAAATGTTGTTACTTCAGACTCTTTTATTTTAGAACGTGGCTCAAGACCAGGCTGCAGCCTCTCACCTTTACTATTTAATCTATGCATTGAACCATTGGCACAATTGATAAGGGAAGATAAATGCATAAAAGGCATTAAAATTGGAGGAGAGGAACACAAAATCTCAATGTACGCAGATGATGTGCTCCTCTACTTAACAGAGCCTCATATATCAGTCCCCCACCTTATGAAAATGGTGAAAGAATATGGATACTATTCATATAAGGTTAATGTGGATAAAACAGAAGCCATGGTGATAGGAGGCATTATTTCCCAACACACTAAGGATACCTTAACCCTTAAATGGCCTATTACTGGTATTAAATACTTGGGTATTTTTATCCCTCCCCAGTTAGATAAATTGTTTGAGGCCAATTACAAGAAACTTTTAGATAGAATCAAGGTAGATTTGGACAGATGGTACCCCTCTCTTTGATGGCTAGGGTGGAGACAGTGAGGATGAATATTTTACCGAGACTTCTTTACCCTTTCCAAATGCTACGTATACATATTCCCAACCATATTTTTGATTCACTAAATAAGATGACTTCACGTTTTATTTGGCAAGGGAAACGCCCAAGAATACGTTACAAAACATTGCTGCTCCCTAAAAGATGTGGTGGATTAGCTGTTCCCAATTTCAAACTCTATTACTGGGCAGCACAACTCAAATCACTAGTTGTATGGATGACAGACGATTTAAGTACTCGGTGGCTCAATATAGAAAAATCTTTTTGTACCTCGGTACCTTTAAGAGCTCTTCCTTTCTCTAATCCGAATTTAGGAGATCCTGATTTTAACAAATGGACTCTACTCACAATCAAAGTGTGGAGAGAAATACAAAAAAAACTTAAAATGTCCACATCAATATCCAGTTTGTCCTCAATCGCTTATTTACATAACTTTCCCCCATCTCCACTAGATGTTGGCTTTAAGAAATGGGCCAAATATGGCCTGATGTTTGTCCACCAACTCCTTCATGATGGACAAATGTTGTCATTTCAGGAGACTATGGATAAATATGCCATTCCCAAAACAGATTTTTATAGATACCTGCAGCTTAGACACTTTCTCCAAAAGCATAGCGACTGGAAAACTATCCAAACTCCCAACACCTTAGAAAAGTAATTGATTCAATATCAGGCAAAAACATCGACAGCTACTGGAATTTCCTCCCTATACTTCAATCTTACATCACTAGAGGAATATAATTAATTTTATTTAAAAACTAAGTGGGAGACGGAAATCCAAGAGGTCATTTCAGAGAGGGAGTGGAGGGTTGTTTGTGCCGAGGCACATAAAGTAACCAACTCAAATTCCTGGCAAGAATTTAAATGGAAAACTATAACCAGATACTTCAGGACACCATCACTCACTGCCAAATCAGGCACCACTGACAGTAATGGCTGTTGGAGAATTTGTGGAGAGAACGGGAATCACCACCACATACTCTGGTCATGCCTGAAACTTAAAAACTTTTGGGACAGAGTATTCAGAGATGTTAATTCAGTCTCTGACATTATAATCCCACAAGATTTTAACACAGCCATTCTTGGAGTGATAATGGAGGGTTTTAGCAGCAGAAAAGAGATATACATGTTAAAAATACTGCTTGTAACAGCATTGAAAGTTATCACACGGAAATGGCTTCAATCTGATCCCCCAACACATGTTGCCTGATATCAAGACAGAATTGTCAACTCGTTACACTCCATTTCCATCTTCAGTCTGACATTGCCTCCACTCTAACCGATTTCCGTGGGGGAGGGGGATTCGATTTTCCCTAACCAATCACTAGAGATGAACATATCCGCCTGAATCTAACGTCATTTTAAGTCGACACTGATGCGTAGCTATGACAACACCAGAGACGGTTCAGAAAGTATAGAGCATCTTTGACAACACAGAGCAAAGTAAAAACAAAGTATGACGACTTTCAATCGATTTAGAACAGCCTCGATAGCAGCGTCTATCTTGTCTATAGCGGTTGCCATTGTTGTTATTACTCCTCCTTGGTTCCGGCGCACAGCTTGACAACGCTTGACAACAGCTTGACAACAGCTTGACAACGGTGTTAGTCCCGCCCGTGGCGCTGATTGGCTAATCGTTAGTCCCCCCCCGGCGCTCACTGGACCGATCATTTTTCAACCGAGAAAACGCTGTTTCATGTCACGATGCCAGACCAGAATCAGTCAACCTGGTGGAGTGGGTGGATTCAAAGGTCTGGACCCAGGCAACAACACATGAGCAACGGATATCCAAACTGAAAGAAGTACAAGAAATGGTAAGAATGACTCATATCTATAATTAATTTCATGTAAAACCCTACTAGACATCACCACCCACCATGTCAGGTGCCCCCCCCCCCCCCCCCCTTTTTTTGTGGTCTTATTTTGTGGTTTTATGTGTTTTTGTATGTGAGTCTGTAATTGCCTTTTTTGTTGTTTGTTTGTTTTTCTCACAGTTCTATAATTGATAAGAAGTAACACATAACCTCACAAAAAAACCTCACACAGTGCAGCTCATTAATTCTTCAAGTTGAAGCTGTGGGAATCGGGTGAGCATCCTGAGCAGCCTTCAGCCTGGGAACAGGGCACAGTGTCTACTTGACCTCTCTCCACCCTCCTCTCCTTCTCTTGCTCCCTACTATCTTTTCCCATTTAAGTCACACACTGTACACTCACACACACACTGAATCCAGACTAGATATAACTGCTAGCTTGCACACATGACTTGAAATAAGGTTGACCCTATCTATACATTTAGTGATGGGGAAAAGTTGCACTGTCCATACTGTACATCCATGTGGTCCAATGGCACATTTTAAGAACATAATATAACTATTCATGTTGTTATATATAACAACAAATTAGCCTGTAAAATGTCTAGTCAAAAATCCATATAGCCCTGAAGACAGCGGAGAAAGCCTCTTCCATCTGAATCCCACACAGCTAGAAATTCTGTATTGCTATGTCGATCGATCGATCTATCGATCTATCTATCTATCTATCTATCTATCTATCTATCTATCTATCTATCTGTATACATACATATATATACACACATACTGTACATACCAGTGAAAAGTTTGGACACAACACATTTTTCTTTATTTTTACTATTTTCCACATTTTAGAATAATAGTAAAGACATAAAAACTATGAAATAACACAAATGGATTTATGCAGTGACCAAAAAAGTGTTAAACAAAAACTAGCTTATATTTTAGATTCTTTAAAGTAGCCGCCCTTTGCCTTGATGGAAAGGCAAAGGCTTTGGAAAGAAATTCATACATAGGCATCAACTTCACTATTTATATTTGTCTAAGAAACAAATTTCAAGCATTTAAGCATAAGCCTTTAGATCAAAATGGCTTTAAGATAATGGAAAACATAGTACATTCAATCAGGTGTGTCCAAACTTTTGACTGGTAGTGTATATGCAAAGATAATTCAGCACAGACTGAATGAGGAGAGACGTTTCATCACATTATTTTGGTTTTCCCCTGATAAATGCAGCGCATGGTGTTAAAACACGTGCGCAATCCATGTGTAAGCTGTTTGAAGGATAACAGATGAACTCACATTGCCTTCTTCTTAGTGCGTTTCCAGTCCTATCCTCTTACTAGTAAGAACGCCAACCTCGGTCTCCTTGTGGGAGTTTTATAAAGAACACTAATGACTTGCTACCCAGACGGATCGTCTCTTATACAAAATTGGATTCACACAGCTATACACGTGATGGTTGAACTTGGTGTCCAGGCTAGTTTCGCATTTTGAATAAGCCTCACACTTCATTTACTTGCTCCCTCTGGAGTTCATGAGAGACAATAAATGGAGCTTGTATGCAGCTACTAATCCTCTCCAGCAGTGAACATGTTTAAGACTGGCTTTGTGTGCATATTGAAGGGATGCTACTCTGCAGCTTTCAGTTTCAGACAAAAGCATACTACACGGCCAAGACCATGTTTGTGCTGGTATAGGGAAGCACTTGGGTTAGACTGATATATCGATTTGCCAATATATCTGGCCGATATTGGCCTTATATTATAAACCAGCCAGATAAATATACCGTATATAATATTGGCCAGCCAAATGTCATCCACCTCTGATAGGATGGAGCTTCCTCCCTGACCAAAGCTACATAAAAATAGTCTGAAAACCCTGCAATGAAATTTGAATTTCTTTGAGAGACAGCTGCAGAGAAAATACTTGAGCTTTAATATCACTGTGCATTGTGTGCCAATAATTCTCAAGAGGCATTAGTGAACCTTATATGCTTTGAAATACACTTCGTTTTCTCTTCTATTTCAGAGTAATTCTTTTTACCATTTTGTTACGCAGTATTGTTAGACTAAATTCAGCCTGCTGGATCCAGTCTGCTGGCTTCTTTGTCAGTCTTTCTAATGGGATTTATGCAACAGCATCTTTACACTGAGCTGACCAGATATTTTAAAGCAAGGTGCGATGATTGAACGCTTCACAGTCTTCGCTGATCTTGTAAACTCCTGAATTTACACAGAAATCAAAATAAATAAGCATTTGCAACCCTTTGATTGCCTTGTTGTTTCAGATGGGCAATAAAACATCATATTAACACAGTGTCAAAGCCCAGAGTGAGGCCAACATAAAGCCAAAATGGTCAGAAGATTCCTGGCACATTATCATATGCCTCAAATATTTATGATAACACTTTTACACGTCCATGCCTTTAAAATGTCAGAAAAGCTGGCTTCCCTTCTCTAGCAGGTCACCTTCTGAGGAACACAATGATTTCATATCAGATATAAAACATAAATGCCACTGCATTGTTGTGGCCAGTACATCAGAGAACTCAGTGAAAGAGGGCAAAGGATGTTCTTTGTGTTCGGGCATACAATCACAAATATGACAGAGACTGCAAGGGTGTTAAGTATTTTTGTAAAGTGTGATTCTTTCATATTTCATTTGGCCCCATATTGCAATCTGCTGCTCAGCGAATATCAAGAGACAATGTTCTATTTTGAACAGGAAGCTGCCAAACAGTAGACCATTTATGTTGAAAACCTGAACAAAAATCCCAGCTGCAATTGGTACTGTATCAGCTGAAAACCCCCTCTGCTCTACAGACATCCCGTTCCTTCATCTACAGTATGTCTTCCACTGGAACAAAAAAATACTTCTGGTGTTAAAAGCCCTGTGCAGTAGTCTGCAAATAGATATGCACATCGAATGCCTTCAATCTACATAAAAGATTTTTTACCTTGTGTGACACTCAAACGACTCAAACTCAAACAAAACTCAAACAAAAGCAAAATATGGGAATTTCAACCCATGAATTATGTGTTTCAAGCAAAACAAGATAGGCAGCCAATAATTTTCTTGTTGTGAATAGTTGCTTTGATTTCAAATGTCTTCTACATTATCTCCTTTGGAAAAAAAAGAAAAGTCCCTACTCTTCTGCGTGTCTAGTGAACAAAGAAGACCTTTGAGGCTACTGCAGTCAGCCTTTCCACTGGTCTTGTGATGCACAGCAACATTAGAGGAAGGACAGTGACATCAATGCTGTTGCTGATGGCCAAGCTTAAAGCACAATGCTTCACAGGGCCAATCAAGGCTGCTACCTAGCACTTATCAAACAGATTGATATTGAGAGCTCCTGAAATTAATATACTGTATATATAAGTTTGTTGTGTCACACTGGGATACCTTTTGACACACTTATCAAGAATCACTATGCCATTTTACATGTTGATGAATTTGGTTGACATTTTAGGTAGGGCTGCAACTAACGATTATTTTCATTGTCGATTAATCTGTCGATTATTTTCTCGATTAATTGATTAGTTGTTTGGTCTATAAAATGTCAGAAAATGGTGAAAAATGTCGCTCAGTGTTTCCCAAAGCCCAAGATGACGTCCTCAAATGTCTTGTTTTGTCCACAACCCAAAGATATTCAGTCTACTGTCATAGAGGAGTAAAGAAACCAGAAAATATTCACATTTAAGAAGCTGGAATCAGAGAATTTTGAATTATTTTTCTTAAAAAATTACTCAAACCAATTAATCAATTATCAAAATAGTTGGCGATTAATTTAATAGTTGACAACTAATCGATTAATTTTAGGTTGATCAATCTAAATTGCACTCTCAACATATTGCTTTAAGGTCAAACCTTTTTTCTTGCGTAAATGGCGTTTTCAAATGCCTGCCCTAAAATCATAGAGGTCCAGCCTCTTTTCTCACATCTGAGTCAAACTCATAACTACGGCTGTGGATCACTGAAAAGGCAACTAAGAAAAAAACTGAGACTCAGTCTTCTGACAGTTTCCTGGCTTTTGGTAGATTATAAAATATAGAAGATGACAAAGGTGACTACCTTGATTGATGCCTTTGCGATATTTTCCACTTATTGTAAGAAACACTGGATTTGTTTCTTTCTTCCTAAGACAATGAGCACCTTTAAAATAAATAAATAAATATTGAATAATACTTTATAGTGTGAGTGTAATCAGCATGCAAGAGCTCAGCACTTACTTACACTGCATAGCATTTGCAACAATCCCCTTTCTAAAGACATTCACACAGAATTTCAAAGCATTTCAAAGTCTGTCCTTTCTGTTTTTCTGAAGGTTGGACATGCAGAGTAAACAAGAAGGGGGCAGAAGATCATGACATCAACAACAGGAGTGATGCGTTTCTATTATTTGCATTTTGAACCCTGGCTTCACTGCAGTAACTAAGCAAGACACCTATTGCTGCCTTTGAAGTAGGCTGCTGCCTCAAATTTACATTAATAAATTATGACATTAACAAATGATACATAGTGGAAAACAACAATGTTTCACAGATATAAGACAGAATCAATACCTGATTTACCAGTAAGGATTACATCCATACAAACACACATTTCTTTGCTGGCACACCTACACTGCATTTAAAGTCGTGACCTCACAACCATGGAGTCGGATTTCATGACAACAAACATCTTGGAAATACATTACATAAATTATGTATGAATGTGCCACAGTATGTGTGAATAAGGATTGCCTGGATGTGACTGATTGACCCTCGCAGTGAAGATGGTTTTTCTTCATGCTGAGGCAGGCTGATTCTCAGTCATGACGACAGAGATGAAAGAACAGTTTCTAACACTACACTGAATCTCAATTGTGACAATGTGAATTGGAGGTTGTGTATTTACAGAGCAGTGCAATTTCTTGTTGCACAGTTTCATTTAAGCTTGTTGAAAATATGTGTAGTGGTGCTTCTCTAAAATCAGTTAATACAACCTTTGCAAATAAATGCATTTCCAGGAAACTGCAGTGCGTCAGTGGCACCGCCATTTATATCAGATTTTAATTAACCTATCCACCACTAAAGCAACTTCTATCTATCATTTTCACAAGATAGTAATTAGTCCATTACAGAATCTGAATCACTTTTATTCACTGTGGTTACTAGTGGAAAACTACTGTTTGACCAAATAGTTGGGAGGATAACTTCTGCTATAAATTAAGTAATAATTGGTAAATTTGTCAGAGCTGATTAAAGTTAAGTTGTTTTATGATACAGACTAAAGTTCTACACACAGTCATTTAAAAAAAGGAAAAAAGACAGAGAAAAAGAGTGTAAAGACACATTGAGATATTTTCCAAAGTGGAATCGTCCTGCATTAGCTCGCTCACAGTAAAGTTAGTTAGCAACTGTTTTCACATGTGCACTTTGACTTGGTGAGGTGCTGAGATACAAGAATGACCAGAGTTACCCAGTATTTACTGACACACAGTGCAAAGACATCAGTGATGCAAACACATGAGGGGTCAATAAGGTGACAAACATCTGAAGACACAGTAGCTAGGTGGGATCAGAGGGCACGCTCCCTCAGACAGAACATTTTGAAATGTGAATGTTTAAAAGCCTATTTCTAGTCATGTTTTAATTGAGAATACATCAAAAACAAACTCTTGCAGTCAAGTTAATGTCACTACAAAATCATTCTGTGGGTAACGTTGGTTCAAAGGACAAACAGTTAAAAACAAAGGGAATGGGCAGAGGAGGGTAGAAAAATATGTATTACAGTTTTTCTCAGTCGCTTTGGTACATTTCTCGAATCATCCTCGACATTTGCAAAACAGTAAGTGCATTTCTCAAAACAATTCGTACAAATAGCAAAACACCATGGATTACCTGCAAAAGCCAGTCTCTTGCTCAAAATCCTTAGTTCATCTCTCAAAAGTAAATATGTGTGTCAATGAACAAGTCAGTGCCATCAGAATGACAAGTCCTTGTGTCATTGTGTACGGATAAGACAGTCAAATTGCTTAGTCATGTTGTCAATATAACAGTGTACTCTGGAGGATGTTCTGATGTAAACTATGGCTAAAATTTTGAAGACAATTATTGTAAATTGTAAGTTACACATTACTGTATGTGGGAGATTGATTGCAAGAGACTGGACAAGATTCACATTTACGCTTTTACTGTTTGTACTGTAATTTGTTGACAGACCATGTCATTGCGATACATAAAAGAAAAAGACACAACTGTTTTACAGCACTGCATAGCAGAAAGGAAAAAAATACAAAATTAGAAATGTAAACATAGGAAACACCCTTAGGCAGAACTGTACATGCAGCACTGTATGGGGAATTACAGTGCAGTCTTTCTATACCTAACGTTCCTGTCTTGTAACACTGTGTTGTGCTCTGTCTATATATACTCGCCAATTGAAGGTTCAGGAGATGCACCTCTGAGCTATTTTAGAGAACTGGTTGATCATTGGTCGATCTAACGCTTCACACATTCCCCTTCATTAGTGAGAATCAAGTCAAGATTCACCTGAGAGCAATTCATCAATTCAGGACACATTTTTTTTTTTATAAAAAAAAGTCTAATAGAAATGTATAGAAAATATGCTTGACAGATTATGACAACTGGTTCAACCATTTTGCATGTAATGACTTATGCAATGAACTAATGCCTAGATGTTTTGGGGAGTAAGACTATTCAACAGAGAACCAGTATAATACATTTTGATCAACATGACATAAGCAATTGATAATGTAGGAAACAGCAGACAATTGTACATAATCATTTGCATGAATGTGCAAAAGCATTTGCAATTTGTTCAAAAGAATGAGAAATTGCTTTTATGATGTGCACAAGTGACTAGATGATGTGGAGGTTGAACAAGTACTTTTGAGAATTTCAATTCTGATCTGAGAAATGTACCAAAGTGACTGAGAAAAACTGTAAGTGCATCACTTTCATGAAAACTGCTTTGAGCCGTTATTGAGCCAAATTGCTCCAACAAATATTCCCACATCACTTGAACGCAGCATAAACTACAGCCACATATACAAAGGCAGGGTGGCTAGCAGCGTGACATGAAGGCAGGGATAAAGATGCAAAAGAAACAAACACTAGAAGAGAAATCAATATTCTCAATTTTGACCATTAAATCGAGTTTTCCTGGGAAAATCGCCCCGGTCCCATTTGTTTGAATCGTTACAGCCATATCTTGTGTAGCTGACCTGGTCTCCCCGATTCCAGTCAGATTATCATTGCATCTCCGGTACCTATGTTAGTCACTACTGAATAAATTAGAATGACGGAAAGAATAATGAGTGCAGAGAGACAGTGTGAGATTAAAAAGGAGAGAGGAAGAATGGGGAGAGAGGGTAAAAAGGGCACAGAAGCAGTCTGTCTACTCCCTGGCAACAGGAAACCTTTCTATCAGCCGACATCCAGTTGGTAAAGATGACGGTTTTGATTTTGGTCATGTTTTTTCGGACTCATCGGTTGGTTGAATAACAGGTAGTCCGATAAAGTTGTAAAGTGCTCATGTCCTCATTCTGAAACACTTATGTTCTCATCAAATGTACACGATCTTGTGCAAATTATCAATTTCGGGCTCAAAAAAGGTGAAGTTTGCATCCCTCATAGTGACAATGTAACAATGTCCAGGTAACACGGTTCCTACTGTACGTTTAGACATAATCTTAAATGTGTTAGTTTTAAGGCAGTATGCATCCATCTCCTGCCAAATGCTTCCTCACTGGGGAACAGACTTGAGCTCACGCCGCCTTGTTCCGTCCACAAACAAATGTAATTTCTCCAATCACGAATGAAAGCCCAAAATGATTGGATGACAATCGAAGTTGGATAAAAAACACAATATCCGTACCGGATAGTTGTTTTGTCCGACCAGTCGGCTCACCCTAATTATTTACAAGCCCATGAGAGTCTGTCACCATGGCCACAGACATTACTTCCACATTGGGAGTGGAGGCTTATATCAGAAGTCAACACACAAAACAACAATGTATAAACAACGATAGAACAATCACTAAGTTGGTCATCTAGAATTATAATACGCTAAAACAGAAATACTGAAAAACATAATTAGAACAACAACAACAAAACTGTTAACCCTAACACATCGTTAAAACACTACGTGCAATGCATCATGGGATGTTGCCTCGAAACAACATGTCCAATAAGATCTTACTGCGACATGTTCGGTGAACTGTGGCAACAATCTTTTCAATCTTTACAATCTTTTTGTAAAAAAAAAAAAAGAAAAACAATACTGCAGGTCCTTGCCAAACAATGAAAATATCTGTGAAGTTTGATTCTCAGTGGATCAGAACAGTGCGAGTTGTGCGCGTTACAGACAGAGAGACAGACAGACAGACAGACAGACAGACAGACAGACAGACAGACAGACAGATAGACAGGCAGACAGACAGGCAGACAGACAGACAGACAGACAGACAGACAGACAGACAGACAGACAGGCAGACAGACAGACAGACAGATAGACAGGCAGACAGACAGGCAGACAGACAGACAGACAGACAGACAGACAGATAGACAGGCAGACAGACAGACAGACAGATAGACAGGCAGACAGACAGGCAGACAGACAGACAGACAGGCAGACAGACAGACAGGCAGACAGGCGGACAAACACATAAAATGCAGAATAGACTTGCAGATTATTATAGAACACATATTAATTGGGAGCCTGTGAAGTGACAGGTTTAGGACTAGTAGACTGTGGGAAAGTCAATTCAAATAATAAATAGACTTAAATATTGACATTGACACTGAATATACAAAATATTAGGGACAGTTCTTAAGAAGTGCACTGATGAGGTGAATCCAGGTAAAAGCCACTATCCCTTATTGATTTCACTTATTACATCAATATACCAATCATAAAGGAGGAGATATAAAGAGAAGCAGATGAGTTAGAGTAGGATTTTGAAGCTTTGAGACAATTGAGATGTGGATTGTGCAAAAATATATACAGCTATACAGCAATATGTCCCTAATATTTTGTACATTCAGTGTAGTTTGCTGCCCAGCAATCAGCAATCAGAGCAGCAAAATAATTATGGCCAGCAAATTTGAAGTGTTTCCTGTTTAAGGCAGACAAATGTGACTGAAATCTAGAGGCAAAGCATGGTTAGGAAAGGGGAGGTGGAACAGCAGTAATTCCCTTGACTGGGATGTCGAATTGGGAAAGGAACATTAGAGTTTGTCCTGGAGTGATAACCTTTCACTATTATTTCATTTAAATATACAATTTCCTTAAGGTATTAGTAATTTCACAGCCGTAAACAAACTATTATTGCAATAAACTTAATTGAGAGTGCTGTCTGTGTAGTGCTCCCAAATAAGATGCAAATATAACTAATGAAATGAAATTGAGTTTTCTAAAGATAATACTACAAAACAAGGCTTAGTATAACAAAAGTTTTAAGACAAAATTAATCAAGATTCCTATATACATTATAAACTGCAAATTTGGCTTCATGCCTCTCATTGCATTGATTTTCTTCTAAAAAAAAATGTGGACATGCAATCAAGGCAGTGATGTATTTACAGGGCAGCCTAAATATTCCATCATTAAAATGGCAAAGTAATGATTTTATAGGAACATAGTGCAAAGAATAAGCACATTTCAGCTGCATCAAAATTGTCACAGATCCTGCTGTTGAATTGGCAGGTTGAGCCTAAAGAAATAATTTGCAGTGTTTCAGCTGAGGGATTTTTCCAATGTAACGTGTCTTCACCTTCTCTATTCTTTTTATGTGTATCTTTTTTCTTCTATTTATGTGAAATTGTCTTGTATTGTCTTTACCTGCTATGGACCTCTTTCTTTAAGATGAGTCTTGAATAAAGTTTGAATTGAATTGAACTGAATTTAATTTAATTCAATCAATATGCATACAGTACACATCTTACATGACCCTTTGGTTCAGAACTTTTGGTTAACACAGACTGTGCAGGTTACGGTAAAGTACTTGGTATATTATCCTTCGAGATCCAAGAAAAAAAAATGTATTTTTTTCAAGCCAAATCAGGACCAGAAATGTATCTCAAGGAGTGCATTTCTCCATTGAAAGGTTTCATTTAAAAGGTAAGTGAGCATCATGCTTGAGCTTCCCTGAAAGCCAGCGACCCATGAGACCCAAGCTGAGGTGAAAGGGGAAGACAGGGAAGATCGCAAACTGTTCAGGCATCCAATCCCCAAAGGAGAGGATTCACTTTCTGGTTGGCACTGGACAAGGCTGTCAAGGTCAGAAAATCAGCTGAGTGAAGGTTATGATGACAAGGAGAAAATGTATATGCATAATAAGTAGGGCCAATATCAGGTTTTAAAATGCAATATTGGTATCGGTCCAATATTTTACTGCCGATAGTTGGCCGATCATGGAGGCATTTTTCATTTTTGTGACCTTTTTTTCTAGGACTTATATTTATAGCACTTAAAACTACTTTGAAATTAGCAACAGAACAAAACTAACATGGTCTTTTGTTTAAAAAATACTTAATTACCTTAAGAAAGGGATGTCTGACAGGTTTTGGTTTAAAAGTCTCTTTGCATCTGCATTTGTACAGAGATTCTTACAAAAATGCATATCGGTATCAGCCAATATGGCTGGGAAAATATCGGCTATTGGCCTCAAAAAACTTAATTACTTACTTAAAGACCCTATAAACAACTTTTTTGCTTTAACTTATCATTATGAAGTAAATGTTGATTGCACAGTGTAATGGCTATAGAATAATGACACCATCGGCGTTTAGATTGGTTCCCTATAAGCCTCGCTTTCACTATGCAATTCTGTCTGCCACCGGGTACGATCTCCCAGGAGAATGAAGGCTCGATTTACGGCACAAAGGAAGTGTGTCATCCATTGTGCAACCAAAAGAGGAATTAGGATAGGTTTTCCCCGGTAGCTATCGGTAGCAGTAGCGTTACCGCTAGCAGCCAGAAAACGAACCAGGAACTACAAGGAAGCCAGGACCAGTCAGAAACAAATATCCATGTTTGTTTCTGGAACAAAAGAAACAAACATCTAACTATGTTTGTTTCTGGCTGCTAGTGTTAGCTAGCATAGCTAGCATTAGCAACGTTAGCCATGTTGCTAACGCAAAGCTACGCTAGCTAACGCTTATGCTAGCAGCCAGAAACAAACAAATGATCCATTGTCCGTTTGATAATCTAAACAAATAAAAGAACATGTTTTCTTGCAGTTGCCTTTCTAAAATGAGCAGTGTTGAAAGTTACTATATTGTGTTATGATCAAGGAGTTGATAAGCAGACAGATGGTTTGTTCTATTGCATGGAGCTAGGCTCTAACGGAAAGCGATCCGGTTGTCTTTGCGTCAGCGGTGCAAACAATACCACTTGGAAACGCTAGGAGGGGACAACGGGGGGAAAGTTGAAAAGTTGTCTGTATCCACTTTAATAGTAAGCACTGCATATTCCTTTGATGGCACATATGTTTTCCACCCCCTTTTCTTAAATCAATATATTCTTTGAGGGCAGACAGGAGGCTTGAATGGCGTTCTGCTTCTTGTGTTAAACATCAAAGCATTGAGTGCTCTTTGGAAAAAGGGCTTTTTGTTACCTTCTCTGTCATGATGTGTATGTTATTAAAAGCTTTAGGCACTGTAACGCCACAGAGAGGTCAAGATGGCTCCCTAGTCCAAATGACCATTCTCCCCTTGTTTGACTATGGTGATGTCATTTACAAACATGCAAGTAAGAGTGTCCTTGAACGCCTTAATGTTTTGTACCACTCAGCAATTAGGTTTGCCACAAATGCCCCCTATACAACACATCATTGTGACTTATACACTTCGGTTAATTGGCCATCGTTACACATTCGACGAGAGATCCATTGGCTTACACTTGTTTACAAAACCCTCCTTGGTCTGACTCCTCCTTATTTGATACACTTGTTAAAATTGTCATCCACTCCCTATAACACCAGAGCTGCCCGCCATATCTCGCTAGAAGTTCCCCGTGCTAATACTTCTTTTGGCCGGTCCTCCTTCCAGTCTGCTGCTCCGAGCAGTTGGAATGAGCTGCAAAAGACTCTGAAACTGGAGAAATTGATCTCCCTCACCGCTTTTAAGGACTCTATTGCAGAGTTGTTCACACACACCTGCAACTGTCACCCAGCTTTTTAACTGACAAATAAATTTGTCTATTCTGCTTCAAGACTTGCATGACTTGTAATTTTATTTGGTTGTTTGTTTGGTGTGTGTTTTGATTATTTCCTCGTTCCCATACTGTGTTGGGTTTCTCTGCCTCTGCGATGTATGTAACATTTGTGTCTGATAGTCTTATCTGGATTGTTCTTTGTTTAGTTTCTGTTGCGTGTTTTTTTTTTTTTTTGTCCCCTTTTCCCTTTACCCTTCGAGAGGTCCTTTTGTCCTCTCGCTAGGCCGTCATTGTAAATAAGAATTTGTTCTTAATTGACCTGCCTGGTTAAATAAAGGTTAAATAAAAAGATCAATAAGAGGCAGAAGTTCGCCCCAATATTTTATATGAATTAAACTAAAAAAGTCGATTTGAACAATCCCGGTGTGCGCTGGATTACTTTGAACTTGAATGTTGTACTGTTCCTGCTCTAGCTGCACCCTGGATGAGTAGCACGGCTGTGCATAAGGGCACCCATAGTTTTTCAAAAGGCAGAAGTTGTTTGCTTCAGTATAAAAGTTTTTGGATCTGGACACAGTTCTGCCTCAGTTGAATGTTAAGCTGGACCGCTCCCATTCTTATAATGTCAAACGAAAATACAACTATGAATAATGGCCGCTTTAACTCCTTTTGTTTATCTTCTGTCTTGTATTGTAGTTGTGCCTGTCCTGGACATAGTTGATTTATTCTTTGAAGTTTCAGGTATTGTATTCATGTTTTTCAATCTCATGTTTTGCCCCAGTCTCACAAAACAGCTGACTCATGCACCCTGTAGTAAATATTTACCATGTTTTTTGTTTGAAAGGTTCACAACACTGCACAATGCCTGCTGGTCAGTTTTCAACTTTTTCAATATATTGAACCTGAAAATGGTTTACTAAGCACTCGTCAGGAAGTTTTACTGTTTTGCAGATTTGCTTGAGTAGACATGGGGCAAATATTAACTAGGAGATTGCAGAGTGAAAACCTCCAGCATAGGCAATAGAAAAACAAACCAATCTGGAAAAAACAACAACATGACACTGGCTAAGCATCAGATACGATAAAATGCATGTACAGTAGCAAGTTGTTATTTGTCTTGCAGTGATATGCATAGTAAAAACTAGGTAAAAACTAAGTATTAAAAGATTAAGAGTATACATAATGGTTAGGTTATGGATACCAACTGCTGTGCGTTACTGTAAGATTGTTTATCGGTAGAGCGTATTTTTAAGAATCCCCTTTTTTGTGTGTCTTTACCCTGATGAAGGCCTTGAGCAGAAAAGTGTTGGGCTTTCTTTTTAACATTCAATGAAAGATCGTTACTTTGCACACTGAGACAAGCAACTCCTTTGTGAGCGCTCATAATCCATCTATTGTATTTTGACATGGTTGATTTTGGGTAGGATTTTCCACTTAAAAAAAAAAGTCCTAGAATTTGGGCAGCCCGGCTTATGGCCATCTGTTACATCTTATTCCTCTTCTTTATTACATCTTTCCAACAGAAATGCCATAAGCATAATTTAGCATTAGACATAGTATCACATTTATCCATATTTGTTGAAGTATTAATTGTTAATTTCAAGTCACTGAATGAGACGTGCCTTAGTATTTTTTAAGACAGGGACAAAACAAGGCAATATTTGTTAAACCTATCTTGATTCTCAAAGATTCAGACTTTTCTCTAATGCACATGTTTTTTCTTTATGGAAAAAATTGGCTTTATAAAGCTATTTCTGCTAGCAGTCTGTATTCAAAGATATACAGTACTTCCCAGGAGGGCTTATAGTCGCTTCTGCTGAGACTGAAATGACTTTGACTTGAACTTGAATGACTTTGACTTGAACTTGAATCACTCACATACATCAGTAATGGAAAGCCATGTGAGGATAGAAAAAGTCAGAGAGCTATTAATAGCATCTCCAAATGCCCTGAAGCTTCCTTCTAGTGAATTACCCATAATGCCGTCAGAGAGACTTTCACTCTGATGTGCCTATACTCCGTGTTGAACAGGTTCCTTCAGATATCAAAATTCACTGTAAATTCTCAATATTCCCCAGTATAATACACTGTATTCAATAAGAATATGTAGCATAATTTCTACTGTACATTCTATAGATTGAGCTTTAGCTGTAAGTGTGTAGGATAACAGCCAATAACTACAATACTGAAAAGGGTCACACACACTGGCAATTTAGAAGATGTGTGCCTGCAAGGTAATGTTGACAGAGATTAGCATGTGCCTAGAGGACAACAAAATTATTAGCTTTTGTGAAGTCTGGATCATCAAGAGCAGTGTATGTGCTTGCAAGCAATTATTTGCAATTTCAAAGTTCAGTGAGAACAGCTGCTGATGCTGCCAGTAGCACAATATAAATGCCTCCATTTTCACATTAGAAATCTGGGAAACAGTTGAAAGGGCAATTCATTTGAACTGAACAATTAGCTTGAGGCGCAACATCCTTGAGTGCCCTCTGCAATGCTGCTAATCTCATCAATAGAAACCAAAGGCCTCTTTCTGTTATTGTTTGATTCTCATAGTTCCATACATTATATACAATGGAAAGATGAGCTGAGCAGTCTTATACAACCTTACACACAAGTTTTTTTTAATATATTGTCAGAATCTGCTTTAGTCGCGTTCGTTTATGTGCTAGAAGTGTGATTTTCAGACCTGTTCCACCATACAATGGCAGTGAATGGAGAGAGAAAAAAACGCAATTCTCCAATTGTCTCTATTGGAGGCCCAGAGCAACAGATATCATGTCCAGAAAGCCACACAACCCAAGGTACTACCGAAGTTCAACATCACTTCAACTGGCTTTTACTCACCAGAGGGGGCGCTCTCGCACTCGTGTAAGTTGCACTTCTGGGTGTTCTCAGGCTGCGGCTCATGGTCACACTGAGCTTGATCCACCTCTTCCTCTGTCTCAGCCTTTGTGTTGACACACTTGATGAGCCGACGTTGCACTCCGCCACCGCAAGAAGCCGAACACTGCCAGGGAGAATAGACTGGGTGAGGACTTGAAGGGTGCATGGGTAATTTTTCAAGAAAAGCCAGGGCAGAGGGAAGTCCAACTTCAGACATTTATATTTCTTTAGAACGAAGAAAGGAAGGAACACAAGGAAACTGCGTACAGAGAGAAAGGATAATAGTTTTAGAAGGACCTGGATGTGTTCATTAGTAATGCTTGGCTTGTAATGGTGTGTGCTGAGACTTTCTTAGGGGCAAAGGCAAAAAATCTGAAAAAGGGAACTTTTCCAATAACTCTGGGCCTACGGAGGATTTTCAATAGACAAACTGTTTTGAAAAGCTTTTTTTTTTGCTGATTATGACTAAGAGAAGGATCATAATTGCACTTTGATCTGAAGATTTTTGTTTACATTTTTGTTGAAACTCTGTGTCACTGCGTCGAACAAATCAATGACTGGATGCGGCAAAATTTTCTCCAACTAAACGGAGATAAGACCGAGATAATTGTCTTTGGAGCACAGAAAGAAAGACAGAATGTCTGCTCTCACCTTGACTCCCTGTCCCTCAAAACTAAGAGTCAAGCCAGAAATCTTGGCGTTATCCTGGACTCAGATTTAAATTTCAATAGCCACATCAAATCGGTAACTTCGTCAGCTTACTACCAGCTAAAAAATATTGCAAGAGTCAGAGGACTAATGTCCAAACAAGACCTAGAAAGGCTTACCCACGCCTTTATTTCCAGTAGATTGGATTACTGCAATGGTCTGTTCACAGGGCTTTCAAAAAAAGCTCTTCGGCAACTCCAACTTATTCAGAACGCCGCTGCCAGGGTCCTGACGAAAACTAAGAAATACGACCACATTACACCAGTTCTAAAATCCTTACACTGGCTACCAGTCACTCAGAGAATTGATTTCAAAATCTTGCTGCTTGTCTACAAATCACTCTGTGGCTCTGGGCCCAAATACATCTCTGACATGCTTGTGCCATATGAACCTTCTAGGACCCTTAGGACATCTGGGGCTGGCCAAAACACGGTGAAGCAGCGTTTTGTTATCATGCAACACAGACCTGGAATAACCTCCCAGATGATATTAGACAGGCCCCGACTCTGACCGCTTTTAAGTCAAAGCTAAAAACTTTCTTATTTTACATTGCCTACTCTACCCTGTAATGGCTAAAAACGTATCTTTTCAGCTCAGCTTTTAAATAACCTTAATTTTAACTCTTTCTGTTCAGGATCCCAACAGAGCTGACACGGGCAAGTACGAATTTTCATTCGTCTTGTCCAGGTAATGCTTACTTGCGCATGAGTGAACACTATATGTGGGGGGGACAGAGCTTTACCCTGTATGATTCTCATCCATCTCTGGATGGTGAGGTTTTTGACCAAGAGGAGAATCTATGATTCTCGTCTGCCTTAGGCAGTGAGATCTAACGTAAATATCAGATCAAGAGTAGAATCAGGAAGGACAGGGGAAAAGAAAATTACAGAAAAACATATGGGTTCACTCACAATGTGCATCTAAAAGTGGAAGTATTTGCTGTATTTGTTGTGTTCTTTCATCTTTCTATCTCATTTGATTTGAACTGCACTAGTTTACTTTTAAGTCTTTTATCTTTTGTATCTCTTGTCTGTATTTTTGCACTTTTTACCTTTACTGTATTTTTATCACCCTGTAAAGCACTTTGAATTGCCCCAGTGTATGAAATGTGCTATACAAATAAAGCTGCCTTGCCTTGCCTTGCCTTGCCTACATATTATTGCGGAAGCTCTATTGAAATACATATACAACACATTTAAAATAGATGTTGTTTGCTAACATTGAAATGCCAATGCTGCCAAAAGCTTATTTTCCATCTTTAAATCATACCCTTTGATATTTATACCAAGGGATATACCAAGAAAATCCTGGATTGGAGTCTTCATGGTTGACTTTGATGCTTCAGCAAGGCACCTGTGGCCATGTTTTTGAGTGAATGATGAAATGAGCATAATGAGTAGAAGACTCATCACCACTCTGGTACATTTCTTTATGAGGTTACAACATCTTTACCAAATTTTAAGTACATTCTGTGGCACAACATTACATTTAAGGTCATTTGAGCAACTTTTTATTAGGCGATTCAAGTAATGCTTGTCAGGCTTGTCATGTCAGGCTATTATTTTATGTTGAAGGACATGTGGGCCCTACACACTGAAGCACATCTAACACTGGAGCATGTTATCAGGAAGGAACAACAGATTTACTGGATTTATGTAACTGCTTATAGGCGCTGTGTGCCTTTCATAAATTTTATAACCATAGGAAGTAATTACAGACCCATTGAGTGTACTCTGGCCTTGGTAGAAACGTCTTTGTACATTTGTGTGCATATGTGCACTAAATGCCTGTGAGGATATAATACAAAAGGCACTGATTCAATTGTCACATGTATGCCACAGATCAATACAGAACTACAGGGATCATGGATGATGCACAAGCACTGTGAATAGTCTTTATGACATTCATTGGCAATTCTTTTGCAGTTTATCTGTTCCTTTCAGTGGCTTAGCCCACAGATTTAAAGTGCTGATCTGGGGAACTAAATGATGCCCTTGGACCTGAGTCAGTAGGTCTTTGTGCAGAAAGTAGTGTTCAGGGCTTTCTGTGCAGCAGAACAATTAGCCCTGGTAAACTGTGGATTCCTGGGCCAACAGGAGCTACAAGAATCATGGGCAGCTTCTCCTGCTGATGTGACTCAGTAAAGCTGAGATAGCTGTGATTGTGACTGTGATCCTTTGAGTGAAGACAAGAGCAGATTTGTGCTTTGGGCATGCTCCATGTGCTGCAGACCTTCATTTAGGAGTAAAACAAAAGATTAGCAGGTGTGGAATCACAGGATTATCCATACTTTGACTGTAAATCTAACTACAGTATACCTACAGTGTACTGTGTCACATTAATTAACTTCTCTTAATTTTAACACATACCTATTAAAAAAAACAGACAGCCACCTGAATTGTTTACTTACGTTAATTTTGAAAGCCTAGTCTGAAAATCATACTTTTAACACATTTGTGGAAAAGTACGTCAATTCTGCATCTACAGTCATATTTTTCAGGAATTCTTCAGGATTTATACCTTGAAATGCAAGCAGTGGCAGTGGAGCCCCGTGGCGACTAACACAGATGACTTACAGCACCCGAACTCCTTCGGAAGTGAGAATCTTCTACCAAAGTGCAATACCAATTTAACTTGGCGGATTGCTTCAGCATGACCATGACCAGATAGTATGTGTCTTCTACCAGGCGTCACCTAAAAAACGAACTCTGCTTCTAAAAGGTCCTGAATTAAATCACTCAGCGTGCCTAAGCCTCACACAGTTTAATCACTGGCTAAATCATTCCTAATGAAGCCTCGAGATGAGGTGCGGTATGTCATAGTATATGCCATGTACATAATTTCCCAGTAACTACACTTACTGGGTGATGGGCTTTTGTATCGTGTTCTGTACACGTGCGTGTGTGCTGAGTGTGTCCATGTGTGCATTATGCCTGCATATGCGCCTGCGTAATGCATGAAGAAACGTGTAGGAAGAACAGGCACGTGTAGTGTTTTACAATACAGCTGTTCATACACATTATATACACTGTGCAGACATAAAGTACTTAGGCTGTACAGTAAAGAACTTAACAAGAAACGGAACACTAAATCAAACTGTAGAGCAGATCTGTACTGGAGGCGTCCATTTTCAAACATGGCACATGCACTAAAAGCATATCAAACCACCTTGAAATGTCTGCTCTGATGTTGGTTTGATTTTAAATTGTCAGCACAGGACCAACAGAAGTCATGTGTGAAAAGGAGCCGGTGTTGGAGGCTGTAGCTTTACTTTCTTGATGAAAATGTCAAAGTCCAGGTGGACGGAGAGATTAGCCTGCAATGTTTTCAAATTGCAGTGACTCGAGTGATTAAATGCAATTCCCGGGAAATGACAACAGTGGAATTTAAAGGCATTGGCAGTATTGTGTGAATGGTAGCATTAAGTTAAAATAGCAGAAAGGCATGTCTGTGAACAACAGAAACTGCTACCTTTACCAGAAAAATTAAAACTGCAATTTTATGGGTTTCATGTGGGAAAGGGGCTAGTGACTAAACTAAGCACATAGGTTAGCTGTTAGCATACAATTGTTCAGATGTTTGGAACACAAGGCAAGATTGAAAGCAATGGCGCAAATATTATATTAGCAAGTTAATTTTTAATAATGGTGAACTGGCTGGTCTCCAAATATATGAAGTGGACTGTAGAGGAGGCTATGGAACATCTTTTACATCACTCTATACATTCTAATCATGGCACATGGATGAAATGCTAGTGCCAGTGCTGTTTACGATTCAAATTGCCTGTGATGCGTCATAGAAGCGTCAGATTAGGAGCGTCAAATGTTGCACATCAGTTGCCGCACTGAGTGCAGTTGGCCCTTTGATCCGACACAGCCGTGCGTTCAGAGTTGTTACTGCTCCGGGAAAAAAGGACCTGCCAGCTGGGCTCTTGATTAGCAGCCCTGTACCTTCTGGTAATGAAACTGCAATTACTGAGCGAAGTGAAGTGACCATTTGTATTCAAATATTCATACCGTTTCTTTGGGGGATCACCTGTAATCTTACAGCAAACATTAAAGACGCTATGTCTACATAGTATTCTGTTCCATCACCACACGGCCATCTTGGTAGGAAAATAACAGGTGATTGTAATAAATTAACAGGTGATTATAATCAAATGACAGCCACAGCCAATGAGCTGTGTATATGGTGAAGCACCATATTAGTAGGAAATGCATGTGACATCCTGGGAATACTATGAATGGGAAATAGTATTTTATCACTTCTCCCACATTTAGCGAGTCACCACAGGTACCATTGGGAGTTACCCTCAATCCCTTTGCAAACCAAGATCATGGCATTTCAAACCACTCTCTTTAAACAATGGAGCCATAAAAAGGATGAAAATCCCTGTAGCCTATTTGTGACCAAATGTGATGCATGATGCTGATTTTTGTCCTCAACGTATGCACAGAGCATTATTAATGCAATGAATGAGCGGTCTAAGGAAGTCGTGATGGAAAGGGCAATCTCTCCCAAGTGGTGGAAATTAAAAAATGTAATTATGTTGGTGTTCATTCCACACAGACTGCATTTTCTATTTATTCTATCAAAGGCTCCCTATGGCGCACAGCAGTTTCATTTAGGTTTATTTATTGTCTGGCTTTTACACTGACCTGCAATCTCAGTCTAACTCCAGGGACAACTGGGTGAACACTCTAGTAATTCCCACAACCAAACAGAGTACACACAGCTTGGCAGAAGTTATAGAATAGAATAGAATAGAATAGAATAGAATAGAATATATTTTTTTTATTGCAGTGTCCTCCAGGTCACGAGATTCAGATAGTTCTCCAGACATATGCTAGTCTATTCTCATGAAATTGTTTACTTGCAAGCCTGCAGCAGTCACAGTTTCATTCTGAGTTACATTATTTGCATTGCTGGTGCATCTGCTGGAATACATATAACAAAATAATATATAATAATATGACAAAATACTGTTTTCACAATGTGGCAAAGTAGGATACCTGTTGTTCTCTTTGTAGTATAGTTTCAAATAGTGGGCAATCATTTCTTTTTCCATGTAAATTAGCCTGAAAGTTAGCGCAAGTGGTTGTCTGACTGATGAAACTTTTGAAGCATGAATGCAATAGTAAACAAAAACAGTAGTCCAATGATGAAACTTATGAAGCATGAATGCAATAGTAAACAAAAACAGTAGTCCAATGAATAAACCAAACACAAAATAACGTAAAGAACTAGAAGGGCACACCGAGAGCGCAGACCTCCGCCAAGGTTCGTGCTATTATTGCTTGTTCGTGAGTCGGATCCGGATCCACTCCAAAACCTAATGGGTTCTTCCTTGGCCCATGCTACACCCTTCCATGAAGTTTCATGAAAATCGGGCCAGTAGTTTTTCTGTAATCCCGCTAACAGACAAACGGCACCGAAAACATAACCTCCTTGGCGGAGGTAATGAGCTAAATGATGAGAAAATGTTATTGCCTGTAAAAGTGAATCATGAGGGAAGATTTGATCATCTTTAGAGCACATGGCAAAAGAAACGCTGAAAGGACAGATAATTATCAGGTGATCCCGTGCTTTTGAAAAGTTAGATATGGGATATTGAAATATGAGGGATGAGGCACAATGCAGTAAATGTCATCAGCTGCCACACAGCATCCAAAGGGAGAAACAGGCGACGGATATTCTATGGGCTAGAATGTGATGATGACATATGATGAGTCAGGGATTGCAGTATAATAATCAGATTTCATTATCATTGTTAGCATACATACATGCTTTCAACCTCTTTCTGTATGTTACTTTGACTAATAATACAGGAAACGTCATGGAGGGAGAGCAAACATTTATGCAGTAGTTTCAAATGTTAAGGCTAGCTCTTACAGTAATAAATCTGCTTAAATTTTACTTTGAAATAAGAATGAATAAAATATTATGTTCTGAAATTATATGGTGATGTTCAAAATGTCCATTTCTGATTTGACACACTTTAGTTATGTATGGACACCAGGGGGGCTGAGAAAACAGCTTTTATTATATTTTATAATTAAAATAGATAAGCATATTGGATATTACTGAAATTCAACAGGTGCCTTTATTAACTTTGTAAATATTAAGTTGTTTCTAATCGTATGAAATGCTAAAATGTAATGCTGACATCTCAGTATATACTGTATGTTCCTCGGATAGGATGAGAGTTGAGTTAAAAATTACACCATAAAACCTGTTTTTGACTGAGTTTACATTTGTCTGTTTTAAATTACAGCTGAGAGAGACACAAAAAGAGAGAGTGAGTCAAGAGTGAGTTGGAAAAAGTTGGTTAATGTTTTTGACAATACTGCATTGAAAAACTGAATGAACCACATCACTGGCAGTTATTCCTAGAGTTTGTTAGCCAGTAATTATTATTCTTTGACTGTACAAATTCTAACATTTCCAGACTTTTTCTCCAATTAGTTGTTCTCAACAATCTGTGAAATGACTTTAAACCTTGACTTGGCACTTCAAAGTGGGATGACGAGAAGAATATGGAGAGGACAGGTGATGAAATTTACCCACTGGGCACTGAGTGTCTTTATAGGTGCACACAGCAAGGCAGGGCAAAGCAGGAAAAACATGCTTGCACATGCATGAACACTCATCCTAAAGTCGTAAATTTGCATCCGAATGACACATTTTTACGCTGTCAATGAACCGAACCTTAACATTCATTTTGTATTTATGTTTGCCTGTCATGATACTTGCCACGTCAGCCTTAATATTTGGCTGTCAACTTTAGCAGGATACGAATTAATAACTTGTCATGCGAACAGGTATAAAGTCTGATAGCAACTGAGACTGACAGTATGACAGTATATGTTTGATTGCGTTTATAATGATTAGTGTGTATTTGTATGACGTAAATGATGGTGTAGATGTGTTTTTGCTTAACGGTGTGTGTGTGTGTATGTGTGTGTGCTCTCTCAGTGTACAGATGAAAGACTTGAATTTCAGACTCCGAAAGGGTCTTTTGCCACGGCTGCTGTGGTTCAGGGATTAAAGAGACTCTCTGTATTGAAATCCCCGTCTGCCTGCTGGCTCCTGGGGAGCAGGGATGGTGCCAAGTCATGAGGGGGAGATGAAGGGAGAAAGTGAAAATGGGATGAAGCGGCATTATACCCAGTGTGACTCATGTAATTACTGGATGACCGCCATGAGATTTCTGACAGCACAGGGTGCAGTTGTTTGATTCAGGAAAATTCTTCTTGACATAAACACACACTTGCCGACCATGAGAGCATATAAAAATACAGTACGAAAACTGTAAATCTTTTAATTTCTTGTATTCTATTTGAAAAATATAAATTAAAAAAATTACATATCTCACACATGCCTACAACTGACTAAAATTACAATATTAGCATTCTGTGCATACATGTGCCACACGGGAGCAGCTGCTAAACAAAGTTGTTTTTTACTAATGTAAAGACCGGTCTGGATCTCACGCTGCTATCTGTAGCTTATCAAGACCTAAAACATGACGCTGTTTTGCCTAAATCTTCTGCAGACTCTCTCATCGACTCACAGCCAAAACAGAAACTAGTCTAGTCTGCCAAATGATGTTTTCAATGTAGTCGGAACTAATCAGAAGGGAGAACTGGCAAACATGGAAGTATGGCTACCATGGACACGGTGCTTTTAGCAGCGGCGAAACTACCATATATGCAGGTAATGCAGCTGCATTGGGGCCCGCAACAGTTTAGGGCCCGCACACACAGGCCCCTCTTTATCTCACCACTATCGTATCATAAAAACTCGAGCACTGAGTCTACAGTATACACGCAGCCACTACACTTCAATGGTAAGCGGGAAATATTTATAGTACTCAATGAGCCAAGTCATTTGCTCCATGGTGTCACATACTTGATGTCATTCATTCACCAAATAAATAACAATACAATAACATAAAACAGTTTTACATATAGTTTACTGACTCCTCTATGTTACATTTCTAAATTAAGTTTAAATAACGATTAATGGGCGATTTGATGTTCAAAAATGTGCAAAATGTGCCCCCGCCCCGCGGAATTCTGGGTTATGGTGATTATGGACACATGCGTACTACTGCGTTAGAAGAGTTACAAAATATCCCTCATGCCCGCGTGTGTAATGGGAGGTGAACAGATGGGTCCGGTGAGCGAGTGAGCGAGCAAGCGACAGAAAGAGAGAGCAAGCGAGATACAGAGAGAGAGAGAGAGAGAGAGTGAGCGACAGAGAGAGAGAGCGAACGAGATAGAGAGAGTGAGCGACAGAGAGAGAGCGAGCGAGATACAGAGAGAGAGAGAGAGCGAGATACAGAGAGAGAGAGAGAGCGAGATACAGAGAGAGAGAGAGTGAGCGACAGAGAGAGAGAGAACGAGATAGAGAGAGAGTGAGCGCCAGAGAGAGAGAACGATAGAGAGAGAGAGAGCGACAGAGAGAGAGAGAACGAGATAGAGAGAGAGTGAGCGACAGAGAGAGAGAGCAAGCGAGATACAGAGAGAGAGAGTGAGCGACAGAGAGAGAGTGAGCGACAGAGAGAGAGAACGAGATAGAGAGAGAGTGAGCGACAGAGAGAGAGAGCAAGCGAGATAGAGAGAGAGAGAGTGAGTGACAGAGAGAGTGAGCGACAGATAGAGAGAGAACGAGATAGAGAGAGTGAGCGACAGATAGAGAGAGAACGAGATAGAGAGAGTGAGCGACAGAGAGAGAGA
Organism: Centroberyx affinis; assembly: GCF_046629955.1. Lineage (NCBI taxonomy): Eukaryota > Metazoa > Chordata > Actinopteri > Beryciformes > Berycidae > Centroberyx > Centroberyx affinis. The sequence goes on from NW_027280273.1 coordinate 258,042, forward strand.
GCGAGCGAGATACAGAGAGAGAGAGAGAGTGAGCGACAGAGAGAGAGAGAGCGAGATACAGAGAAAGAGAGCGAGATACAGAGAAAGAGAGCGAGAGAGAGCGCGCAGAGCAATTAGGGGCGAATCAATGCGCTACACGGAATTCTACAATTAAATAGTGGAAAAAAAAAAATATTGTGGTGGTCAGTGCTGATATTGTGGCGGGCCGCCACAACAAGATCGATATATAATCGATTGCGGATGGCGTCGTTCTCTCGGATGGATAAATAAATAAAAATAAAAAAAGCTAAAATGGGTCGCCAAATATACTTTGGCGACCGTTAATATACCTGGGCGGCCCGCCCAAGTAAAGTCTATGTGTGGGAAACACTGAGTATGATGCCCACACTCCACAGTCAACTTTAATCAAATAAAACGTAATTTCCCAACAACAAAATTGTGGCTAGTGAAAATGCTGAGTGGCTAGTAACTTTGGAAAACCACTAGCCACAGTGGCTGGTGAGCAAAAAAGTTAATGTCAAGCCCTGATTGTGATGGGCAGGGCCCGCTTTGACCATCTTGCGTTGGGGCCCGGCGCTGACTCATTACGCTACTGGCTTTTGATGTAATGTACACTGAACAAAAATATAAACGCAACACTTTTGGTTTTGCTCCCATTTTTCATGAGTTGAAATAAAAGATCTAAGACTTTTTCTATGCACACAAAAGGCTTATTTCTCTCAAATTTTATTTTTTTAAATCTATATTTCTCTCTCTCTCTCTCTCTCTCTCTCTCTCTCTCTCTCCCTCTCTCTCTATATATATATATATATATATAAGTTCCTCAAAATGCATTTTTTTGTGTTTACACTACCACATCACAGATAAATCAATAGGAGGCGATCAATTCTTCACGAATCACATCTATGAATCATGCTGGATTGTGCCCTCTTGTCTTGTGTTTGTTTGTGCTTTGTGCTTTGTGTGTGTGTGTGTGTGTGTGTGTGTGCGTATGTGCGTGTGTGCGTGTGCACGTGTGTGTGTGTGTGTGTGTGTGTGTATTTATGTATTGTACCTGTTCCCAAGACCCAGTTAGCCATTGTACACAAGGTTGACTATTACAGGATTGGATGTTGCTGGGCAGAAGGTTCTTGTCACATCGATCCTCCTCTGGACAGGTGACCATACGCTGCTGCTCCCCTCCCCCACACACCTCAGAGCACTGAGGAGCACACACACACACACAAAGCACACACACAAAGCACATACACACACACACACACACACACACACAATCACACACATGCTATATTGTTATAGCCACTCTAAGCCATAGTGTTCTGTGCTTTCAGACAAGGCTGTACATATGTAGGGGTGGAAAATAAGTTGGTAAGCAGTAAAAGGTTTCTACGGGTGTGATTCAGACTTAATAAAAGTGCTTGTTCTGTGGATTGTGCTTTCAACTCCGGGGTGGGGGGGGGAAATAGTTTCTCCTGTCCAATTTTTCCATTCACATTGACTTCCCAAATGGAAAAACCCACTTAAAGTTGGCCTGTTATATTTTGTTTGAAACCTGAGAAACTCAGCAGGTGCTAAATCCAGAATATCAGAATCAACATGTATTTTTTTGTCTCTCTGAAGTACTTTCATCCAGTTGGATTTACGTGATCGTCTCATGGGTCTCAAACTGAAATACAGTTTCTTCAGAGGGAGAACCTAAAGGTGGTTCTGGACTCCCCATATCTCCTTGGGACCCAGAGATATCTGGTTTCATTGTACTTTTTTCATGGTAATTGTACAAATTATCAAGATCCTCAAATTTGATGAGGTTTCAAAGAAAAAATAGGTTTATCAGTTTTGGCACTGCTGTATTTGTCCAATTTCACCAATCCACATTGACTTCCTTTCATAATGACAAGGAGAAACCCAGTGTGCCAGTTATATTTTCACATACAGTATGTTATGATATATTCAATTCAAAGCTGCATTACCTTCCACTGCACAGCGCATCTTATTCAGTTTGAAACCTGATAAGCCTGACAAAATCCAGAATATGAGACTCTACATGCAGTTTTTTTTGTCTTAAGTCTCATATTGTTTTTTAATAAGCTTGGACACACTCACCATCCATTTATGTGCACCTGTGTATGCACATAAATTACAGCATTTTTTTCTACAATCTCAGCATAATCACCATTTTAACTTTTTTTTTTTTTTGTTTCTCCTTTGTTGGTTTCGGGTACTCACTTGTCCCCAGGAGGAGGTGTACCAGTCCAGACATGGCTGAAGGTTACAGGTCATTCTGGTTCGGGGCCTGGGGGAAATTGCCTGGCAGTGGAATGGTCGGAGGAGCCTCTGGTCCCGCATGTCAAAACACTGGACCTCTCGTAATGTCACACCGCTTCCACAATTGTTGGAGCACTGGTATAACACATAGCATGATCATCATTCAAACAGTATGAGGTGTTGGAAACTACTAATAAACACGGCTTAAATGAGATTGAAAATGAAATTCACTGTTTTATATCATGCTTTATAAAATGATTTGAGATTCACTGTCATTTATTTCTGATGGAGGATAATCAAAGACTTATATCTGTTTAGAAACTATGACTTTCTCACTGCCCAATATATCTCTAAGGCATGGAAAAGAAGGGAGGAATCCTTATTTATTTTGAATTCTGAATGAGATATTGGATACTACGATACTGAACTTTATTGTTTGTAATGAAATTTGAAAGTGAATTGTAGATGGACAACATGCATTCTGTGTATTTAGCATTGCACCTTTTGTTTTATCACTTTGTTTCACTCACAGTGTCTTGTAAACCTACAGTATGTGGGCTGGGCACCAGTATGGTGTACAACACTATAATAAAATTAACTCAAATCAAATCAAATCGAAATACCTTGGTGAAAGCCTTTGTTCTCTGATAAATTCAGAGTCTGTCTGTCTTTCCACCAAGTATTGTATGACACCTCACTTTTCAAGAACATTGTTCTTATCATAGTAAAGCCCATTTTAGCAACATAAAAACCACCTATACTACAGCATAATAAGCATTATCATCTCAGAATAAGCAGCCTGACCTTAGTCCACTCCCCCATTTTCCATGTGGAACAGGGCCGCAGGTAGCAGCGTCGGGCCGGCACAGGTCTTTTGGCCGGGTCGCAGTCAGAGTTGGAGCCGGTGCTGCAGGCCAATGCCCTCCAGATGGCACCCAGACCACAGCTGGTGGAGCACTGCCAACAAGCACAGCACAGTGACACACTTGATGATTAGAGTTTCAAAGGCTCTAGCATGCAAAACAGAGCTCACAGACAACAATGCAAGCCATATAAGATAACCATTATAAGATTCATGTGTATCAGAATCAACATTAAAGGGATGTTGAACTTGGTAGTACCTTGGGTTGTGTAGCTTCCTGGACATGATGTCACCCCAAAATCAGCGATCAGCGAGCTGAGCATCAGCGAGCTGAGCATCAGATAACAGAGAATCGCCAGTTTTGGGGCCAGGAAGCTACACATCCCAAAGTACTACCAAAGTTTAACATCCCTTAAATTTTATTTTTAGATTTATTCATGACATGCAAATAAATTGTAATTCTGAATTTTATGTAGAGCACAACAGGAGCCCAAGAAGAAGCAAATGTATGTGAAACATCCCATAAGAATTCAGGACACTTGAGCTAGTTTATTGACATTTGAGCGTTAGCCCCGGGAAAAAGCTCTCTCAAAACACTGGGAGAATTTAGTTTAAGCTGTGCCAGGACCTGCAGTAGAGACTATGTCAGCATAATAAAAGCAGATAGAGACATTAATAGTGAGACACAACCGAGCTCTGTTCCTCCCCCACAGTATAAGTACACCAGCAGAATGTGTGGAATGCATGCAAATAGGGGCAGAACTCACTGCGCTCCAGTTGCCGGTGACCCAGTAGGCAGCTGTGGTGACATGTGTGGAGGCTGGGGTTTGGACTGATGTTGGCATTGGAACTGGCCACAGAGTAGGAGGACGGGTTGGCAAAGTGGGCATGGCAGGTTCTGGGGAGCGCATGTTCGGTGCTGGCGTCGTGCTGCGCTGAGCAGTGGCAGCTGTGGAAGTTGTTGGAAGTTGGTATGAAGGGCGAGGATGGCTGTTACCCTTATCTCTCAGCGGAGGGGGGATGACGATTTCATTGTAGTCAAAATCAATCCAATCGTATGAGGATGGGGCTTTGAAAGTTGTTCCAAGAGGCGGCGGCATCTCAACCAAGGTAGATTTTGTAGGTACTTGTCCAGTTGTAGCTGGCTGGGAATCTGTTGTGGTGAAAAATGGTGAAGGCTGAGTGCCTCCCTCCAGTTGCGTAGAAGGTAAGAAGTCTGTTCCAGTTATTGATGAGGTGTCATCAGAGGCCTCTTGGTTTCCTGAGACTGGCTGAGAGAAAATGGGGAGAGTAGTGGACTCCTGAGAGGCAGGAAGTGAGGTCACACCGAGGTCTGGGTCGGTGACCCTTGAATTGCCCTGACTTTTAGCATTTGTGTCCATATCAAAATTAATTTGATCCAAGTCCAAATTCTCCAGTATGAGGGCAGTTGGAGATATCGTTGATGAGTCAGATGGCAGACTGGTTGTCTGAGGTATTTCTGAGGTACTTTCATCCAGTTGGACTTGAGTGATCGTCTCATGGGTCTCAAACTGAAATACAGTTTCATGAGAGGGAGAACCTAAAGGTGGTTCTGGACTCTCCACATCTCCTTGGGAGCCAGAGATATCTGGTCTCATTGTACTTTTTGGTATGGTAATTGTGGTACCATGGTAATTGTACAAATTATCAAGATCCTCAATCTCCTCAGAACTCACTGGTGTAGCTGGGGTGCCGTCTTTATTAGTTTGACTGACTGGAGTGATAGCAGTATATTTTAGTGTAACAATGACATCCTCAGTACGATTTTCCCCCTCAATAAAATCTTTATAGCTATTTTCAGCTTCCTCTCCATGTTGCCCCCATTCTGCATCCTGAGTTGGCTCTTTTGTAGTGAATGCTAGACTAGGCAATGTGCTAATGTTTTCAGGCCAACCAAGATTGTCATGTCTCTCTTTCAGTGAATACCTAGTTGCAGAAAATGGTGGTGAGGAAGTGGTGGAGACAGGCAGAAAATAGTCCTCAGAAAGAAAAACATCTGGATTTTCAGAATGAACTGCAACAGATTTCTCTGTTGGTGGTTTTCCACTCTCCTCGTCATTGTCTAGATTCTCGTCCTGTTGTTTCTCAATTTTCAAAGGGTAGGCAGTAGTCTTAGAAACTGTAGAAATGGATGAGGTAGTTGTGGGAGCTCTTGTAGTTTCCCTGTTTATGTTTTCTTTCATACTGTGGTTTGGCTTGGACTCCTGTGAAGGATCAAATCCACTTTTTCCCCCTGTATCTTTTCCATTGGTCCCAGAGTCAAAGTCATATGACAAGTCTTCGTGGAAGTTGATGAAGTTATAGTCGTAGTAAAAATCGTCCACTTGAACATTATTTTGATTCGTATTTTCATTGTGACTGTGGTGGGAGAAATCTGCCTCGATAATGTTATTCAGGTCATTATGATTCTTCGGCTGGCCCCTGGTGGTACTGTATTTGGGAAGAGGGTTGGCTTCAGGTATGGAGTTGATTTCATTGGAGACGTCTTTGCTGGACCATCCGCTTCCTGACCAGTCGCTACCTCCAAAAATATCCACCACCTGTGGACAGTCCTGAATGTGGCATGAGGCGAGAGCAGTGGGCTTCTTTTGTGGGTCGCAGTCAACACCTGTGTTTCTGGAGCAGGTTACATTTCGTTGACGCGCACCACCTCCACATGTCAGTGAACACTGTGGGGGAGACAAGACAAAACATCACTGGTTATGTAGGAGCGGCTGCATGGACACTGCGTGCTAAACTTATGAACAGAGTTTAAAATATACTTTATCACTCTATGAAAAGGAACCACCTCATAAAATAAATCCAAACAAGTAAATACAAGAAAATGATAAGATAAGGATAGAGGGTAAAACAGTAGAACCAGTAGGATGTCTCTGAAAAGATGTCACGTAAAAAAGCCTAGTCTAGAAGTCTAGAAAGCTTTAATAAGTTATTTGAAAGATGATAAGTGATTCTGCTAGCCTAAACTCCTCAGGCAAGTTGTTCCAAAGCCTAGAGGCCCTGAAGGCAAAAACCCGTCTCTGTGATATATTTTGGGGCCAGACCTAACTGGGCTTTAAATGTGGCCAGCAAATTCTTAAAATCAATTAAATTCAATAGGTAACTACTCCAGAATTGGAGTGATGTCATTTTGTCTGTGTGTACCAGTTAAAATCCTAGCTCCCGCATTTTGAACAAAAGCTGGAGATGTGAAAGATGCCAAAATGTGATTGTGATTGATGCCAAAATGAAGAGATTTACTCCACAAGTCTTAATATGATTAGATTGAATGATTTTCTCCTATTACTAATGAAAAAAGACTGTATGCTGTGTTGACAAGACATGTTTTAATTGCCTTTTCCATTCAACTGTTGAAGATTACCATTAGCCCTGTGTGTGTGTGTGTGTGTGTTGGGACAGCAGCGCTCCTAGATGTATGAAGGCTCTGCAGTGTAATGACATTTTCAACACAATTAATCGTCCTGATGGCAAAATTAAGAAAGTAACGCCTAGGGTGAAAATAACCGGATTTATCCAGTCAGCATGAAAATTACTCCTAAATTTCTGGCTGTAAACTGTACAGTAAACCGCACACAAAACATGGTGAAAGATAAAAAAAAAAAAATCATGCAAGACATTAAATGGATATGAACTCACAGCTTAGAAGAACGGACCCTGATTTTCAGAGGTAACAGCCAAGTATACCTTAACCTTTAATAGCCGTTTGCCTTGTGAGATGCAGAACAATCACTATTTTCATTTCATGCTAAACAGCTCTTTTTTCAGCCCTGGGAGCTGACAAACCTCCTCTCCCAATGCAGACTCACCTCTGACCAGCCACCTGTGGTCCAGTCTGCCGGGCAGGGAATGTGTGTGTTGCAGGAGGATGTTGACTCAGGTTTGGGCGTGTGTTTGCATTCGATGGGCTGCATGGCTCTCTGCTCCTCCACACTCACTGCCTGGATGCAGATCACTGTCCTTTTAGCCAGGCCAGAGCTCCCACAGCTGGACGAGCATTTCTGCCACTCCCCCACCCACCATCTACAGGACGAAACACAACAGATGCAACAAATGGTGTGTAATACAAGAGCAGTGTGTGCAAATGTCTTTCTTCTTAGATGCCTTACCTATACTCCTATGCACCTGCACAATGTGTGAGTTATCCTAGTTTTCTTCTCCAAGAAAATATGAATTTTGCAAGCTTTGGGCTATATATGTGTACACTATGGTTATTTGTTGTTGGAAATGTATTTATTTATTTAATTCGCAGGATAAAACCCCTTGAGATGTAGCATCTCGTTTTCAAGGGGGTCCTGCAACATAAGACGCAAGACAAAGACACAACAATAAACAACAATAACAACAACAATAACAACAACACAAAAACACTTAACATAACCTATGACTGTTAATCAAAAACAAAAAAATACATATGCATATATATAGACATATATACATACACATACATACATACATACATACATACATACATACATACATCCTCAGTACACATATATGTATATATAAAAATATACACACATACATATAATGACAAACAAATAAATAAATTCATTCAAAGCATGAGCAGTTAGTTTTAAGATGGGAAAATAAAGTGATTTTAAATATACTAAGTGAAGTTAGAGATCGTAAGTGACCTGGTAAATTATTCCAATCAGAAGGAGCCTTAAAAATAAATGCCCTTATTTAGTTGAATGGCACCTGGCCTCTCATCGCATGTACAGGTACAGGTACAGGTACAGGTACAGGTACAGGTACAGTTCCATGTCGCTCTCATTAGGAGCAGCCAAGGTGGCGAAATCAGCAGAAAGAGTTGAAGGAGACTAATGGCCGGCTCCCATAGCTAAACTCTGTTCACGTGGAGTACAGGGGGAAAGAAGCAGCACTGGTCACTGTGTGTAATCTTTCTGAGTGGAATGACTGTAACTTATGGATTCGAACTGGATTTGTAAGAGTGCAAGGATAAGTGGAAATACGTTTTTCAATGGCATTGGCACTTCTTCTTGCGTGTACAAAAATACTGAACCATGACTCCAGTGCAAATGTAGGTATGTAACCTTGGTTTTGGTGAACTGTTCCTTATAAGAATGTCAATAAAAGGCTGAAAGGAATCTAGATTTTTTGTGTGTCCTTGCATGCTTGATAGACAATTTGTGTCTCCAGTTCAAGGGGTGAAGTATGTGTGTCTTCATGTTAGTGTGTGTGTGTGTGTGTGTGTATCTTGGTGGGTGCTGCAGGTGTCATTTTGTGAGTAAATCTTGTCTGGGGGGTTACTCACATAGCTGGACAAAGCTCCTTGTTACAGCTGGCCTGTTTATCGTCGGGTCGGGTCAAGGGGTCGCAGAAGTGCTCCTCCACAATCCCAGATGTCCTCTCCACGCAGTGAACAATCTGCCGCTGAACACCTGGAACACAAGCGAGAGAGGGAAACAGCTGTTTGAAATGTGCTTTTATACACACACACACACACACACACACACACACACACTCACACACATACACACTTGTACTCAGATGCACACACTCTCCTAGATATTAACACACATACTACAAACATCTAAAATCATGGATACACATCAAACACTGAAGATCAAAACAGAAAAACCGAAGGCACATGGCAGAACAAAAATAAATGTTAACACCTAATATGTTTTTTCACTTTATAGTTAGCTTTCATGCTTCAGTTTGGATTATAAAATACTTAACACTCAAAGTGTTATACACTCAAAGTTTATTACAGTAATCAGTGGATTGCTGAAGGATTTCATTAGTTTAAACTGGCCGGGAGTTAAGCCAGTGAATGACACTGAAACCCTATTCCGTCTTTTCCAAATCAGAAGTCTGAAATAAAACTAAACTCCTCAGTTCCAAAGCCTAGAGGCCCTGAAGGCAAAAACCCGTCTCTGTGATATATTTTGGGGCCAGACCTAACTGGGCTTTAAATGTGGCCAGCAAATTCTTAAAATCAATTAAATTTAATAGGTAACCATTGAATTCTGTATGTGCCAGAATTGGAGTGATGTCATTTTGTCAGTGTGTACCAGTTAAAATCCTAGCTCCTGCATTTTGAACAAAAGCTTAGGAGATGTGAAAGATGCCAAAATGTGATTGTGATGTGATTGTGGGCTCCCTCTCCATCTGAGCCTTGCCCTATATGGTAATTTTTTTTGTTTCAAAACACTGTGTCATGTAATCTCATGTGGCATGGGCCATTAATTTGGCATGACATGAAAATAAAATTTCATTCATATAAGAAATCTTTATAATTTGGTTAAAACAGCAATTAGTGTGAAACATGTTCAGAGTAATATCCATATTAGAACAGGAGACCTAATGTCTGTTCATTCAAAGATACTACAACTAAATACCCATTACTGGTGTATAAATTGTATATAAATTGCAGCTAAAGCTAACTGCATTACTGCACTAACTGCACTATAAAATTCTTTCCAATTTCTCTCTAACCAAAACATGCAGGGTACTGAAACACAAATCAATTTCCTTCAAAATACCTCTAAAGTCTAAAATATAATTACCATCTGAAATAAGACGGGAGATAAACACATATTGATTTGTACCACACTGAAAAGCGTCACATCTACAGTATATAAGGTGGAAGTTTCAAACAGCAGAACAGAAAGCAGCACACAAAAGGAGTCGTCCCTTAAGGCTGTGACAGATTTATCTCCTCCTCACTACATCATTACCCTCGCCCTCCTGGGGGGATTTCCATCCCATCAGAGCAGGAGCCTCCTCTCACCTCTCCATGCCCTTTGCACAGGGCCTGCTGAGGGCCACAATACATGTTTGATGGCTAATTTACACCTTAGGCAAGATCTCTTAAAGGAGAAGAGAGCGAAGTTAGATAGAAAACCAGATGGAAGGAGAAAACAGGTGAAACAGAAAGGGGACTCCGGTTGACAGAAAATCATTTAATAATGGACTGCCGATGTGCAGAATTGGAGAGAGACAGAGGGAAAGTACTGGCAAGCTGCACCATGAAAGGAATCACTGTATACTCTATAAGGCAGTGGTTCTCTACACTACTATCCTACAAACCCACACTATGTTATGGAGCTTTCCTTACATTGGAGACTCTTTTGATAACATAATGGGCAAAAGTTTTCAATACAAAATTCTTCAGAATATATTGGGGACCCAGTAGATTTAAAATGAATGAGTCATGTTCTCACACTGGGCACAGAGGCAAATTTCACACATTCAAAATCACATATTTCATACTGCAGTGTCTCTTAATAGGCATCAAATATTCTAAGAGTGCAGGGAGTATCCTGGCAATTGAACGATCTGAGTAGAAGAGAACTTGTGAACTACATCTATTTCTCAAACATATTACACACACTCACACTCTCCCTCTTCCATCTCTCTTGTCCTCCTGCCTCTCAACTGTCAAACAAACTCACCATCGGAATAAAGCAGACATGCTATAAAATAATCATTTTAAAAAGCCAAGGATGTAATGCGGGCATTATTTTTTTCCTGATGTCCTTGCAAAATGTCTCAGCCTCATGAAATGCTATATCCCTTTCCACATTTGTTTATGTGGGATGTTGGCTCAGCATTTTCATCTGAGGAAAGAGGTATTTCATCACTACAAATATGCGGCGACTAAATAAATCTTTTAAAACGTAGACGAAGAAATTAAGATTTTATTAGATGGTGTTTTGTTTTTTTAGTCGCTACTATATATTACTCATCATTGGTTTTGTGAAGAAACATTTATAATTCATGTACAGCTAAGGCTGAAGAGCAGAAGTGCTGTGTGGAAAGTTAAGTGCAGAAATATGTGACAATAGAAAAAATCGCTGAGGAAATTGCTTTCACTTCCACATGGAAAAAAGAGAAACAACAGCCACTGAAGCTAAATTTTGTTATCAGTGAGTGGGAATAGTTTACTACAGTAATTTCTAATGTATTAAGTATACATTAGAAATATGGCATGCTGATGTGAGGCAGCCTTTGATATGTTTCACCCATTACAACTGAAAATGTCCTTTAAGGCGGATTTACGTGCAACAGCACAGCAGCAACTACGCACTGTTACGCATAAGTGAAGTCACAAGTAGAGTGGAGAAATGTTGAAGTGAATGTGACAAATTCACTATTGAGGAGCATTATTACAGTATGCGGATTCTTTTCTTCAAAAACTATGATTGCAGCCGTGATTATCCTTATCAGTGCATCCATTATTTCCTCAAAGGCATTTTGGCTCATTGGCATTTCACAATGGACTCCCAAAAGACAGTTTCTGTGTACTGTGTGTATGCGTGTGTGTGTGTGTGTGTGTGTGTGTGTGTGTGTGTGTGTGTATGCATGTCTGTATGCATGTGTGTATGCTTCTGTGCAATAACATTGCACAGACGGTATATGCATGCATGTACATGCATGCATATATTATAGAGGTTTGCGCTCTGTGTTTTTAAGCTGTATTTTAGCCTACATCTTTTTCTCTGGGTTAGATTGCTCTGTAGCCTAGTTTATCTGTCTTGTCAGCTCTGTGCCTATAAATTAGTATATAGCCTAAAGTAACCTTTTAATTGTGCCAAGAGTTCAGCAATTTCCTGATTGAAGCCACTCACTGAAACAAAGAAATGTGACGTGACTGCCATGCCTTCTCACAGAGCCATGCTGGTCACAGCTTATCATTAATTACGTGTTTGTTTTAGTTCCAAGCAGAGAGAGAGGCATCCGGCTCAGTGTGGCCTTTGGTCTTACTTGATCAGGTCATAAATATCAAACCATCTCTATCATGGGAGTTCCAGGAGCATGAAGAAATGCTATGACAGCAAGATGCATTTACACATTTATCTATCAATATCCTTATAAACCATTCTCAAACATGGATGGAGATAGATGAGAAAAAATTGCCTTGCACAGATGAAGTGGCTGCAAAAGCTGTCTGATCACTCATAATGAAGAGGCCCTCTGCACAGTGCTTTCAAATTAAAACAGCCCTTTGAGAGGCCGTTCACACTGAGAAAGGCCGCTAGAGGGAGACGCTTTGAACTCATTTTGAAGGTCGTCTTAATGAAATGATGTGTTGGCTCGTGCTGGCCCCCTGCCAGAACTGTGAGAAGTGGCTGGCGTTTTTTTGGTCACAGAGTGTGGGATGGAAAAAGTTGAAAATAGTTCAACTTTTCAGGCGCCGCAGCACGGATCACCTGTCAAACAGCAACGGATAACCAATGAATGACAAGGGGGAGGATTTGTCTTTAACCGTGCAAAGATGGATGAGCAGCTATTGCTTCTCTTTGAACACCAGGAGCTGTCAAAATTTTCATCTTGGGAGGGATTATCGAAACTTTAACACAATGAAACTAACTTGGAAAGTCATCACCCAACAATTGGGTACTCATGAGTCTTGGTAAGTAGCTATAATCACCTTTAGCACAGTTTTCATAACTTTGTTTAGCTATCTTCTTTGCTAGCTAACATCCAATATTGGAATTGGTAGGCTAGTAAGCTTGTGTCAGGCAGTGTTCCTAAATAAACCTGTAACTTTAAAAAATTGCATGGACATCAAACAGAAAAGAGCACCTGTGCAACCAGTGGTATAACCACCTAAACCAAAGATGGGAACCAAAGATGAGTACCCTCCTACTTTTTTGGCAACTCATCTCTCCCCATTTTCATTGCAATGTGAGCAGTGTTTTCTATGTGCTGACTGTTTGTCAGTGTGATGGGCACCTCACTCAGGAACACAACAGGAACACAGCTCCAGGAGGCTGTGCAGCTGTGACATTTTGAAAACTTGAGGATAAAAGAAAAGAAAACAAAAAAAAAGCTATTTGACAGAGCCAGCCGACCTTGTTTTGAAATAGACGGATGGTGTCCCAGGATCATCCTTGCGTTCTTTCTACAGAATAGTGAAGTTACAGTAAACACTGCCTTCTCTTTTGTTCTTAACAAAAGAGTAGCAGCAGGGCAAAAATAGAGCTTGGGTTCTGGAGGTATTTTCTCTTTGCTCACAGACTCTGGTGATGATTAATATTGACCTGAGGAATTTTACTTTGCAACATTGAGGCCAGTGGTTCTCTGTGATCCTAAAGCAGTTGCACAGTAGCGTAGCCACATAGTTTGTTTCAAGTATCCTGAAGTGTGGTCACCAAATCAAAAAATAAATAATGTGACCGAAAAACTTGTGCCAGATCATAATAATTCTCAGGCAGCTTGTTGCCACAGCCTGTACCAAAGTTTTGAGCCATTTGTACAAGAATCAAACTTTCCAACAAAACATTTTACTTCAAAAGGCCTGTCCAAGCCATGGTGAGCCAAAGCCATGGTGGTTCTCCAGGTTCAATGAAGATTAAACACTTTTGAATGGCAACAATTTACAAGCTGGCTCCAAGTGTTGAATAACAGATTTTAGACAAATTACTTTGAGTAATTAGTAATAAAATACAGAGATATTTTGCTGTCTATATTGTTACAGGAAAAACAAACGGGCTGATATGGACCAATATAAAGAGTATTTAAGAGTCACAAAGGGTATTTAAGAGTCACAAGACATTGCAGGCTGTAATGACTGGTCACATGGTTTAACCACAGTGTATGGTGCATGAGAGATAGTATTGTGAATGAAACAAATAGCATTGTGAATGATTTTAGCTTCTGAACATTGTAAGAGATATTCTTGAATGGAGTACCCTCTCCCATTTATTAACAACAATCACTGTGTCTAGTAGTAATAAGAGCAACCATTATTCAAAAGAGCTTATCTGTGCTATTAGGGGCGCTGATGTGGTGAAGTAGAACTGGGTGCTACCTCAAATTATGGATGCATTGTGGCTGTATTTTTTTTCCCAGCACTGTCAAGCTCGTTCTCTGCATATGGATGAGAGCATGACATTCTAATTTGCTCTAATTTGGTCATTTCGTGGGCTGTATTTTTTATCAACAACATGAAAGGATAATTTATTTTCAATTTAAAACCCTCACAAATTGGACTGAAATGCTATCCATTTGTGACCTACATATTCTTAATTGTGATCAAGTATTCTGATGGAGAGCTCCCCCTTTGAAACGTGCTGACCCACTGGCTCTTTGCAGAATCATTATAAATACCATTGCAACCATCCCTGATGCCCTGTTAGACCACTGGTCGGTTAGATTAGGGAAGTAACGTTAGAGCTAATGCCTTAGTAATCCTGCTAGATAGGTAGCTAGCTAGGCTAGGTAACGCTAAATGAATTAACACTAATGTAAACCAATACTTCTTTTGTGTTTCTTCAAGCAACAACACCAGCTGATGTTGTGTGTGCAATTGATTTCTCCCTCTAAAGTTGAGAAAGATTTCTTGTTGACTCTTACTTGGATAACAAGCCTTGTATTTGGAAAGCTGTTAAGATTACTCACAGCAGCAGACCATGTATTGATTGATTGAGGCTGTCCATAGTTGTCTTCTTTTATCTGACAATTGGTTTGGTTTTCTCTCTGATGTGTGAAAATAGAATTTGCATGGCGATTCATAATTCCCCTTATGAATCGCCATGCAAATTCAAAGAGTGCTGAAAACTGCGATTCATAGGGGCTGGATACCAGGCTATGAAAATAGTCTATAAAAGGATTTCTTCTCCGCCGTTTTTTCTGCCTAATTGGAACAGCCAACCACACGACAAAAGTTGACCATGGTGTTCACGGTGTTGACAGCAACAAGTCAGACTAGTAGAATTATTTGGTGGACTTCCAACATGGCCACTAGGAGTTCTAGAACGTTTCTACAATGCAAGAAAGCAGCAAGACAACCTGGAGAGGAAGTCTGAGTAACATATGGCATATGGATGAATACTTTTGTAAATATTGTAAAAACAAATTTGAATATACCTTTGAATCTCTAGAATTTGGTTTTCTCTTTAAAAATACTTTGTATAGATTTTAGATAACAATATCTAATAAATGCATTACATCATTATTACGTAGTCCAAACAAAAAGTCAGTGGTGATCAGTAATTGGATCATAGATCAAATGTTAGAAGTAAATGAAGTATGAATTCAGCATATATATTTTCAGAGATTTGAAGCATGATTCTAATGCTATTCAAAGGGCTGCTCAACAAAATTATCCTGCCATAATGTTGTCAGTATGCATTTATTCATGTAACTTCTTCTTGGGGTGGTGTGAAACAGGGACTCCACAGGAATAGCCAGTACATTTTAAAAGAAGAGGCAGTAAACAAACTGAATGGATCAATAACTTCATCACGGCAACATCAAACAGACTGCACATTTCAAGTCCTGTCCAGTGTGTAAAGATTGCTACTTTTGAGATATGGTGAATTATGGAGCAGACATACAGATAGACAGATAAAAGTAAAAGTTTTTTTTTCTCTTACCCGCTCCACAGGTGACGCTACATTCAGTCCATGAACCGTACTTCCAGAAGAAAACAGAGACGGGAATGTCATTGTCCTCTGAGCCCTCTCGACTGACTGTGTACTCGTAGCGAACCCCTGGGTTGGTCTCCTGAAAGAGAAGCTGTGACACACAAGGCAATCTCTGAACCACAAGAAAATAAAAGAGAGAGCAATTCAGCAAGACAGAGAAAGTGACCTACTTCTGTTTTTCACCCAGTCTCGCTGAGCGCCTGCTATCTACTGTCAACTCTGGAGTCCCTTATTGTCACCCAAACTAGGTTCTGTATCACATGGGCCCAAAACGTCGGTACTGCTCTTCTGACTGAGTCCTCATCTACAAGATCATATCAAAATTCATATCTATTCATCTTCAAAATGGGTCTCTCTGGCACTGGCAAATGTTATTCCATCCTCTCTCTTTATATCCCCAGCTCATGTCTGACATTTTAGTCTGTTTTTCTACAGTGTCTCTGCAGTATCTTGAAAGGCACTTTTTAAATCAATGTATCATTATCATTATTATTGTTATTGTTAGTGGGGCTGGTGGTGGTGTTATTGATCTTCAAGTAATCTATAACTTTTATGGACCTCCATTAGTGACAAGTAGAAATTGATGTCTCTAGCACAGTCCACACCCCACACATTCCCCTTGAATTAGTTAAGCCTGTAATTTATGCAAACAATAAAGTCACATTTCACAGTAGAGAAGAGTAAGCTAGCTAATTAGAGCAGACATCCAACAGAAATGTCTAGTGAAGAGGTATAATAATAATACTGCTATATAGGAATAATAATACTGCTTTGTTATTTGCTTTTTTAGCCTTTAAAATTATTTTATTTTTTTTGCCTTTGTGGGTGAAATGTGTTGGTAGCACTGTCCCCCATCACTGAGAAGTTGAAGAAGCATGGAGATAAGAAAAGAGTGTGTGGTGAATAGGTGGGCTAGGAGATTGGGAGTGCCTAGAAACTTCAATGGGTGGGGAGTTTTTGTTCCAAAACAGTAGGGACCCGACAGTTTTGACAGGCAGAAATCTCGTTGAGTCAGTGGTACAGATCAATAACCCTATCAACCCCTGCAGATATACAGTATTATGGACTTTTTGTGGGACAGTAAAAATCTTGCTGAATTTTATAATTATCAAGTAATATATATTTAAAAATAGACAGACAGACAGACAGACAGACAGACAGACAGACAGACAGATAGATAGATAGATAGATAGATAGATAGATAGATAGATAGATAGATAGATAGATAGATCATCTTTGTCTCTGTCTTTCAACACCGAGATTTTTCATTTCTAGCATTTCTGCCTCTGTGTGTGTGTGTGTGTGTGTGTGTGTGTGTGTGTGTACATGCATGCAACAGCAGTTGGCAGAAAGACAGAAGATGCATGACGGTAGAACAGTTAAAGCTCCAATTCTTATTGCTGTACAACACCTTCAGATGAAACCTCAGTTGACACCTCAGCTGAAACATCAGTTGAAACACTGTTGCCTCACTGACAGTATGCAGGTAAAAAATAGTTTTACATTTATAATAAAGCTGCAAAGGGTAGCTTACATGAAGTTGCTAATAAAAAATACCAGTTGTAGGTCACACAGTGAATTCAGGCTGTTAAATTGTCTCTGACAAACATTTGAAAAGTTGGATTGGTGGGTGCATCGCCCCGACTTGGCAGAGCAATCCCTTATCTTTCAAGCACAGTTGCTCCCTCTCTATCCCCAAATTAATCCCCAACACCTGCCGTTCCAACACGCCAGAAGTCAGCACTAGAGACAAGCATCAAAACTTTTATTTTCCCACCCAATTTTGGGGCCAACTGTTGATAAGGGGAGAGTCGATGGACTGTACCTGCTGGCTGCCTAGAGCTTTATCAAGTGTGTGGGGTCACATGTCAAGCTCTTGTCTTAATTAAATGTAGCACACAAGAGCTGGCTGTGAGCACTGAACAGGGACTGCAGCTTGGATTGTCTGCCATCCCTCATCCTCATCCTCATCCATCTCTCACCCAGAACCAGTCCTAGGTCTAGTTTGTGAGACTGATAATTCCTTAACATCAGCCATGGAATACCATTTCATTCCCTGGGAATATTTTGAAGAGCCAAAACATCTTATTGATTAATTACATGGTACGAATGAAAATATTCCTGATGGCAGCTGTCACATTTTCCTTGACAAATCAATTCTCAAAAGATCACTGTATGTGGAATAAAGAGAGATCCAAGGCACTTAAAAGTCATAATTGTAAGTTAAAAAAGGCGCTCAAAGCCTTTTGACCCAGTGGCTTTTATCTGAGTATATTTCAATCTCAAACAAACATTCATTTGTCATTCCCATCACAGACCGAGGCAATTTAGCTGCAAGCAGTTCATCTTCATCTTCGCCATTGGTGACGCCAGACGCTTTTCACTGAGGCTTTCCCTGGGTCCTAATGCCTCATACAATGCAAGTCATTTTCCTTTGCAACATTTTTAAATTCAACAGATTGCAGCCAATGAATCTGTGAGTTTTGGAATCATATATTTGTATATTAATTATAGTACAGGGTATATGCAGGAATCCTGAAGTTAAATTCAATACCTTTTAAGACCTTTTTTAAGACCTTTTCAATATATTTTAAGACCTCAACGCCACTTCGAGCTGTGACCGGTTACATCAGCGACACACCTTTAACTTACATTTACTATACATTGATTTTGAGTTTGCAAAACTAAACAGTCTTAGTTTGCGATAACTTCTATGGACCACTGTATCAATACAACAGAATTCAGATAGGCCGCCTGGTGCACAAGAGGGCGTCTCTTAACTTCCGGGTTATGCATTACTGTTTCCGGTTGTAAACTTTTAGCACACAAACTCTTTGGACAAATAGGCTATTCACATTGAAAAAATAGCTACAAAATTTAATACCTCACAAAATGGCGATTAAGACTTTTTAATACTTTTTAAGGGCTTAATTTTCACTAAATTGATTTATTACCTCTTAATACTTTTTAAGACCCCGCGGACACCCTGTAGTAAAAAACAAGATTAAAGCCATATTTAGAAAAAAAATAAAAAATAAAAAATCAGAGTCTAATGGATGGCTGACCCTGTTAGCTTGAAAGAGCCGACTCAACAGCTCAGAAAATGCATCGCACCATCACACCACAGCTGACGGGTAAAAAGTTCATTTCCAATTGTTTACTCTCAATTGCTGCTGCCAGAGACTCAACATTTGAGTCTGATCTGCGAAGCGTATCGAACTTCCGCAAGACTAACTGTGCATTCTGACTGGATAGGTCTAAGCATTGCCCTGTCTGAACACACAGTACATGTGGGCCTTTGAAGTGATGGCTGCACATCGTACATCTCTCCTACAGTTAACTGAATTTTCAAAGGGTATTACTTTGTTCCATGATCGTTTGCTTGTGCTCTTACCAGCTTCCTAACATACAAGCTAATCATTCGCTTTAAATTCTTTTCCTCTTTTACTGGCACCGCATACACCGTCAATGGCTACCTCAGCGGTGGCATCAGTCCAGAATGTAGACACCACATCCTGCCTTAACCCCTGAACCTGCTCTTTGTGAAGTTTGTATTATACCACCTATCTAACCTTTCAACAGGCTTCTCTGACACTGCTGTAATTGCCTCTTCACCAAAATATAATCTTTAGTCTAACACTAGGTTCAGACAGAATGTGAAAATATGTTTTTGAGGCAGCATGAATGCATCTATGCAATGTCATTGGAAAGAGGTGAACAGAGCGAGATAGATCACCTGAACTATAGTGAAGAGGCATTCAGTCACGTTGAACATTTTCAGCTAGAGCGAGAAATTTGTCCCACACAGCAAAGCAAAAACAGCTTCAAGAAGGACTTTCTGTCCAAAATGGCCAAAAATCACATTGTAGCAGTGCATCATGCAACTCATGTGAATAAAGGGATGTGAAATTTCACCTTGTTCAAGTCCTGAGGCACAAGTCTCAAGTCAAGTCCCAAGTCTAAATTACCAAGTCAAGTCCATAACATTAATGTCAAGTCTCAAGTCAAAATGTAGATCACAAAGTCAAGTCAGAACAAATCAAGAGTCCAGTATCAATTTAATATCTTAAAGAAAACTAAATCTCTAGGACTTTTCAATGCAATATGGTTTTAATAGGATAAAAACTTGGTAAGAGCATCATTTGATTTCTATAATCAGTTTCAATTTCAATAAATTCAATCATTCCATACAAATTCAGAAAACAGAATTTAAATTCAGTCGTCTGGTGGAACAAATCTCATCACTTTCATTCTAAGTAATTTACACAAACACAAGGGCCCTCATTTACGAAACGAACGTACGACAGAAAACTGGGTGTACGGTCATTTCCACGCAAAGCTTGGCATTTATCAATTTGGACGTGAGCGGAGGCTACGATCAAATCTCACGTCAAGTCTCAACTCGTGTACGCAAGTTTTCCAGTCAGCGTGGACTCGCGGTGCAGCATAGTAAATCTGGCTGAGTCGGAGAATCGTTATTAGACCATATATTCTGACTGGCATCTAAGCATATGCAGCCACATATGCATCACTTATGTATGAATATGTAGCCTATGGCAAAATATTCTATTTTGTAAAGGCCTACATCGATTATGTCTCATATAGCCTATCCCTAACATAAATATGTATTTTCAAATTGTTTGCAATTAACGGGGTTAACAGTTTTCTGGTGTAAGATTAATTTCTCTTTCATTTTGAGACCATTTTTTCTTCACCTAAATGTAAAGAATTGCGATACAAGCTTTATATTAGGCTACTATTATATATATAGGCTATAAATATCACAGATGTATAAATTAAATATTCAAACCTCAGCTGGAGTTCGATTGTCGACGGCAACGCTGTTGACTGCAGCAGTGATTTATTTCCATACTTCATTTTTCCGACTTCCTTTGATGCCACTTTTCAGGCTGCCAAATAGAACTAATTGGTTCAATTGGACTTGTGACGTTAGAGTGTCTATTTCGAGGTCGGAGAAGTTTCTCGTCTTGGACGTATTACGCATCTCCATGTCGTAAACTCTGGGGGCGAGGCCTCTAAACCGAGAATATTTAGGGGCGTGATATTTAAATGACGATTGTTTTCAGTCGCCACATTTATCAACGCCCGATCATTCTTACGCTGTGATTGGCGAGATACGAACGTTTCATGAATCACACGTGAACCCTGTCGTAAGATGATTTCTGCGCTCGGATCTGCGCTGGTTTCTACGTTAGATTGATAAATGAGGGCCAAGATCTTTTGTCGAGACTTTAGAAACCTTTTTAAGTCATCAAAGTACAAGTCAAAGTCAAGTCCCAAGTCACCAGAACCCAAGTCAAGTCAAGTCTCAAGTCTTCTCTTCATGCATCAAGTCAAGTCTCAAGTAATTAAAGTTGTGACTCTAGTCTGGATCAAGTCCAAGTCATCCGACTTGAGTCCCCACCTCTGGCTTCTACTTAACTTGAGATTCTTACTATTTTGCACCATAAAGGGGAAATGTACACTGACAACATTAAGTTTTAGTTTAAGTTTAAGTTAGATACGTTTAATTTAATTTCCTATGAATCCTACCTGAATCCACAGAGGTTCCATGGTAGGCCCAGGAGAGGTCAGGTTCTCTAGATGTCCTGTCCTTTCGTAAGTGAATACTGTCCCAGCTGCCTTGTAGTCTCCGTTCCACTGGATAGTCCAGCCACCATTCAGAAAATACTTGCTGGGGTTGTCACTTCGTAGTGCCAAGAAATTCCCAGCCTCAGCCACCTCCTCAATCCGGATGTCCCACGCTCCCTCTGGGATCAGCCCAATGTCTACATAGCCTTGGAGATAAGTCCAAGAGTGGGATGTTACACTTTATTACACAATACTGTATATGCACCTGCCAATTTTACACTGTGACTACAAAATTCACACTGGTACAAAATAGCATAGTAGCTTGTCACCCTTGGAAACACTGCATAATACTTTTATTCTGTTCGGTATGTGACCTGGGTTTTGTGGTTTAATCAGAATAAAAAAACTTCTAAAGGATAAAAACGAATTACAAAGTGACAGAAACTGATTACGCTTTTAAATTCTTTCACTTCCACCCAGAGATTTAGGAGAATTAAATATGTAAATAATTCAAGCGAATGAGATTTTGTCTATAATGAAAGACACATAAAATAATCAAAATCTCAAAATAATCTAAATAACTGGTGTTTGTTTTCACAGTGACGGCTTTCAGGGACTAATTAAAGCTGCAGTAGGCAGGACTTCTAAATTGGCATGTTGTTTGAATTGAGCAAAAGTAATCCCCATATTGGGAGAAGGACATTTTTAAGTATGCCAAAATGTCAAAATGTCAGCAATGTTAACAGAGCCATTGCTCCGCTATTTGCTTTTTAAATTAAATTCCAAGCCTCAAGCATCAGACAAATGAGGCAAACTCTGAAGCCAGACAGCATAGCCACAGGTTGTAGATCATCTGCGTGCATGTTCTCTCTCTCTCTCTCTCTCTCTCTCACTTACATATTCTGTATCTGCTCGCTCCAATGCTTCACTGAAGCTATATGATGATAATATTGAATGAAATATTCAAACCCTAAACGCCATTTTTTATGGCTGCACCATTACATCAAATGTAAAAAATCTAGATGCCCTGTGCATCATTTACATTTCCCTGTAATTCAGCATGACATGTTTGGTATATATTTGGAAACCTTGGGATCTTGACTAGAATTTAAAATAAACTTCTGTGAGTTTGAACAAAGCTTGGCCGCACAACATGCATTTGTAATGATGGTCCTGCTGGCGGGACCGGCAGGGTGGAAGAGGAAGTAGTACTCTAAACATAATTCATGCAAACATCTGTCTACTTACAGCCAAATTCTTGAATTTTCTCAAAATAAACTCTGAAAGTAACATACCAAGGCCTTCACTCTCCTCAAAGGTTCTCCTCACAGTTTTACAGGTGGAGCCGTTACCATGGCAAACCCCACAGCGATCCTCTGTAGCATAAGAGTCAATCACATAGTCACAGCCCACATTCTGTAACACATAGGCAAACAAATAAGAAATAATACATTATCCATTTACAGCAATTACACAATGAAAGAGAAATTATATAACAGACACTATATAATGATTGGAAGATTGCCCCATTAGTCATTAATTCAAACGTCAGGCACAGCTGTCAACTGGGAATTCAACTAGCAATTGGAGTGTTGTGATCAGGTACCTACATTCATCTGCTAACACTGTGCTACTATGAATTTGTTCTCAAAATAGATCACAGCCTATTTAAATGATTGACTGCCTGGGTGATAAATATCTATCTTTATAACAAATGAAGTGAGCACAGCTTCTGCCTCTACTGTGTTACTATAGTTTCCTCAAACCACATGCAGGCGGACTCTGTGCGAGAGAGAAAAACCCTATTTCTATTTCATTTAAATTGAATTAACAAAAGGATAAGTCATGTAGAATTTGTTAATTAATAGAAATTAAAGTATGAACTGCAATATCAATATTTGGCTGGCTTCCAAGTTTACCAACTATATAAGCCCTTTTGGTGTAAACCAGTTTAACAAATCCTGCTCAACAGTGTATCATTGCAACACTTTTCTATATACACCAAATAATCTACTAATGCAAAGTCTGTAATTGCTGTCCAATCTGTATCTCCACAGTGCAGGCTCACTGACTGGCATTTTGGCTCAGGATAATACTGTAGGCAAGGGCAGGCTGTCATCTTGGGAGATAACAGCCTCCATGGTGTTCTATCAACAGACTCATTTTCATGCAGAATGTCAAATGCGCAGCACTAGTTTGCAGAGAAAACGAGCTGAGGGTCGACTAAACAGGCTGCATTATCAATGAAGTCCCAGGACAAGGAAGTGAAACAGAGAATAGTCAGCGATGCAAGCATTAGTATTTGCTCAGCGGGAAACTGGGAGATAAAACAGATAAAACGCTGAAGAGGAGAGAACGACACATATTAGGCACAGAGAGTTTCTTGAAATGCGTGGAACAGTAGGCGTTGCTACCTTACAGATGCCATTGATGCACATATCTCGGCTTGTGCTGCCTCCGTAGCACTGCGTCCCATCGGCGACAGCGTCCAGCATCTTTTCAGAGAAATGCTCATTCAGTGGACGGCAGTGCAGTTCACAAGGGTTGACTGAAAGAGTTTTGAGAGGTAAAAGTCACAAAAGACAAAGTTGTGATGAGTATAAACACATTACATATACAATGACAAGGAGAGGTGCCCCTTTAAGCAAAAAGCAAACTCTCCACTTTTTCTTCGCTTAGGAGTGGGGATGCTGAATAAAACGGCCTTCAGGCATTCAGATAAGTATGCAGGTGCAACAAGTAACAACAACAAGTAAATCTTGAAATCAATTCTAAAACAAACAGAAGCCAGTGTAAAGTGGCTAGTGCAGGTGTGATATGTTCACTCTTTTAATCAGGATGCCAAAAATGACCTTCAAATGTGAACAGGCTCTCATGAAAAATGTCCATGAAAACCTTTCTTCTGACCACCACCACACAGGGGGTGGTGTCCTTTTTTTTTGTTTTACTTGTGCGCCCCATAATATGCAGCCTCTGCAAGGTGCACTTACAGTTGGTAAGTATTTTGTAAGTATTTAAACTTTTTAAGTTTTTTAACCTTAAGTTACCTTACCTTATCAGACAATCCATTTTTACTAATGTTAATGACTGAATCTACACACCAACCTTTTTCAGCCATCTTTTTTCACTAGCTTGGTTGTTATATATTTCACCAGTATTTGCGTACAGCCAATTCCTCAGTGGACCCGCATGATGTTGCCAGACATGGCTGCTAGGAGATTGATGACACAACTGCAAAGCCTATCTATGACTTGCAGTGAGTGCCGTTACTGTTCTGTTGACGCCGCCATATTGACTCTCAAAACAAACGTTCACAGTTAGTGAGAGAATGTGTCTAGCATTGTTATTTTATTAAATAAATACTTACAGAGTACCAATTAAAATGCCTGTCATATGTTGTGCCGTTAGTTAGTTAGTGTGCCGTTGGTTGTAATATTCGTGTCTTAGTGGTGTTAGCGATGTTGGTGGCAGAGTCACATCCCCCAAGGAATTCAATCTTTCAGGTCAGGTGAGACGTTTGCTTGTTTATGGTTGTTGTTATATAGTCTGTGGTTATAATGTAACGCTGTACGGGGAGTCAATTTGAGAGTCAATGGCGGCGCCAACAAAACAAGTCATGGATGGTCTAGGGGGGTTTCTCTTTATATAAGATAGGGTTGAAAGCAGTATCCTTACCCTCTAACAAATCCTTTGTAGGCATAATTGTAACTACTATTTTCCACATTTTAGAATAATAGTAAAGACTTAAAAACTATGAAATTACACAAAAGGAATTATGCAGTGACCAAAAAAGTGTTAAACATATCAAAACTATCTTATATTTTAGATGCTTTAAAGTAGCCACCCTTTGCCTTGATGGAAAGGCAAAGGCTTTGGAAAGAAATTCATACATAGGCATCAACTTCACTATTTATATTTGTCTAAGAAATACATTTCGAGCATTTAAGCATAAGCCTTTAGATCAAGATGGCTTTAAGATAATGAAAAACATGCATTCAATCAGGTGTGTCCAAACTTGTGACTGGCAGTTGTTGTCACACCCTGAATCCAGTTGAAATTGCTCACTTCTGTTGTTGACTGTGACCCACTTGTAGAACTTGCCCTTGTAAGGCATGGTGTTGAAGTGACCACACTGGATGTCTCTGAAGGTGGGCAGGTCCTGGAGGCATGGTGTGCTGTTACAGATCTTGTACCTCCGCCGCTCTCCCAGACAGTACTTCCCCCTGTACTTGGGGCTAGAGAAAAGCAAAATACATTATTTGCAATGCTGCTGTTTTTAACTTTCTCGACTTCTCTTATTTTTAATGAATAATACTGTGTTCAAAACTGTGTGATGTGGTTTAAAAAACTTGAGTGGAGGGAAAGAGGCGATGCTTGAGACATTTTGTGCACAATTACAGAAACGCTTTGGTTCTTTTAAGTAGCTGCATGGCTGATGTTTTTCCAGCAACTGTCAAGATCAATATTTAAAAAGTGAGAATTGATCAGAGTAACATAATGGTAGGATAGTATTATTGATCTGAGCAATTATTCACATTTTACAGGGCATTTTTGAGACACAGTTACCTTATATAATTGAGTAATTGAGTATTATTCCGTGGCACAAACCTCCAATTTTTTTTCAAGTTATAATGATACTATTCTAAAGTTCATCCAACAATTCTATAAACTGTAGTTTCGTTGTTGTTGTCTCACAAAGAAAGACTACGGGCTAAAGAGGAGGTGCACAACCTTAAAGTTTTTTCAGAGAGAAGCGCTATGTAGATCACATTATAACTCCAGATGCTCTCCTGCCTCTCGCCAACATGCTGGAGGTGGATGAAATATGTGGGTTAAGTTACTTCCCTCCCTGGACAGAGATTGTTGTACAGTTGCAAACAGCTGCTCCATTCATCTATCAGTAAAAATATCTGCCATTGCATTACTTACTACTTATTATTGCATTACTTATTGTGTTGGGAGCATCATATCAACTTGATAAATCAAGCTAAAAATGACTGTTGTCTAAAAAAAACATGAACATGTGGCCTGGTTAACTGCTCCAGTAACTGCTGACTAATGGCTAACTTTCTGCTAAATGTTTGGGAACAAAAGTGATAATTTACATGATTTCTTCTAAAACTACTGTATTTCCATGTTGTATCCCTCCCTATAGTGATTGAAGAAACAATGAATCAAATTACAAATCCCAAAATCCAAAAAACAAAGTGTTAAAAACATGCATTTGTAATCAAGCTGGAGTAATTCAGGATGAAATATAAAACTTACACTGGGTTAACGCAGTCCCTGTGGGCATTCTGCACTCCGGCTCCACATGTCCTGGAACAGGCCGACCACTCGCTCCACGGTGCCCAGCCACCGTTCACACTCTCAGGATGGTGTCCGACTACTACACACTCGCCGCTGAAACACCACTGGCAACAAACAGCACAATTCTCATCATTATTATTAATGACTAATTGAACAGTTAAGCTTCATCTTCTTGTTCTTAGCTAACAGGAACTGAACTGGTCTTCTGCTGCTGGAGCCAATCCGCTTCAAGGTCCGACAGGTTGTGCTGCCTGAGAGGCCGAGGTGGAGCTAGTTTGAACTACTTTATATACAGTTAGCTAGTTTAGTCCAGTGGTTCCCAACCTAGGGGTCGGGCCCCTCCAAAGGGTCACCAGATAAATCTGAGGGGTCGTGAGATGATTAATGGGAGAGGAAAGAAGAAAAAACAAAGTTCTGATCCACAAATCTGTTTTCAGTTTTTGGACTTTTTCTCTAATCTTTGATTTATTGAAATGAAACCATGTGAGGTTTAGAGGGAAAAATCACTATTTGGTGGAGCTGTTAACAACTCATAGACATCTGAAATGTGACCCCAACTACACACTGCTTTTTGGAAGACGTCAAAAGCCAAAAAGGTTGGAAAGCACTGGTTTCATCTTTAACAATGTGTTGTATTTTAAAAGCTTGTTATAATATCCATTGTGTCAAATCTCCATCTGAAAAGTAACTAAAGCTGTCAAATAAATGTAGTGGAGTAGAAAGTACAGTATTTCCCTCTGAAATGTAGTGCAGTGGAAGTATAAAGTAGCATCAAATGAGTAAAGTAAAGTACAAGTATCTCAAAATTGTACTTAAGTACAGTACTTGAGTAAATGTACTTAGTTACTTTCCACCACTGTATGTAGATATAGATTATGGATTCAAAAAACAACCTCCAAAGGCCAAATTTTCACTTGTTGATTCCTATGACCTTAGCTACATGCAAATCTGAAGGACTCCAATACCTGAAGGTAAGGCACGTACCATCAGGAATCTTGAGCTGACAGTTGCATGAAATATTCCTCAGCACTGTCACAACATCTACAAAGTTTGTCTCCCATTCAGCGTCGGTGGTGCAGCTTACTGTAATGTCTTGCCTGTCTTTTTCTGGCCCTGGCAAAGATTTCTTCACATTTGCAAGTCTAAATTCAACTGCACAGCATCGTCGGGGTAGCACGCCGAATTCTGTTTTAGGTTGGAATTCCCCTTTAATGTTCATACCTTTCATGCAAGAAACTGAAGACTCACCTTGTTCTCGCCACAGTTGGTCCCATCCACGGCCCCATCCAGCTTAGAGTGGCAGGTCGTTCCCACTGTGCACCACAACGTACTGCAAATGTTCTAGGAAGGCAGAAAGAGATAGTAACTTCCTATTTCCTAACCAAAATCTTTGCCTTTGAAACATGTGATGTTGTTTCCTTGCCATTTGTTTCTTTTCCAGTGTCGTTTGAGTAGAGGACAAGCAGATTTATGATGCGTGAAAACAAGCAATGCCTTGGAATTTCACTGAATACCACACTAATATGAACAGTGGATCTGATGATTATATTAAAACGTGCGAGTTGAACTCTCTTTGCGGTGTAATTGGAAGTTGTAAATCACCTTTAGTAGCAATGTCTCCAGTTAGTTATCTTCTGGAGAGTTTTATATAATAAATGTATTTTAAATAAGTAAACTAGATGTGCATTATACAAGTTGCCGTTGTTACTGTCGGTGACTTTTCCCACTGGTTTACCTATTTGTCTCACTGATTGAACCAGACCATTTTCTGAGTAGCTTTTGTTGTAAGAGTTCAGTGTGGTTCCACTGGAGCTCAACTACAAAAAGAACACATTAGTATTGATGGATGAAAAAAAACAAATCCATATGCAAGGCCTAATGTTTGCTCTTGCTCTCTTTGATAAGACTTGCCATTTTTTTCACACTGCAGCTCAGATAAGGATTAAGGCTTTTAACGGGGCAGATATATCCAACACAGATTATTGGCATTCCATCTTCTCAGAAAACCAGTACTGAGTGAATGCTACTGCCTGTGAAATGTCCACCTCTGGCAATAACAACTTAATTCTCATTTTTCACCCCATTATCCATTAAGTTCCACAGCAGGGGTGCTACTTGTAAGACTTCAGACATTTCTGTATGTAAAATACATGCTTCATGTAAATCAGGAAAAATTGGTAATGGAAATGGTATATGACTGACCTGAAATTAGTTATTGAGGGCATACCTTGCTGTCAGCTATAAAGTACATTCCTGCACATTCTCTTGGGTTACATCTAAAGCACAATGGAACCAAGGTTCTGTTTTGTTTTTTGTAAAAATCTGGGTGTATAACTAACTGTATGACTGTGTCAAATGTTAACCCACAAAAAAAATCTGAATTTGATACACTGTGACTTCAGCACAGCACCTAGTACACCAGACTGCCTTTTACAATCTTGAAGTTGAGAACAGTATCGGACCCCTGAGAAGCGTAAAAGGGGCTTCCTTCCTCAGAGCCGACTCTAAGTCAGAGACAATCTGGTAGCGATATAGATACTGGCATAAAGCAATGAATTAGGGAGCTCCTAAAGGCTCTCTGGAGGTTAGGATGAGAATGACAAAAAATGCTTATTTCCTACACTGGTGACTGCTGTTTTGTGTGTGAAGACTGATAAAAGCCAAAAGGTCAGCTGCAGCGTTTATCAATTGGAGTTCGCTGGCAGATTGGAATGATGGGCTTGACCCATTGTTGGCTCTTGCTTGACATTTGTGATGAATAGGTGGAGGTCATTTTGCATTTTGGCTAAAAAATACATCCTGCAGAGGGAGCTGATTTTTGAGATGTAAACCATCTGGCCATTTGAACTTTCAGAATGCAATCAATAACAGTGAAGTGGGAACACATCCCCACCCTGATAATCACTGCTCTCAATTTAGAGATAAACCTCCACATGAAATGGAAAGGTCACTGTGAGCAAACTTCACACTCCACAGGCATTTTGTGAAATTCTAGTAAGAGCATATTGATTTATTGTAGTGTACAACTGTCAACAAGAGTACTATATAGTGTTTGTGTGCGTGTGTATGTGTGTGTGCAAGTGAGTGAGTGAGTGAGTGAGTGAGTGAGTGACAGAGAGAGACAGAGAGAGAGACAGAGAGAGAGAGAGAGAGGGAGGGAGAGAGAGAGAGAGAGAGAGAGAGAGAGAGAGAGAGAGAGAGAGAGATGGGAGCTGGGGGTCATCAATTTCTTAATTTGACTTTCATGAGAGAGAGAGAGAGAGAGATGGGAGCTGGGGGTCATCAATTTCTTAATTTGACTTTCATGAGAGAGAGAGAGAGAGAGAGAGAGAGAGAGAGAGAGAGAGAGAGAGAGAGAGAGAGAGAGAGAAAATACACAAAAACTTAAGAAAAACAAAGATTCAAGACAAAAAAGAAAGTTCAGAAAGTCAGTGACAAGCTCCCATCACCCAACACACCCCAGTGCCCCATGTGAGCATAAACAAGTCAAAGTTGCCCACTGGTCCATAGTGGGCATGATCCAGCCTGAGGCGAGCAGCCAGCAGACCGCTGATCATAGAAAATGGATCTGCAGAGCCAACAACCTGCTTCAACCTGATTCTTCCTGGTATACCAGATGGCCAGCTTGGCCGCTACTGACAGGAGCTTTACCAGGACCAGGCTGACTTCCTCTGGCTGTTCCTCGGGCCAAAAATAAACAAATCAAAAGAAAACCCCTCCCCAAATCCCTGAAACCACCCTGCTAGGGGTCTAAATAACCCCCACAACCGAGCACACTGAACAAACAGATGTGCCACTGTGTCTGTTGCATGTGAGCCACATGTCTGTTCTTGTTGTTGTCAGTGTCCTTGTCCTGATAAAGGTGCTGAAGTGCCATGGCTCTTAATACAGTCACATCCCCAGTGACACAGTGATACATCAGGTACTCGGGTGGACTTGAAAACTTGACATGCTTGCAAGAATGATGTGTAAAATGACATCAGGCCAGTCGTTCACCTCCTCAGGCTGTGGCTGAAACAGCTGAGCAAGGTGGAGCCGAAATAATAATGTAATGATGTATTTTAAATAAGAAAAACCATTCTCTGTTTGTGTTTTATGTGAAAATGGAAATAGATACAAAATTCAAGCTTTGTATCCAGTTATTCTGTAACATAACTACTATGTAAATACTAATTTGTGTAATAGTATGTTTTATGAAGTGCAGCCATCTGCACAATACAAGCTTTAACTGAGTTTTTGAAAATAGTTTATGGCCTTTTATATTGGTAAAACACTAGCATGTACACATTAATAGGCTAGGCTAATAGGCTAGTTAATTTTCTACATGTCTGTGAATTGGTCATTGGTGTTCACTTGATTCAGAAAAGCAAGACACTTTAAGTGAGACTGAACTATTCTCATACCTGCCAACACTCCCGATTTTCGCGGGAGTCTCCCTATTTTTAACCCTTTCTCCTGCTGTGCTCCCGATTGGTAATTTCTCCCGTTAATCTCCCGATTTCATAGTGATACAAATCAAATGGGTGTTTCTCAGTTTCTGTGTGGGATATGTGTCGTGGTACCTGGCAACCCAACCCAGAGGCAGAGGTGAGCGTGCACAAACGACCCTGCCTGACGTGCGTCACTCGTCACTGCGCTCGCTCAAGCCCTCCGCTCAGTTTGCTGCTGAAAATGGTTGAAACAGGTCCCAAGAAGAAGAAGTGTATAGTGCTGTAAATCTGTGTGCATCCCATAGCTGTCTGTCTGCCTTGGTGGGCTGCTTGTAAACCGCTGCATGTGGGGTAGCAAATGGAATTTATAGAGAACCTCGGAGAAACAACGTCACCGGTGGAAAAACGCACGTGTGTGGTCTCCTTTTGTCCATTCCTCTTTCACTCCCATTGCACAGTCTCTATACATTTCTCTGTCCCTGCCCATAACATACAGCAGCTTTCCATTCCTTAGAACAGTGATTCTCAACCTTTTTCATATCAAGGACCCCTAATCTAGAACACATTAGAGCCATGGACCCAGATTTGACAAGATTTTGTTTCTCTGACCCAAATTGAGAATATTTTTATTGTTAGATACGATTTTGTCCAGAATTCCAAGACTATACTGCAGGTAAAGAGATAACAGTGAAACTATTATCAATATAATCATTCTCACTCATTCTCTAATTGTGTATATTGCTGAAGTTTAACACTTCATCAACTTGCTAGGGACCGCCTGGAACCCCCTCAAGGACCCCTGGTGGTCCCCGGACCCCACGTTGAGAACCACTGCCTTAGAAGGCATGCAACTTTGAAAACTGAGAGAATTTATCTAAATTCACGATGTGCCTACACCCACACTCATACTGTAGGAAACATTCCCCCGAGAGAGTCCAATTGCAATGCCAATTCCATACTACCAACAGGCTGACTATATGAGATAATTCAAACACTGAGCACAGTGCGGACCTTGGTAAGCATCTGTCCTCCCCTGAATCTCACACTAGTTAGCTGCTCTTATGGCTTCATGCTTGACTCCAGCTATCCAACCACCGGCTGCAGTAACATGTCAGTTTTGCTCAGGCAGTCGGTGTAATTCCAGCTCATGTTGTAGGAGTGATGAATGGAGGGAGTGAGGGGGGGTGTTCTTGTGTTAAAAGGGGCTGGGAGTTTATCTGTCTGCCCTTGCTGAGTTGCATGCAGAGAATTCAAGAGAATTACAAATTAGGCTGTAAGAAAAACACATGTGGAGCTCCTTAGAGTTTGCCAAAAATGTACCGTACATTCAAACAGACAAGTGAAGAAAAGGCCTTTTATTTTACTCCTATTCGATCTGACTTTTATTTCTAAACCTTTCTGTAATGGTTATCATATCCTTGACTGGGTTGCATAAAAGTGAAGTTGCTTTGACAAATCCCACATAATGAGTGGGCGAGACCTTTGACAATACTCTAGGTGAGGAGTGAAAGGAACACACACAAGCCTTCTGCAAGTTAACAGCCCATAAAAACACCTCAGCAGGACTTCAGTATCATAGCCAAGCAAATAAAAAATGTTATAGCCTATAGGATGTTGCAGCAGCTTAAATTTTTTAACTACAGTAAATGTTAATGTAAAATGTAAACTATTCCAAAAGTTTGTTTGTCACGTATCCAACATGCCGTTCCCTCTATGGGTCACATTGTTGTTGTGATTTTCCAGGCACAGCGTAAAAGAAGCACCTTAAAAGCTCACCATCCGCAGGGTGAGAGATATGTCACTTTATTGCTCAGATGAAGAATAAAATGGAAACTTTGCATTTAGAAATCTCGGTTTCAGAAGTTTTTTCTTCCATTTGTGAGTGCGAGCTCCCTTTGAATCTAGGCTTTATTGGACTTTTTGCTCTATGCACCCCTGCTTTTGCATGTCCAGCTAGTTCAATAGGTGCAGATTCAGTTTGTACAATTTCAAAATCACATTAACACATTAACCTTGGTACTTGGTAACTTGAAATATAGAAATAATGCAGATAATTCTAATTACGCTATTATAGTATACTTCAACACATAATAGCATTGTGATTTTATATTGAGATTCCACTGTATATGGTATTCCCATTTTAGCAATTTTCCATATGTACATATAAGTGTTATTAAATTATTCAAAATACAATTTTGAATCCAATTTTGTACTTGATAAAAAAAAGATGACAAAAAATGATTTTTCTGGACAATATTTGGCGGAGTGATGGAGTGAGCAGATGTTGAAGGCATTCAACGTGGGAGCCAGAAGGTCATGTGACTTTTTAGGTTTCTTTAGGATTCTGCTTTCCTTATAAAACATTACATCAGGGCTCAATATGGGCTGTGTGTGTGTGTGTGCAAAAGGCCCAAATTGGGTACATTACCCAACATTATATCATAGAGGGATATATCCCAAATACCATTCATATATGATTACCCAATATACCCTGAAACTGTCAGCAGATACAGCGATATCTATGTTATACCACTTGAACATTAAGAATTTGAGATCATCTATTTTGGCTTGTAACTTGAGTAACAACCTATTTGTTTTTCCCATGGCACAGCCGTGGCACGAGGCAGATTCAGGTCAGTCAGTCAGTCAGTCAGTCAGGTAACGCTGAGATGATGCGCTTCGTCAGATGGCCTCTAGAGGGCGTTTTTGACTATGTGATGTAGTGTTTCCCATACAGAGGCACAAATTAAAAAAAAGTTGGTCACTGTATAGAAATGGATCTAAATCGATCTCTAATGCACCTGATGTGCGCATCACATCATGTCTGTAATTTGGAGATGTACAGAGAGCAGACCAGCAGCATTGAACTCAATCCACAGTCTCCCGGTGTGAAAACAAAAGTGAAACTTAACATTCTACAGTTAGTAACGGAGATTTGCAGACAGTAACTCGTCTTCGCTGCCCTACAAACTTTAACGGTAGGTGATGTCGTCTTGTGGTATTTAAGTAAAATTAGTGGAATTAGGTAATTTAACCGTGTCGCAGTGCTTCAGTGCAGAAAATTGAACACACGCGCCGTGGGTTTGTACAGGATCTGTGCTTGTTTATAATTAGATGGCTCAGCAATTGATCTGTAAGACTGAACCTTAACCAAAATGTAACTATAATAGAGGGCATTGGACACAAATGGACAGTGTAATGTTGTTACACAGGAGCAGTGGTGGACTGGACTGACATGCTGATAAAAGTCATTTGATGGTAAAGTGAGAGCAGGCATACTCTAGTTACAGCATAATGGGATCAGAGGATCAGAGGGGGGGGGGATAGAGAGAGAGAGAGAGAGAGAGAGAGAGAGGGAGAGAGAGGGACATGGGAGGGGATGGGATTCTTTTTCTGAAGTGTTGGTTAATTGATGATTGATTTCTTGTTACATGCTTTGGCAATATTGCTTGTTTGTGAACTGTCCTGCCAATAAAGCACATTGAATTGAATAAAATCAATACAAGATCTGTACTGTATAGTGTATGCACTGTATATGTGTGTGCGTGTGTGTGTGAGGGAGAGTGAGAGAGAGAGCGAGAGAGAGACAGAGAGAGAGAGAGAGAGAGGGTTTTGGTATGACATGATTAAAAGTAGCAGGTTCAGTCAGATCATAATATAAAAGCCAAGCAAAGTGAAGCCGAGTAGAGCAAGGATAAGTGGGAAGAAAAGAAACAACGATGAAAAAGAAGTGAAGAGCGGAGAAGAGAAGGGCAGAGAACAGGAAAGAAGAGAAGAGAAGAGAAGAGAATAAAGGACCCACAGGCAGAAAGATGTTAATTCGTCCAGTACAGACTATTGTCGTAGGCTACAGTATATCTGAGTGTGTTTGTGGTTCCAGAGAGTCTTACGTCCACGTCGTCGCAGAGCAGGGAGCCTGACCCGTACTGCAGGCGGCACTGATGGGCGGCGCTGTACAGCACCCCGGGGGGCATGGAGGTCAGAGACAGCTGGTCCTTCACCGGGGCGTCGTCCAGGCACCAGCCCCACCCGCGACTGATGGAGAG
Source organism: Centroberyx affinis (assembly GCF_046629955.1). NCBI lineage: Eukaryota > Metazoa > Chordata > Actinopteri > Beryciformes > Berycidae > Centroberyx > Centroberyx affinis. The sequence continues at coordinate 292,969 of NW_027280273.1, forward strand.
GAGGGGAGAAAATACAGGCAGGTGAGCACAGATAAAAAAAAAGTCCCTCTCACTGCAAAAACTGAGAAACTTGTATACAGACTTATCAAGCTTATTTCAATTTTATCGACTGTAACTTGTTTCAGGACACTTTCACAAAAGTGAAATTGTCCTGGAGAAAGTTTCTTGTTTCAAGATTTTCTTCACTGTTTTATGATGATTTCCTTGTCATATTGGTATGTATCAAGTGAAATTTATTGAAACTAGCAAGATTATCTGCCAGTGCAGTGAGATAATTTGACTAAAAATATAATGAAATAAGCTTGATAGGTCTGAAGACAAGTTAAAATCACTGGACAGCTTGACATTTTTTGCAGTGCTGTGAAACACACACACACACACACACACACAGTTGTGGCAGCATTGACCCTGAGAGGTGTCAAGTCAGAGGTGTTTTCATTTTCGTTCTCTATCTCCAGTTGATATAACACAATAGTCATTCAGCCTTCACCCAGTTCAGGAAAGCTTTCTGTTCCACGGTCTGTCCTTGGAAAAAATCCTCTGCCACACAGGAAGTGATGTGTTTTACCTTTCCGGCAGCAGCAACAACGGTTTGTTTGGAACAAATAGAAGAAGAACTTGGTAGTTAGGGGCATAGGCAGCGATAGCCACCGTGGTTGAACAGACAAAGAAAGGAAAGACCACCTACAGAAACTTCATCAACAGAAAATCCAAACAAAAATTACAACAGTCCTAGACACAGTTTGATTGCAAAGTGATCTCTGGGAAGTGCAATTCAGAAACACAGCAATGACCGCTTAGTACCTGAGAGGGAACCAAATCAGATCAACGAAGATCGCGCAGATTTCAGTCTTAAATAATCCCAGCTCAATTCTGCTCTTTTCAATAAAACACCATCACATTTGGAAACAGAATACTAAAACTGTTTCATGTCAGAGAAAAGAGAGATCGAGAAAAGTTTTAATAACTGACTGACCAACTAACTCACTTCTGCACCTTAAGTCCAATTGACATGAAACCTTCTACACAAATCCAGATATCCTTACAAATTACACTGACTGGCCTAATGGGGGCGCTATATTTAAAGGTCAAATTTTAAACTCAAACGTGATATCTCAGACACCACTGCTTGATTTTGACAACACTTGGAGGATAAAGGGCCTTTTACACGGGAAGGACAATCGCCTGGTCCTCATTCGTTTTCAATGAGAGGTGCGTGTGGAGACGCAGAGGAGCGACCGGATTGGCAGGTGGAGCGGGACGCGGGCTCGTTCCCGTGAAAAAGTCGTGTTCGCGCTCGTACGCGCACAAGCCCGCCCGCCCGCTCAGCTAGAGTTGAATTGTGTTTAACTTTTGACCGGGCGGCACTGGATTCTGCCCAGGAGCGGCAATGCCGCGGAGCAGAGAGGCGAGTTTGCATGCGGCTGTCACCTCCCGTGTAAAAAGCCCATAATGCAGATGTTTGAAAGGCCATAATTGCTACAGCAGTGGTCTGATTTTGATGAAACCCCAAGGGTTGCTTGCATCATTTGTGGGTGACAGCATGTTTACTTGTTTCTTAATTAAAATTTGATTACAAATTTAAATTAAAACTATATGTGTAACCTCACATATACCAAGATAGATTCATTAATGTAGCCACTTGATCCAACCAGCAATTAATCACGGATGGCTGCATGAAGGCATATCAATGAATTTCCACTCAGGGCACGTCTACAATAGGAGGATGTGCAAGCTGATGAAGGAACGCGCCAGACGTGTGACTACATTTTTGACCTTGCAATAAGACAGAAAGGAACGCTGCTCTTGTTTCATTCCTGTTACTCCTATTCATATCATAAGTGGTCTCTAATGGCCAAACACTATGTTCTGTACATGGCTTGTTTGTTTGTAAGCACAATGCTGTAAATCAATAGCTCCCAACCTCCCACAGGAACATGACAATCAATAAGCCAAGAAACAGAAATAGAGAGAAATAAAGAGTTCACCGTTTTCATATCTACACGTCCTCCAAGTACATGATTTATCACTTTGCTATATTAATAAGCCATACAATAGAATATAACCATATGAATGAGTGTATTTTCAAATTTAATGCAAAATAACTTAGTGATCCACCTTAATTGGTCCCCAGAAATAACACAATGAGTCCACCTTCCTCTTCACTCTCTCAAGACAGGTACAGTATGTGATAGGCTGCATGTGAGTGACACTGAGAACTTTGCAAATGCAGAACCTAAATCTGTGTCTGCATTTTTAACCAATATTACCGATAACAGGATTTTCTTATTTTGGCAATGTCAACAAAGTATTTTATAGATATTAGTTCATTAGATGGTTGGCAGGCTGTATTGGCAGTTTCAGGAGCCTGTTGCTAAACTTTTGTGCTTGCACTAATGCAGTTCTGTAAAACTGGAGGATTATGATTTGCTACCCGGGTGCACAACCGTTTCGTAAGAAACTAGGGCACATACAGTGCTTTCTGTGCTTTTAAGGGAGGAAGAGATTAATCAATCATCTCCCTCCTTGTGATTTACTAAGCAAGAAATGTGTTTACTTTTCATCCTGTGCCAAATTGGGCTATTGTTGCATGCTGCATGCTTTAGTGGAATGACTGTGACTGGACAGTGGGGACAGTGGGGACATTGAGGAGGAGGAAGATGAAATGTACCTCTCTTCAGGCCACTTTGGACAATATTTAGACAAATATGGACAATAATTTAGATCTGTGTCTCTTTTTCCCCAATGCAGAAATGGACAAACCTCTTATTCTTTCACATTAATTTCAACAATAGTACATTTCCACACACAAACTATTCAGTAGAAATGTTCCCTATTTTCGTTACACTAGATCAATCTAGTAATTAAGCATGAGACATGCTCATGATTTCAGTCAATGAAACTGATAATTTTTAATTTGTTTTTATTATTTTAACAAATATCGTCAGTCATTATAGAGTTGAGTCAGAAAAAGTAACCCAATCCAATCTAACCCAGATAGCAGCAAAATAGGGCCAACCTAATTTGAATGTCAGGGATTGGTAATGGAATTGGAATTGGCATAATTTGTTTTGTTTGTTTTGATGATGATTTGCACGCCTCTTAGTAGATCTGAACCAAAATGTCTAACTGAAAAAAGAAAAAACGATTAAATTTGGTCAATCAGGACAAAAGTATTCAATTAGAGGCAATCTCACTCTCCTTCACTGGTAATTTAGAAAACAAAACAAAACAAAAAAAACAGTATGGGGCACTGCTTAATTCTTATCAAAGTCTTTCACTATAGCTTTCTATGTATCAAAGGCACCTACGGTAAGTTAATAATAATAACTCTGAAAGCAGCAAATTATTAAGAGCTACATGATAAAATCATATTGCCTAAACGCTAAAAGAACTTGTGAAAATAACTGAAGGAGAATCTAATTAAGAAGAGCTTGTTCTGCAACAGAGAGGCTCTCCAGTGAAAGCCAAGGGAAGAATGAGAAGAGAAGGCTGATCCATTATTACCCAGCTGTGTGGAGAATCAATTGACACAACTACAGATGTAGGCTTTAGATTATCACGCCTTCATAACGAATGTACAACGTATTATGTGGAATGACTGAAGATAATGATCTCAAACTGGTCAAAATGATCTCAGACGATCAGACAGTGATTGTTTGTACCATACAGATTCTATAAACACACAAAGAAACACGTAGAAGTGCTTGATAACTCAACATTAGTTGGATCTTAATCAAAAGTAGAAAAGGGATATTCTATTTCTATCAAATGGTTCATAATGATAAATACTGGATGTCAAAAACGAATGCCAATGTCAACTTGATGCGCTGACGTTCTTTGATCTGCAGATGAATTAAATAGTAGCCTTTGGAGCAGCCACTAGAAAATTACACCAATATTTACATAAAAAGAGATCTGATGAGATCGTCAAGAGCCTGCAGTGATTAAATAAATGAGTTCCGTGATGTGAATTCCAATAATATTCATGACCATACTAAAAGTTGAAATAACTCCCTTGTCAAAGCTCAATGTAAATACAGTAATATTAACATTTACCTTGAAAGAAGAATAATGACTAATGTAGACGTAACATTCTTCAAATAATAACAATGCCTGTGCCCAAGAACGGTTCAATTTGTAGTTGACTGAAGTAGTGAACCATAACTACTGTCTCCCATAGCAAAAAAAACCCAAAGAAAACAATCAGATTTTATCCTATTCCTTCCTGTGATGTCACAGTGAAATAGGAGAACAGATGATTGAGAATGGGGGAGGGCACAGTGGCAGTGACCCGCATGATCTTCAAGGAATGACGGTAGGCCTACATTCACTGGTTTGGAAATAATAGATAGCACTACCATGTAATAGAGCTCATTTGGATGTAAAGCTTCATATGTTGGAAGGTTCGGTATGGTTAATATGACATTACGTAGTAAAGTTTTGGTTGCCTGGAGAAAGAATTAAGAAGTTAATGTGAACAAATCCTGATTGGTATACTCTTGATCATAGGAATATTATATGTGAATCCCTTGGAGTATTCCTTATCACATTGCAAGGCGGTTAAATATGCAACAATGTAGTGAAAATAGATGAGGAGTTTTCATAAGGCTGACATGTTCTGGGGGAACCATCAAGTAGCTTGGCCCTCTGCACTGCACAGCTGTGGGGGAAATAAAAATATTAACACAGACAAATGAGAACAAGTTAAGCTTACTGGAGATAACGAGAGTGCAGATGTTCTCTGTCCGTAGGTTAGTACTGAAAATTAAAAAGGTCCTTAAAATGCAGCCTCACGCCTACAACACATCACATTGTAATTTCTGAACACCTACTATGACAGGCTGCAGTCAAATAAGTCTAGTGTACTGCTGCTAACAGGAATTAATAATAACTTGCACACAATAATGATGTTACACGTATTCGTTATACGTGTTCAGTGGCAATAAAAAGCATTCACCCCCTTTAATTCTACTGCAGAAATTAATGACAAAATTGGACAAGAGAAAAAATACTGTATATGCATCCTCTTTGTTTTCACATTTACAGTAGTGTCAGAAGAATGACAATTTGTTTTTCTTTGATCCACCAGAAACTGGAATCAAGCGTCTTCCACAAATGACATTTAAGTTTAGTTTAGTTTATTCGTTTATTTAACAGGGGCCATGCACAACACAACTGTTGGGCCAGAGTTAGCTCTATAGCTATTTTACATCTGCAGTCCCTGGGCAGGAAGATATTAAAAAATAATACAGTACAATACAAACAATACAATACAAACAATTAAAAACAATACAATTAGCATTAAAAACAATACAATTAGCTAATTTAAAGGGAAACAGCTCACTGTGCCTGCATTGTGAAGCAAACCTTATTCATAGCATTCTGTTACATCACCAAACGGCCATCTTGGTAGGAAAATAACAGGTGATTGTAAAAAATCAACAGGTGATTACAGTCAAATGGGAAACACAGCCAATGAGCTGTGTGTATTGTAAAGCGCCATATTGGTAGGAAATGCATGTGACATCATGGGAATACTATGAATACCCTGAAATCCTATGAAGACCTTTGCGGCAAGAAAGGCTAAATTAGAACAATTTTGAAAAGAAAATAGATTCAAAATGTTTAACTGTAACTTAAAGACGAAGTATGAATAATACATATTATCAAATGTTGAACAAATTTTTTGCCAGTGAGACAATTAAGTCCAAGTCAGTAAATGGGGTGAATACCTTTAAACACTAGATTTGTCGATTATTGGAATTTTATACTTTCACTTAATTCTTGAATTTCTATTCCACGTCAATAGAAACGAGTACTTTGCATAGATTTCAGACCAAAAATCACGCATGAATGGATTATCTCCTTCTGTAGCAGAAGGAAATGTGCAAAAAGTAAAGGGAGGTGAATACTTTTCGTTCCCTCATCCGTAGAGAGGAATGGATTTCATATGTAGTTTCTCTTTCTGAGGGAGTGGGCAGTGTTTGTGTGCCCACATGTGCTAACAGCTGTCTGACCTACATAGGCTTCCTGCTTTCTGAGTCTTTAAAGATACGGTGGCTGGTTGTTAAGCACCAATCAAAATAATCATTTATTTGAGGTGACATCACATTGACTATTCAACAACAGCAATTAAAATGTTCTCCATGAGTGCCTCTGGACAGCATGGGGCTTACTGAATGGAGGCTCAGGGGGCAAAACAGGCTTTACTGCAGCCTTTGACAAAGCCAGCCTTCCTGGAAAACTTTACGCTGGTTAAAGCACCATTTCATAGATTCTTTCACCTCAGAACCAACTCACAATCAATACATGGATTGTGTTAAATTATGCCGGGCTGCATTTACACATCTTTGAGATATCTCTGCATTCTCAAGTAGTAGGGTGAAATAGTTTTAGCAACTTCCAGGCCTCCTCGCTGCAGCAATTAAACACATGAAAAGCTCTGGGGCTTTCTGCAACCTGCCCCCTGTGCCCTTCGAGGAATTCTCCTCTGGACATTAAAGAGTCGCTCTGTCTATGTGCAACCCATCTGTGTGATAATATCTAAACCACTCAGCTCACCCTGACCTTCTGCATTCCACATAAAAAAACACCTACGGACCCAACTTCTGAAAACAGCCGGAGCGATTGAGGCCTGCGGGACAACGAACCCCACGGGCCACAATGGAAGCCTTGTACTGCAGTCAGTGAAAGAGACACATGAGAGAGAGGAGAGGGGCAGAAAGCTGAGGTGGTGTTTAGAGGAGGCAATTAGATTTTGCCGCAGGAATGAGATTGGGGGGGGGGGGAGTGAATAGCAATGTTGCATATGAAATAAGTAGCAGTAAAAGTAGCAAGTGCAGGCTCAGCTGTTTGTGGGTGTCAAAAGACTTGTCAAGAGAGAGAATAAAGACAGAGATGGTGAGAGATAGAAGAGAGAGGAAGACAGAAAGAGAGGAAGAGGCAGAAAGAGAGAGAAGCGAGTGGGGGTGAAACAACAGCTGAGAGGGAAGTGCACTTAAATGAATTGTCACCATCATAGGATTAGTTGCCACTTCAGTTCAACTTCAATACAAATGCAAACTTACAGACAAGACATGACAAGATGTAGCATGTATGAGCAAAAATCTGGAAAATAGATTGTATTTATCCATTAATTTTTAAAGCATTTGTTTACAAGTAGTGAGGATTTTTTTGCAGTTGTTAAGAAAGAAAAAGGATTTCTGAGTGATGTTTGCTCTTGCACTTGCCAAAAGTTGACTATAAATTTGTCTTAGTGAGGGATTCTGGAAGACAGACTGCAAGTTGTATTTTTTCCACGCTCTTCCCCTTTTCATTCATCCTCATGTGCAATGAATGTAATCTGGCAGCAGGACCAGAAAGAGATCCATCAACTACTGTACTGTATGTGCAAACACATTCGGTCGTCCGCCACTACAATGCTACAGTGCTATGCATCTATCAAAATATGAGACACATCATATTTGTTAGTGATTAATGTTGAAACATTCATGAGGAGGAGGACATGAGGAGAGATCAATATGACAGAAATGTAAAATGCAAAGTAGTAGGTTCTTGACATACGGAATCTAAACGGAATCTAGTATTTTCTATCCACATATAATTCAATTCCCTCTCATCTACTTCTGTTGCAGATGAATTATCAATACCTGGGACTTTCATCAGTTCCATGTCATCCTAAAAGATACATAAATGAATAAATAGAACTTATCACAGCACCTGTGACATTTGTATATAATACAAGAAAAGCCTTCCATGTTGAAGTCAGAGCAAGAATATTAATAAATCTTTCAAACAAATGCACAAGAGATTGTTTTCAAGATCCCAGTACCAAGTGCATTTTAATGCAAATACGTAATTATTCTCTTGCTACAGTCCCAGATATCTTATCGTAAAGCAATAAATGCAAATGATTTCCTCATAGTCCTGAAAAAAAACCTTTTGCTCTTCATGTGCTTCTGCATTTTTGTCACAGCAGTGACTTCTTCAGAAGTCTGCAAGTTTCTGAAGTTGCTCACTAGAATCAATTTCCATTGCTTTTCTGAATATTTGACTTATATTTTGACCATGCAGTTCTGGATATGAAAATTATTAGGAACAACATGTCCACACCATAGCTGCTAAAAATAAGTACCATGGGGACCAATCACTTCCAAGTGTTAAGGTGGAAACGTGTGACTAAAAATAACAAATAACTGTCAGAGGTGAATTGTGGTATGAGTGAACCTGTGATCTGATCTCTCACTTTCTCTCTCTCTCTGTCTCTCTTTCTATCTCTCTGTCTCTCTCTCACACACACATGAGCACGCGCGCACACACACACACACACACACACACACACACACACACACACACACACACACACACACACACACACACACACACACACACACACACACACACACACCTAAACCAGTGGCCATTGCGTTACACACTCCCACGGGTGCATGTATCTCCCCTCGGCCATTTCTTTTTCACTGTGGAGTCAAGATGCTACAATGAGAAGCTGCACACCCCCTCCTAATGCATTCCAGATGGTTTGAGCTGAGAAACTGGGGCAACTATTCAAGACATTCAACACATGTGCTGTTGTAGCTAGAACCACTGTGCTAGTTTCTGACTGCTGACATTAAACTATAACATAGACAGACAGACAGACAGACAGACAGACAGACAGATAGATAGATAGATAGATAGATAGATAGATAGATAGATAGATAGATAGATAGATAGATAGATAGATAGATAGATAGATGAGGTGAGACTTAATTTGTTATAGCTTATTATTCAGCAAAAGGCAACAGCAACTGCAACCACATCTTTCAAGAAAATGCAGTCTTAGGTTATGTTTTCTTTCCTTTTGTTTTTGGCTTTTATTTTATGTGTGCAGGGTGTAACATGTCAACTCTGTACAGACAGAAGTCACCCATATATCCTCTGCTGAAGTCTGACAAGTAGCTATACTTTACAAGTTCAAAAGGACAGGGAAAACATACAAACACACAAAACCTATTTCCATTTCAACTTCCATGAGATGGATAGAGGATGAAATGCATTTATTCAAAAGTTACAGATTACCTTCGCAGCAAAGAAGTGCTATAGTTTGCTACCTAGCTAAAAATACTCAACAAAAAGTATGGGTTATCGCACAGAACGTTCAACTCGGCCTTGGACATTTTTGCCATGCCTCAAGTTGGGCTGCTCTTCCAGCACATGTTTTGAATTTGAGAACATCTGAGGTTAAATACTTTCTCTTAATAAAAAAGATAATAAAGACAGTGATAGATAGCATTAAAAATAACTTTTTCAATTCTGTCTTTTTCATCTAAAGGTCTCATAGTGTCAAGAGGTAGACTAAAAAGTAAATTCTGTTCATGTAGAATGCCTATTTAATTCAATATTAAGTGTGCAACAGGCAAAGTTGAACTATATGTCAAGTTTGAGTTATTTCTGCTATAGGCAGGCAGACATACACAATCTGAGTCAGTAGCAGTGTAGTCGTATGTGCAGCACTCACTCGAGGAAGCGGGTGATGTACTGGCGGCTGCAGCGTGACCAGCTGGGCAGAGTGGTGCCGTACAGGAGCTGTGGAGACATGACGAAAGGTCTTTTCCCAATGGGTTCACAGTCATTACCGTTGCCATCATGCTGAATCCCAAAGCTGTGACATAGAAACACATCCCACAGAGAGAAGGTCAAGTGACATGTTACATGTAGTAAGTTAAAGCTACAATATGAAACTTTTTGACATTTTTGACAAATAACAATAAACAAACAGGTGTCTATCTGTCCCTCCATTTGCCTGAAATTGGGTTTTCAGTGATGTTGGAGACATGATTAGACACATTTTGCTGTGGGTGCAGCCAGCAGTGAGCTGGGTAGTGATAGCAACAACAACAATGGTGGAAAGCAGTAAAAAAAAATGAAAGATCAGCAAATGTAAACGTTCAAAAACACGATGAACATCGGCACTGCTTTGTTGATTGCAGAGTGCCTGCGTTCACCGTCTGCTTCTTCAACACCTGTGGTGGCTTTATAGACATCAGTTAGCTCGGCCTAGATGGCTTTTTAAGTTAGATGGGGGGTGGTGTGTGTGTGTGTGTGTGTGTGTGTGTGTGGGGGGTGGTTTTGTGGGTGGGAGCAGGAGTAAAAATAAACTTCCTGCCTCAAGGCAAAAACTTACATATAGTTAAACACAGTAAATACACAGACTGGTAAATACTGATAATTCGGCATAGAGAGCAATGGTAGAACAGTTTGTAATGTGGTATAATGTTTTAGCACTGAACTGCAAACACACACATGCACAATACACATGCAGTCTTGTGCTTTCTTCACCATAGCAGAGATCGATAACCAGTAAGACTTTCAACAAATATCAGCCTGTCCCTGCGAGTCTTATGGTCATAATTTTGTGCTCTCATCGCTCCAGTCTTGGCCGAAGCCCGAGTCAGGGAAACCATTTCTTCAACAAAAAAATTGCTAATGATGACACCTTGTCTAGGTGACGTTGATGTCACCTTGCCATCTACTGTAACTTTCAATCTCTTTCACTTTTAGCAAAGGGGAAGATGCGAAAATGTACAGCTCCCTGACCTTGCTTTCACAGACTGAGTCTGCAGAACTGGAGAGATGTTTGCTAGATAAAGAGAGAAAATTATTATGCTAAAGTCATTTTCCCCTTTTAACTGATTATTTTCTCATCCCATGAATAAACCAAGTCACTGTAGGTGATGTCACGACAAGCTTTTAAAGGTGAAAGTATTTTAAGACAAATGCTGAAACCTGCTACTGAAACTTTAGAGCAGATGCATGTTAAGGCTGAAGCCAACAAGACCGCAGGAAATTGAGATCAAATTCATGTTTTCTTAATGCCCAATCTCAGCTAGTGGCAGTGGATAGGGTTTTGTTCACTGCAATAGCCAAAAGCACCCTTGTCTGGCTCTGATGAGGTAGAATTTATTTTGGCCTTCCAGACAAGATTAAATAGCGGATGGAGAAAAGATATTTGTCTCTAGCATCAGTCAGCAGTGGTGCTGAAGGACAGTACGTCTTAAAACTTTTTCAGTGTCGTTAAGAAAACTCCTAAATCTGGAACACATTCTTTTTAGTTCATGTTTTTTGGCTCCGTGATTTAGTTTGTTAATGCCAAGTCACATAGATTAAAGGTGCTACCTGTAGCATTTTAACATCAATAAATCATTACCACATTCACTTTGAGACAGTTGTATGATTATCTTAACAAATACACCACATTTTACATTATGTGTCCAGGGGGCACATAATGTAAAATGTGGTGTAGCGGCTGGCAGAGGGAAATCTGCGGGAAATCTGCTGTATTGCTTTCCGGCACAAAGGAATATTGCTTTATAGCACCAACCAGGAAAAGGCTTGCTGTTCTTCCAGTGCTAATTCTTCTCACAATGTAAATTCTTAGATGGAAAAATCATTTTGAACAGGTTTATCCTCTTCAGTAAAGGGAAAGAGGAAACCCACGATTGAAGAAGCATCCATGCGAGGATCCATGCATCCATGCATAAGTCTTAAGTCAGTTCTTCTTAAGTCAGTTTATGGGAAATGTGGTCTTAATTTTGAGAAACAATAGCACTAACAATACCACTGGTGCCAGATATAGGCTACCAATCAACTCAAATATGGTCTCAGTTGTTTACAGTAATTAGGTATTTGACAATGATATATTGATGTTTAAAAATGCTACACAGAGCACCTTTGAATACCGACAAACAGTCATTATTTGTGCCTTTGCCATTAGAAACATGGGAGACTGAGAACTACCATCTCAGGGATAAACCAACTGTAATGCTGTTGCTGCACAAACCTATAATAGAGAAGAATAGAGAATAATATGCAATTTGATGCAATGATACCGTAATGAGTGTAAGATATGGTGAAACATTGTTTATGGTTAATTAGATTTTCTATATGAGAGTGGGATGGGAAACCAGGACTAAGAGCCAAGATATGGCTCTTAGTCTTATAACGGGCGTTTCAGCATCGCCTAGTTAAAAGGAATCATCAAAGTGTAAATGAGAAAAAGTTTCAGTTTCAGTAGAGCAGTTCACCAAAAACATAGAACTGTCGCACAAAAGCTGTGTAATGACTTGCACTAGAATAAGCCTATCTACCTAAAAATCTAAATTCACTACAATTTTTTATTTTTTTATTTGGCACAGTGTTCTTTGGAAGACTACCAAGGAGCTTCCTGCAGCTTTGCCACAGCAGGGTGGCAATGATGTGGGTGCAATTTTTTTTTTCCTTGTGATTAAAAGTTCTAATTGTTTGATTTACAATTTAACTGACAGGACTAATTTACATAGAATTATTTATTCCCACTGGAATATTCATTTGCTGGTGTGAGAAGAAGTATGTCACAACTATTGAGCTTTAAATAGTTTCTTTCACTCCTTTTCTTCCTGACTGTCAAAAAGCAAAGACAGTCATAAAGATAGAAATGACAACCTTGTCTCCTCCCTGCTTCCCTCCTGCTTTTTCTCCTTAGTCCTCCCACACAAACGTCTTGAACAGCTGTACAAGGAGGACTGCAGGCTTTATTAGAGCAACATCCACTAACTTTCCCAGTTCCCAGCTAATTAGTTGCCACTTGGCAGGGAACAAAATAACAGTTGTGTTTACTTTAGCATGCATTAGTCCATGAAAACCCGGTACCAAACTAGGGCAGTTCATGCATTTTCATATCAAATAGACCCAGCAAAATTAACAGCTCAATCAATCCAATAGGAAGGAGTTACATATTAACATAAAATTAAAAAATTATATAAAATAAACAAAACAATCGCTGTGCTTTACGCCTGCCCCCGGATTACCAGTGCACTATGAGGCAATGTCTTTTGTTTGATGTTTTTTTTTGTATTTTGTTTATGAAGTGTGTGCATAATGTTGCCATTTTTCCCCAAGTGACTTAGCTATAGAAATGAATTAATCAGGGGAACTAATTGTCATTTAAACAAACAAAAACATTTCAAAAATGGTAATTATGAGGATGAAAGTGCTGAGAATGTTGATAAAATAACACTAATGAGAGATGGAAAGCCAGCTGATAATTAATCAGTAAAATATGCTATCTCATTTACCAGTTTCCTCACATCCAGGTGAGGACTGAATTAAAAACTACACTGCGGTTGCACATTCAGATAGTGAAGGTCAGAAAATAATCTACCTTTTACCTACTACATTAAACAAGCATACATCATATTCATGATGTACATACATATTGAACGATGCATAAAATCAAATTAATTCCCTTGCAATGTAGACTGTATGAATAGCAAATGTAATCTTGTTGAGGTTACTGTGGCATGATATCTTCAATGTGAGGCTGTGGCATGTTTCTGTTTCCACTGAGTGAGCGAACATCTTCATAGTGGGAAACTTATTGTGTACAAGGCTGGATTCTTTTCAGTTTTACAGACAATAAAATACATACACACAGGTCTATATATGGCTATGTATTCATCAACATGTTAGAAACCCCTTTATAATTGTGTTAAATGTCTGTAAAAATTATAAAAGACACACATAGAAAGACAATAGAATATTTAACTGTACCCTCAATAACTCAACTGTCAGTAGACAGTAGATTCTGACAGTAGATTCTCCCTGTTTAAATTCACAACAGCTAATGTAATAACCTCCCATTAATGTAATGAACCATTAATGTAATAACAATTTTATTACAAATAATATAATAAAAATACCTACCAATAATGCATAAACTCTTTCCTGTTAGCGTAATAATTATTATATTATTGGGTTTTATTACAATAACAAGAAGATTGTCAGATTTCAAACATGTAATAACTAAACTGATAATCTAATAATATGTAATAACTAAAATGATAATCTAATAATATGTAATAACTAAACTGATAATCTAATAATAGTCACCGCCTGTCACCCATTCACAACTTTGGTCATTAACTGTGGTGCCACACCTGAAAACGGGATATGTACAAAAAGTCCTTGGACATCACTGTAAATGAATCACATTTAACAATGTAAACCTTCTTGGTACTGTAATAAATTTGTAATATATTTTTTCAGACAGAATTTTTGTTTTTGCCCCTTTCATCTGATTTTTAGGGGTGTCCTTTTTGGGGGCAATTTATTGAACTATGAAATAATACCTTTGCATTGTATAATGGAAAATAAACACTCAATTCATACCAATAAGATTAGTTTTATTTTAAATCATTATACACCATCACTTACTGGAAACCACAGAAATTTTCTACTGCTTCTGCTTGTGTGCTTGGTTGTTTTCTGATCAAAACCCAGAACGCAGTGACAACTCAACAAACAAAATGTGAGGGGGCCCTGTTTGCTCCATCATTTTTAATTTCACAAGCATTTCATGAACTTTAATAGCCATTTTTGCCTTCAGCCCCGTGATTTTCTGACCCTCACAGATTGATGTAACCTTCAAGCAAAGCTCTCGATACATGTGGAACACACAGGAAACATGTCAGATGAAATGAGGTTGCACTTCACAATGAGGTATCAGGTGGAGAAATGTGTGTATGTTAGTGTGTGTGTGCAGTGTGTGTGCGCAGTGGAAGCTTACTTGTGTCCCAGCTCGTGGGCCACGGTGAAAGCCAGTGGGAGGCCGGTGTCCTCGCTGATGCTGCAGCTGCGGTGCGGCTGACACATCCCCGCCACATGGGACAAACCCAGGGTCTCACATGGCGTGTTGATGGCTGCACAGATGTCCTTCCTGTCAGAGGGGAAGGTGAAGGTGTTGGTCACATACTGGGTGAGATGGAAGTGGGGCAAAATAAGAGGGAGCGATATGGAGATGAGGATGAAGTGGAGATAGAGAAAGGGAGATGAAAGAACTGAGGAGGGAGGTGAAGGGAAACATGAAGGGTGTCACATCTGCTGAACCACTGTGTGTGCTGATCATACAACTAATTCCTGTGTGTATTGATACTATTGCATCATTCATAAGGTTGCTTGTTAAGGAAATAACTTCCCATTGACATAATAAACATTTACGCTAATAACAATTTGCAGCTTATGGTGTAATAATCCTGTTAACATAATAAATGCCCCATTAATGTAATAAAAGTTACCTACCATTAACCTAATAACTTTTTCCCTTTAATGTAGTAATCATTACATTATTGGGTTTTGTTTATAAAATAATAGTACAATAATAACAATAATAATAAATTGTATTTGCAATGCACTCTTCCTTACAAGTAAATAGAAATACAAAGTTCTCTGACTGGCAATGTACATTACAGTATTTACAAAGATCATTTCAGACTTCTTCAGATTTATCTCTTTTAAACAGGATCTTAAAAAAAACAATGTGGGAATGTATGACAGCTGTGCAATGGATTTTTAGTGTTACATTAATAATTAACATTATCAACTCAGTTGTTACATTTTGGAAAACTGAAAATGTCAATGTTCTCCTTAATACAATATATAATAGTTTAACAGGATTATTCCACCATTGGCTGCAAATTGTTATTTTGTGAATGGTTTATTATGTTTATAGCAAGTTATTATATTAACAGTTGCTCTTTGCCTTTAATTTATAATCGATTGCTTACTATCGACAGCATTCCAATTCGCCAGTGGTTCGAAAATCAATTCTCTAGTTTTTGTTAAAGTTGAAATGAAGGGAGAAGAGCAGGGAAGGGAGGGAGGAAAGCAAAAAAAGGCAAGATAGTGAAGTCAGAGAAAATAGGAGGAGAAACTACAACAATGAGAAATTACAGGAGGAGTTGAGGAGCGTGACAGATGGAACATGGAATGATGGATAATGGTAGCAGCGAGGCAAGGTGAGGAGAGTCCATCAGCCAGGGAGGGGGACAGAGGAAGATTTGAGGTGATGTGGAAAAAGGAAAAGGAATGGAGGGAGTAAAGTTGAAGGGACAGATAGCAAGACACAGAAAGAAACAGAAGAGTGAGAGAAGAGTGAGAGTGAAAGAAGTGAGAGAAGAAACTTTGTACTCTTGTATTTTTGTCTCTTACTCCTCTATTTTTACCTCTAATCATCCCCCAAGACTCCCCACCCTTTCCACTCTCCCACCACTGGACTGTGTCGTTGCTGCATTCGGCCCTTGTCACTCATCCATCATCCTTGCCCTTTTACTTGATCTCCCATTCTGGAAGGAAATCTACTGCTCACCCAGCCAAAGCTTTGTTAAGGTGCTGGAGTAAAAAAAAAAACCCCACTTAAATCAATCCAAGCTTTTGGTCTATACGACCTGTATCAGAGCACTTCATCTCCCATTGAAATCACACTTCTCTTGAGCTCTTGTCTTTTACTCCTTGCCCATGCTGATGCTTGTTTTATTTCCACTCCTGGGGCCAGCTGCATAAAGATAGACCTAGTCTTAGACTTAAATGTGACCTTAAGTCAAATGTACTATAGACACTTATATTTACCTGTTCCTACTAGTTCTTGATTGTTGTAGATCTCTAATGGGTTGTTTCTGTCTCTAAAGACTCGCTCTCTTCTTCAGGCTCTTTCCAAAAACCAAAGTTTTGCCATCTCACCATATGAAATAGCTACAGCATTTAAACTTCCCACTCTGACAGTTAGGCCGACTCGTTGCCATAACAACAATATTCTTAACTCAAGATTAGCCAGGGGGAAGGTGGCTAACTTTCCTACCTCAAAATAAGTTGTAATATTTAAGTAACAGACAGTTTAAATTAGACTAGTCCAACCTGAGAATCTAAGACTCTACGATAAAAATGTATTATTATGTCTATTGGTTCTGATTTGTCTCTAATTTTTATGAATATGGAATAGATTTCCTCTGATAATTAATCAAATGAAGCGAAATCATTCTTTGGTTGAGCTGTTCATCGATGTTTTATGGAGTAACAAGCCAAAAATGTTGACCGTTGGTTTAGACTTATCAATGAGAAAGGATTTTGTCTCTGTGTTCTTGTGTCCTCCATGACGCGTTTTACGTAATAACTAATGGCCGAAGTACGATTCCAAATCAAAAGAAAACAAGGACGGAGGACGGATTAAGATCCTGAATGTTTCCTTGCCTATCGAGGATTCACTGGATGGTGACTTGACCGACGTGAACGAATGGGAAGCCACAAGACTCACTGCGAGAACAACAAACCACAAACAAAGTTGCGCATCGTAACTGATGTTAAACAACACAGCCCATCCGAAACTGTATAGATGTTTTCCGGTGATTGTGTTCTTGAGGAGTTCATTCTTCCTAGACAACTCGGGAATGTTTTCCACAAGGACGCAATTATCGACTTGGCATTCTTGGATTTGGTATTTTTTACTCATTTGCCTGGCTGTAGGCTATGAGCTTACTGAACATCATAAGAAGGGCAGAGCAGTTTCGACAGTATTATGCCAAACAAATCACAATGCAAGATTTCTTAAATATTAGATAAGTGGGATCGACTGCTCCCCAGAATGTATGCTCTTGAATGATGATTCCGGGCAGAATTTTAACCATACTCAAAGACAGCTGTGGCTATCAGCATGTACTGTTGCTAAAAAGATGTTGGAGGTTAGATGGCAACCACCCCACACTCTTTCTATTCATCAGTGGAATCACTCTTTAATAGAGATTTTATCCATGGAGCTCTCTGTTGCTAGGATGAACCATCCTAGCAACAGGATGAACCATCCTAGCCTCGAGCATAACCTGGCCTGCCCCAGGCCCCAGGCCAGGTTATGCTCGAGGCTAGGATGGAGGCACTCAACGCAGCTAGAACCATGATATAAATTTGTATTTTTATTTTGTTTCCTTATTTATTTTGCAACGTACTGTTAGGAAATATCCTGCATGTATATTGGAATTTAGAGAAAGACCCATGGGGATGGGGTAGGTCAGGGTTAAGGAGCGACCAAAGGTGCAGGTGTATGCTTTCTGTTACTTTTCTGTGTCTTGTACTGTCTTGGCATGGCTTTATTGTGACTAAAACGTTAAGTTATGAATTTATTAGGGAAAAAAACCCCCAAAAAGTATACATTTTATTTGCTTTTTTATTTCCTGTTTTATTTACTTACCTGTCTATCAATGCCCTGGTATACCTACTGCATATATCTACACCTGCAAACCTTGTCGAAAATAAAATAAATTAAAAAAAATTGGTCACAAAAAAAAGATAAGTGGGATCTTTTCATACTTTTTGGCAGGCAGACTGCTTTATTCATATTCACTGAATTCACTGATTATTCATTCATATTCAGACCTTAAACAGAGCATGGCCAATAGCTGGGTTACTCCGCACATTGTCAGTCTTCCATTCATTTTCACATGAAACTGTCTCTTGATGACATCTCAGATTACTCATAGCTCTCTGATTTCTAGCTTTGAGAGAGCTTGAAATTCACAGATTTAGAGTGAACTGTCCAAGACAACAACGCTGTCAGGTTGAACTGACAGGCACATACTCCAGGGAGGAACATTTCTCCTCTGTAACGCTTGCTTGTTGCAACGGGTAGCAGTCCTTCCCTGTTGATAGGAAGTCAAGTGACTTCAATTTGAGGCTTTTGTTTGTGATATGAATGTGAAATGAACAACGGAGCCTGCGGTCCCCTATTTGGCAAGGCTTCAAACACCAAATATGGCAGACAGCCCCGGTAGAGTGCATTGTCTGTAATTTGTTTGCCAGATTTTCTCTCTGTTGTGATGATTCAACCTATTATATGGAAAAAAAAAATGAACCCGATAGTAGGAGCTGATTACTGAATAGGCAGCGAACTAGAGAGGGTGTTTTTCACTGTAAATTGGTAAGTTCCTCATTCTATCATCAACCAACTAGTCCACCTTTTTGTACCCTGTTTCCCACTAGCACATACACACATACTGAGCACACGTCTTTTGTAAAAGAGAGAAATTTAGAGGTTTACAGCAGCTTCAAAGAGCCATTCACTAGCCCTATTCTTAACAATGGGAATAACATGTAAAATCTATTTTGGGGTTATCCTTGAGTGGGTGTCATCAAAACCCAGTTACATCTAGAAATTGATGAATAATAACAGAAATAAAACAGTTAACAATCTCATTCTCTCAGTAGATTGTTGTGAAAGCCTTTGCACTGACCTTCAGCTGCCCTGCTATGCTCTATTGCCTTGCCTATTGCAATTGATCCAATGAGGCACCTGGGACCTGATTACTGCTTACTCTGGGATCTGAAAACTATTAATATTACAGTTGCTACCATCATGTTGGTAACATGGCAACTGAGAGATGTCCAAACACACAATGAGATAAGCCACTATATGTGAGCGATGAAAATAAACCTGATCAAAATTTGATGAGAATCTTTCACATACAGATGCAACCATCTGATCAGCGAATCAGTAACTGCTGTGGAATGACAGACATCAATAAACATAAATTAGGACTAAACAGTAGCTGTGCTCTTGGGCCATAGGTGTTGATGTGATGATGAGAAAAATAGCCTACTGGATTTTATTTACCTGGTGAGCAGGACTGCCACATCGTGGTGCAGCGGGTGTTCGTCTCCCTTCATGTTGAGTCGTTTCTGCCACTTACAGAAGCTGCTCAAACTGTTGTCAGCATGGTGGGTAATCTTCAAGTCATCCTGTCATTCGCAAACATTGAGAGGAAGACAAGAGTACTTAAACATCACAAATTAGCAGCATATGTCTACTATAAGTGCACAAAATGAGCCATCAGTTGTACACAGAACTTGAAAAATACAAGGGCTGGGTGAGGGAAAATGGCATAAATTTGGCACTTTAGGTTCTACAACATCCTAGAAATGGCCATTTTTCTAATAACAGTCATTGAGACAACAGCAAGGTGAAAGATTCATTTCTCACTGTGTTTTTGCTCTGTATACTTTGACTATTTGTTCCCTTCTCCCACCAAGCCTGCAAGCCCTATAGTTTTTACTGTCATTTTCAAAGTTGACTTGGACCAGCTAATGTGTTCCAGGATGATGTGTGATGATTTGGTTCAAGGTATCAAAAAGCAGCAATTGAAGTAGTATGCTGGTATATTCTTGGATTAGGGACTGCCGCTTCAACAACAGGATAAGAGCCATTACTCTCTCTGAGGTAAGAGACAAAGTAACAACAGAACAACAGAAAAATACGATCTTTTCTAACAAGGTCAGAAATACCTTAGCTGAGGCAAGCATAGTCTTCAGCGCCAACACTGCCTCAACAATGACAAAGCTCTAACAATAGTACAATTATACTTTGTGTTTGTATGGATAAAAGCACATCTACTTCATGTCACTTCTTGCGTCAGTTCTCATCACAGACTAGGAATGATCAAAGATTTCTAGCATCACACCCCCTCAGGTCTTTCGGTAGGAGGGGCAGCGCCGAGTGGATCTTCTAATGACACGCCATTAGATGGTGTCACATGAAATGCTGTTTGTGATCTGAATTGTAATCAGAGACTGTTGAGAACGACTAAAGACAGAAATCGGGTGCGAGCTTAGACGGTTTGGGTGTAGTTGGATAGCTGGGTGGCTGGACCAACTAATGAGCAGAATATCTATGAATCCTCGCAGTTTTCTCATGCTCATGTTCTTATATTCTCACTCACACACTAATGAATGTGTGACCATGCCTTTATTCTTATCAGACTGTCAGGCTCTGAACTGACAGATATGCTAGGAGCTACTGATAAAAAAATTAGGTTTTTCCACAGCTGTGGATATAATAAACAACATTTGTAGGATGCATGCGTGCAAATGGAGGAGGAGTAAATATAACACCAAGCAGCCTCCAATATCAAGTGTGTGTCAAGTGAATAAGATACGGAAGCCTTCAGAGGCAACAGAAAAAAAAGAAACGGATCGCAATATCTAAGTTCCATCTATTGCCTTCCATCTTTTTCTCTCCCATGTTTATATCAATATACTGATTCACAAACAGGTGGAAAAAAAATCACCAGGATCTATTCTCTAAGCTCTACCATTTTTTTTCTCCTGTTTTTATCCCAGTATACAGTATTTTCACGCTCACAGAAAGGTTGTGGTCACTTCCTGTTAGACACTTGCTCACTAAGTCAATATATTGAGATAGCAAGAGGAGAAAAAAAAAAATGGTAGAACTAAGAGAAAGGATCCTGGCGATTTTTTTTTATTTCACCTTTTGGTAAGTCAATACTGTATACCAAAAGGTGAAATAAAAAAAATCGCCAGGATCCTTTCTCTTAGTTCTACCATTTTTTTTCTCCTCTTGCTATCTCAATATATTGACTTAGTGAGCAAGCTAACAGTCTAACAGGAAGTGACCACAACCTTTCTGTGAGTGTGAAGAAAGTTTATTCTCCACTATGAAAAATGTCCTGCCCTCCTGCATTTGTCCCAATGCACAAGAAGGGATGTCCCAGAGTCATCAACATCTACAAACCGGCAGCACTGTCATTTTCTATAATGAAGTCCTTCACTGCAAAAACTGACAATTCTGTTAAATTATTTATCTTGCATTCAGATTTATCAAGCTTATTTAGGATTTTTTTTGTGAGAGACAGGCAGACAGGCAGTGACAGACTTTTACCGGTTTCAACAAATTTGAGTTTTTTTTCAGGATAATGTAACTTGTTTCAGAAATTGTCTTGGAGAAAGTTTCTTGTTTTGAGATTTTCGTAATTGTTTTATGATTTTTCGTGAAAGAAGTCATATTGGCATGTAATTGAAATTTACTGAAACCAGCAAGATTGATAGGTCTGGAAATAAGTTAAAATCACTGGACAGCTTGCCATATTTGCAGTGTTCGAGAGGCTGGTCCTGCAGAACCGCAGATCCATGGTGAAGGACTCTCTGGACCCTCACAGCTTTCACCCATCTAGGGCTTACATGGTCAGAAACATGTTCTTCGAGTTCTCTAGAGCTTTAACACCATGCGGCATCCGGCCCCTCCTGCTCAGGAATAATCTAAGAGCAACACAGGTGGAGAACGCCATGGTATCCTGGGTTGGGTTATGGTTTACCTAATCAGCAGGCTGCACTTTGTTCGCCTCCAGAGCAGCATGTCGAACATGGCAGAGAGCAACATGGGGGAGCCTCAAGGGAAACTACAGATGCCTTTCTTGTTCACTATCTACAGATACAGATGTCAGATTCAACTCTGGGACATGACAACTGCAGAATGTCCCTGACAATTCCTCCATTGTGGGACTCATCATGGAGATCAGTGATAAAGGGTATAGGAGTCTGGTGGAGAGCTTCGTCGAGTGGTGCGAGGACGACCGTCTGCAGCTCAACATCCGTGAGATGAAGGAGCTGGGAGTGGACCTTCGATGGAGCAGGAGGTCATTGACACCTGTCATCATCCAGGGAGGCGCAGTCTTACGAGTTCTTGGCATTGCATATCATCAAACAAATTGGACTGGTTTGACACCACAAACACTCTCTACAAGGAAAAGACAGAGTAGACTGCTCTTCTTGAGGAGGCTCAAGTGGCAGAGGGAGAGATGAAGTCTAAATTGAATACCGTTTTGGATAATGCCTCCCATCCTCTCGGAAATGATGCGGCTACATATCACCTTTAATCTCCTATGCTTGGGTGTACTAAGGAACACTTCAAGGAGCACTTGTGCCGACTCTATTCTTGTCTATATAATATTCTCTGCAGCTGAAATGACCCAATTTAAATTTAAAATCATTTAAATGTCATCTAATCTAATGTATGCCCACTGCAAACCAGAAATCTTGACCATAACATGACCTTGGTTTGAATCATTATGAATGCACTTTTACTAACTGTAAGCTCCATATGTATTTGGATACTATTTGGTGTTGTCAGCTTTATTTTGAGGATATTTTTACTCTCATGCTGTATACTTTCTTTCTTCTAAATGTCTGCATAAATCTCTTCAGACTCTTGATAGGACATTGTCAGGTTTTCTTTTCAGACATTTTGCATTTCACTGTATTTCTAACAATTCAGATGTGACTATACTCAGCCTTAAATGACTCTGGGCCAGTATGTAGTACATGGCTGAGTTACAGTGGCTATCAAAAGTATTCACCCCCTTGGCTTTTTTGCATTTACTCTTGTGCTACAAAAGTAGTTCAAAATGCATTTATTTCGGTCCTATAAATTACTCTTTCCTATTCAAGTGGAATGGAAATTCAAGAAATTCATGTGCAATTTTCAACATCAGAAAAGTTCAAAATTCTTGCAAACCTATTCACCGCCTTTACCCACATGGGCTAAATTGTCTTACTAAGAAAAAACGTTTTCGTAATGTATTATTTATACTTCAAATTACTTACTTCTATTTCTTGTTAAAAGGTCTTGTACCAAGTCTCTTCAATAGATCTCATTAGGATTTTAATGTGTACTAGGGTGTAATCTGCTTCATAAATTACACAGGTACCATGTGCCTGTGTAACTTATGTCAGCTGAGGTCAGCTTAGGTCAGCTGAGTTTAGGTCAGCTGAGCTAGTGGATAAGACAATAGTGGGCCCATTACCATAAAGGACAATACTATCAACACACACACACAAACACACAAAAAAAACACTGTACCCATACTATATATTATGTTCAATATGGTTTTGAGGGATACAGTTTGTAACATTTTTGTTCTTCGAAATGGGTATAATTGACAACCACAATGCATATCTGTTGATGCAGGCCTATAGAGATGTGTGTTAAAATGGAAGCTCTGGTGCATGGAATCATCTGCATCTGACATAACATACAACAAAATAGTCTTCTCCCAATCTTCTCCCAATTTCACATCTGAATGAGTGCAATATTTACGCTTTGTGTTCTTTGAAATGGGTATAATCGACACATTTTCAGACTATATTGTCAACATACAAAAATGTGTTTTTACCTCGTCCTGCTCCAGCAGGATGAGACGAACAACTGCAATGTTGATTGCATTTCCAATACTGGCATCCCGGAACAGACCAGACACCTGAAACACATATTAACTATTGTTAGTAATGCATTTGGGTGTTGATACCTTGTCTTTCAAGAGTGGATACTACTGTCAAGAAAAATCATAATACAATGTATAGGTATACAATATATATTATGTCATATTTCATATTATATAAGCTGTACATAAAAAAATGGCAGGAGTATCTCTAAAAGTAAATGTACTTAAAAAAGATTGAGATTAATTTCAAAACATTCACATGATGGCAAACCACTGAATCATGCAGAAAACACAACAGTCAATACAATATAAACAATACCCTGAAATTGAGTTGCTGTTTTTATTTTACACACAATATACCTTAAAATTGTTGTTTCATCTATCTTTTTCAGTGTTCAATAGCAATCAGAGAAAGAAATGTTGGATTTCAATCATCGCAGAACTATTCCACTTTAAGGTAAACACACACATTTGAAAATGTATGCAAAAAAATAAAGAAATAATAAAACAAACAATAGAAAAACAAATTCCCTTCCACAAACAATCTTGTGGTCTGTTTGAATATTTCCATTTCTCTCATTCTTTCCTTTTACGCATCAAGCAATTTACAAGATAATGTGAGTGATTCACAAAGGAATCCCTCAGTGAATATAAACAGCAAACAACCCGAGTCTGGAATTTTAACAGCATTATTATTATTAATTATTATTAATTATCAAGATGCATCAGCACATGTTCTTTGATTAGCTTTTCATTCAGTTTCTTTTGACACGCGTCAGCTCTGTGTCTCTGGTTTGAGCTCCTTCTTCATCAACTAACAAGGAAGGCTGGAGTGGAAAAGTCAAGTCTGGAGCACCTGGGCCCAGTGCTCTACAGGATATAAAAGTCGCAGCTTCCAGCGGGGCTCTCTCTCTTCCCTGCCAGCGCCTGCACCCTTTTGTTTTACTTTTACTCCACAACACCCTACACTACACTATCCACACACATCCACATGGACACTACTGATGTCATTGACTAACACACCTCATATCCGAAGTTACCCTGCAGTTTATTTTCTTTATTACAATAAATAATTTGTATTTATTGGCATTCGGTGTCTTTTCCCGTTTTTGTCAAGGCCTAACGGGTCGGGTTATGACAAAGTAATTGGTATGACTAACACAGGGTTGAACCCAAAACCTCTGGACACAGCTGAGGCTCTGATCTGGTTAATATAGTCGGAGAGAGAGAAGCATATTGAAGCCAAAACAAAGTTGAAATGGGGAAACATGGATGGAAAGTGGGCAAATAATTTTATAGGCTAAAATGAGCAGCAGTGGAAACAGTATATACATAAGGATATTGGAAATTAGAAAATACAAATCTGTTGATTCAAGCCTATAGAAAAGAGTCTTACAATGGAAGCTCTGGTGCATGCAAACATCTACATCTGACACTAGATACAACAACACAATCTCCCAATTTCACAGCTGAATGAGTGCAAGATTTGCACTGCTTGAGGTCTTATTTCAGTTAAGTTTTCAGCACTTAATTATGGTAATGATAATTAAGATGTTAATAGTTAAAAGATAGTTGCAGATGATTTGATCATAAGATGCATACCAGCTTGAGAGTGGAGATGATTAAAACAGTGGCCAGTTTCCTCACACGTAATGTGCCAATGCATTTCTACATTATAGTTCCCAACACTTTTGTTCTATTCTTCAGTGAGCAAAACAACACTGTCGGGGGGATTGGAGCTGCATGTGCTGAACGGTTCTGTTAGAGCGTTGCTGTGATTTCTTTTTAAATTGTTTCATTTGCCTGATACACAGCGAACTGTTAAAGCCGACTTTGAAATGTCAGCCAGCTGTGTCGAGCACGGGAGGCCACGACTGTTTCAAAAAGGTTTAGTCCTCTGTTGAGAATAACCACATTAAATGAAGAATTTAACATTATGCTTCTCTTGACCAGCCAGCTAGTTCAAAACTACTTTGAAGCAGTTCATGACTATAAAAATCAGTACTGCATCCCCTTGTAGAAGCTAAATTTTTGGCAAGCCTGACCCAAAAATTCTGAAATTCTCTCTCAATCCAGGCTGACCTCATTGGTGTTCAGCGGGCCTTGTCAGGTTGCATATGAGAAAACTAACCATAATGAACAAAGACCTTCTTGTTCACTTTAAGTCTAATATTGTCTATAATATCCATTGAATTAGCTGTCCTCTTTTCAAAATTCACCTAATAACTTCTGAACAACAACTGTTTTCCAGACATACATTTCTCATCCCGCAGTCACTTGATGGAACGTATTCATAAACATAATAAAATGCTGCAGAGATAAACAGTTCATTTACTGCACATCAGAGTTGTTTTATCATTTCAACAATACTCACCCAACACTCGTCAAATGCCATTCATTTTTCTTGCTGCTGGGCAAATAGTTTCCACACAACACTTTCTGTACAGAGGTTTGTAGTTGTGGCACTGCAGACAGAGAAGCTCTGACACGCATAAAGGAACTCATTCATCGTAACACTGTTTGTGTTCTATGTTTCTCACAGTAGAGCTGTTATTTCTTATAGATCTTCATGGTGCTCAAAAGCTTCTCAATTACCTCACATTTGCTTTCAGCTGCAGTTTTTATTGTCATGATCTATTTTTTCCTACTGTTCATCCTGTGAGTAAAAATAGAGCTACCTACCATTTAAAGCTCCTGGATTGTTTAAGCAACAATATGCTGTTGTTTATACATGTTTCCTCTCCAGCCACATAGTGTAAACTCAGCACTTTGCTGTAGTCCTGAAGGTAAAATGTGGATTGAGTGCATCTTGAAATCCCATTGCATCTTTCATTACTATCATCGATATGATCTCCTCCTTGATAACATTCCGTAACTATATGGCACTCAGTAGCTCTACTACTAACACTGTCAATATATGCCAGTTCCACATGTCGGATTTTCACCAAAAGTGAATCATTTCTTCCATGCCAATTTGTTTCAGACAGATGGAACGGGGTGAAAACAAAACCCCCGTCCAACTCCATTGGCGGAGGTAATAACAAATATCTCAGAAAAAAATGCCATAATTGACCATAAGGTCAACATGTAAAAGGGAGTACCGAACTATTGTTGTGAATGGGCTTACATTTTTTCCCTCTACAAATAACTGTCCTGGCTATCAAGTATGTGAAAAGCATAACACTGGGTACACACTGCAGAATACAAAAGCATGACCCTCTTGTGAAGCTGACAACATCAAGATAGCGTCGGTGTTGAGACAATGGAGCAGCTGGCTGCTTAGGAAGATGATGCCATCACTTATTGTTTGGACGTGGCTAAGAGGTTGTTTCCCTTGATGCTGTATGAGATTGTTTGCGCAAAACTGAATCGTTAGGGGCTTTAAAAGTTCAAAGCTGGAGCGTATAGAGGACTCAAAAAAAGAACCATGAGAGGATGTGGGGAATAATGGCTGCTTCCTCCATGTATTATTGTCTGTTAAGTCAGTTAGACCGTGGGGTTCTCTGTCGCTGAATTCCCTTTCCTGATATTCTGTCCTTTGAGAGGCCTTTCAGTAGCTGTGGTCAGGCCAGACATACTGTATTTTGGAAAAACCCTCTAATGTGCTAATCAATAACAGACACAGGGTCAGCTGACTTAACCCCTGACTAGGAGGCAGTAATAACATGTGTGTGAGTGGGTAGGGAGATGTAGTCTTATGAAACAAGATGAAGAGAGTATCAGCGGTGCAGTCCCACACACACACAAACAAAGGCAAACATTGTGTCACTGTATTACCAAACATGAGGATGGAAAAACTGAATCAGAATCTGGTCTTAAATGGGGCAAGATGTTTTTCATGATACTGCATAACGTCCTGTGTAAAAAGTTGGTTTGACTCTTGACTTTGACAGTTTTTTTCTGTCGATACATCCTTAAGAGTAAGTCCCTTTAGTTGCAAGAATTTGTCCATAACTTAATTTGTACTAATTGGTTATCCTAATGTAAAACTGAAATTACATTTTAGCAGTCAGAAGTCCTTTATTAGGGTGTCTGAAAAGATGCAAGCACCCTTTTTTTTTATCTAATCTATTTGTCATCTATTTTAACTAACAGCAAAATGTCATTATAGGAATGCAATCAAGGTCTTTCCTAGGCATCTATATTGGCTTAAATGTTATTGAAAAGCAGCAGAGTAAACAAAAGTACCAAAGTAAATGGAAACTGGGCACATTATGCTAATAATGCTAATAATCTTATTGTATCAAATCCTATCGTAACGTATCGTACTGTGTCACAACGTGTCACAACGTATCTCATCTCATTTTATCGTATCTCATCTCATGTCATCTCATCGTATCTCATCTCATTTTATCGTATCTCATCGTATCTCATCTCATCTCATCATATCTCATTGTATCTCATCTCATCTCATCCCATCTCAATAAGATAATCCCACTTCTATCCCTGGCATACGATATGGATGCATCAGACGAGTGTGGGGTTAAATCTTGGTCTCTGTTATATAGTGGAACAATTTTGCATTGTCATTCAGCTCAGACCCGTGTGGATTGGATTGAAACCCGCTGGTGTGTCCCTGCCTGGAGTCAAATCGATGCACACACATACTGCAATTCTCGGTGGGGGCTAGGCAGAGCAATCAGGCCAGGTAAAGGCCTGCACATTGTATTAAATATGCTCCCAGTTAGGGCTGCACCATTCTGGATAAAATTTGAATCTTGATTTTCTTCCTTAGAATTGCGATCACGATTCTCTCAAGATTCTTCAGCAAAAAAATGTTTAATATAAATTTTTACTGTACTCTTTTGCCTGATATAGACAGAAACAACAAAAAAATATGATAATGACTGTAATGGGACTGTCACATCAACTTTGCAGGTCAAATGGGCTACACACACAGTACACACACAATGTCATTATAGACTAAATTCCAATAAAATTTAAATTTAATTAACAGTATAAACTTCTCCAATCTCTAGCTGGTTTATCCCGCCATCCATACATTAGGATTCTGCACACACTGCACAGTGCAGCAGCAAGTACAGCCTGAGTTATGCGAGTCTTTGGAAAATTATCTGGCTTCCTGAATCTTTTTGTTTGGGTTGCGGATCGATTTCGGGTCATACCAAGCTCATGCAACTTTAAATAGTTTTTTTTTTTTACTTTTTTCGCCTTCATCCTGTGATCCACCTGGCCCCTTGCTGTGATGCCAGTAAAGGATAAGACCCTACAAAGAGTGTTCCCAATAAATGTTTTAATACGTTACGTCAATGTTTTGACCTCATGGAACTTTTTCAGTACAGGTGTAATGACAAAAAGCCAATGTGATTTATAGGAAAGATCAGCTGGGAGTAGGGCTGCACGATTAATCATATTAAAATCGAGATCTTGATTCATACCTCTGTGCAATCTCATTCCTAAATGACAACAATTCTGCCACATGTTCATTAGGGACACTTTCTTATCCAAGTCAAGTACAAGAAATTTGAGGACAACTTAAGACTTCTTGTTATTTTTGCTAACTAAGAGTTGAGAGATAAAATGAATTCCAGTCCAATTATGGAAGTTGATTTGGGCAAGTTGGCTTTGAGTGTCAAATCGCAACCAAAGACACAAGAGAATATTAGTACACCAACTAATCATCACTGTTAATATGCTGCTTCAAAATGTGTTCAATATTGTATAGAGAAATATATATATATTTCAGTTTCAGAAAAGTTGAATCCTTTATTTTGCATCAGGCTTTCAAATCTTACCACAACAAAATGATTTCTCCAACTGATCATTTTATTTGATTTCAGTAATCAGAATTGAAGATGACAGTGTGATGCATGGTCAGTGCGTATTTTCAGACACTTACGATGTTCATGACAGCGAGTACGTAGCTCTCCACTCCTTTGCTTCCATGGTACTCCACCATTTTAGGGTCTGCCACCACCAACGTTTCCACCCACTTCTCGTTGCTGACGGAGCGCTGACGAATCCTCCTCTTTCTCTGCTGGCGGCGCTCCCAGCGCTCCCGCTGCCTCTCAATGCCTTCAAACACTCCATGTGGATCTGCAGATGGGACGCAGGAACAGACATCCAAAATGTTATTGAGGATGTGGCACATGAGTTGTGACTTGATATGACTTGACACCAACACTCTATACCTCCTTACCTCAAACTTCCCTATGGCCTTTCTCCTTTATCATTCTTCCTTCAGTAATTAAATGTCAAAAGTTATGAATTAATGCAGTAGGTGCTATTCATACCTCTCAAATAACGATAATTGCATGTAGCCCCAACACTTTTGTCAATAGTGACAATATAATGGAATGGAAATACCTTTAATCTTTGCTTGAGACTGATTGCTCCTTTGAAACTATCAAAGCTACCTCTAAAGTCAAATAGACCTGCTTCGACTGATGCATCATCCCAAGTAAACTCCTCATTCAGAAAACTCAATTGACCTATTCCGTAAGCATTAGAGACCGTGCCTGCTCAAGTGAGAGCTGGGGGGAATTTATTTTTGAATAATTCAAGTTGCAAAAGCTGTGCTGAATTCTTAATAGTGTATTCACAAATGCAAGTACATCTTGAACACTGTAGGATGCTTGGTTTCCTATCAGGCTTAATTAAGCCCACTCAGAGTTTTAAGTGGCTGACTCATCAACCAATAAACTCTGATGCTTTCTCTCTTCTGAGCTCTTGAGATTATTAGTCAGAGAAGGACTGTGAGATGAGGATGGATGGAGGATCAGAAAAAATATACCTGGTTTAAACGGAAATTAGAAATGTATCATGTGATTGCTCAATCCCTTAGGTGTAATTACTAAACAAGAGCCAGCATGAAACAAATAGCATGTCATGGAAAATGGACCCCCATTTGATGAGATTGTGTCTCTTGGACCCAATCTGAGAATATTTTTATTGATATGATTTTGTCCAGAATTCCATGACTATCTGTATTGTAGTTAGAGTCAAAATAGTCATTCTTCTACATTCTCTAAATGTGTTAACTTCTTGTAAATGAAATAATGGAAGTTGAACAATTTCACCTCTCTTTCCTTTCTTTCTTTTCTCTTCTGATGCCAGATTATGAACTTTTTAAGGATTTCTGCTCTAAGATTTTACATTTTTGATGTGACAGAGTTGCTGCTCCCACCGGAAAGACAACGCTGACAATGCAGGTTGGCTTTATATAACTGGGTGGCGAGGTTAGAAGCCATGGATATTTTCGGCATGATTAACATATGTTACATAGGCGGCATTTTAGCCATTTGAGACATAATTTCACTGCAATTAAAATTGTGCATCTTTTGAATCTTTGGAATCTTCCCAACTTTTATCAACAAATTGGCTTGCACTGACATCACGCTGCCTTTTTGACACAATTGGAACTCAATTATAAAACAGCCTGCATCAGTGGCAGAGGCTCATTTCGTGCAAAGACGGCAAGCGATCACCTGGAAAGCAGAGAGCAGAGAACAGTAGCAGCAGAGAGCAAAACAGGATAATATTTGAGACAGATTATTGCTAGAGGCCTCCTCACAGAGGAGGTTCTTCTCTAGACATGGAGCGGAAACAACAACTCAATGATGAGGAGACCATGGATCCCATTGAGCTAGCCAGGAAGCTGAAGGTGTGTGAGGCAGAGAAGGCAGGAATTCAGCGTAACTATAAGGAGCTGGCCTCCGAACAAGAGGACCAAATCCACGCAAATATGGGTCTGCAGCATCAACTGAAGGTACTCAAGAAAGAGATGGCCAAAAGCAGATGCAGGGAGCCTAAGGCAGACAAGAACTATGAGTTCCTCTGCCGAGAGAATGAAGACCTCCGCAGGAACCTGAAGGAGCAGGCCATGAAACTGGAGGCCTGCGAGAATGACAATATCGCCGTCCAGAAAGAAAAGGAGGGGCTCAGGGAGCAGGCCACGAACATTCACGCAGCGGAGGAATGCCTCCGCCGGGTGAACGAGGAGCTCCGCAAAGACATGAAGGAACAGGCCATGAAGCTCTGGGCCTGTGAGAGGGAGAATATGGCCCTCCAGAAGGAACGTGAGCAGGCCACTAACCCTCAGAGAGAGAAGGAGGAGTTCCTCTCCAGAGAAAACGAGGACCTCGGCAAAGAAATAGAGGAACTCACAGAAAGGTTCCATAACACTGACGAGCTGGCCGAGAAACTCGAGACATTTCAGTTGAAGACGATTGACCAACACCAGGTGATACTGGATAAGAGACGTCTCCTGAGAAAGATGGGCCACTGCAGAAAGCAGCTTTCCACCAAGCTGGTGGCAGAGAAGGAGGAGAAGCAGTTCCTGAGCCAACAGAACGAGGACCTCCGCAAAGAACTGAAATGCCAAGAAAATCTCCAGAGTGCCTATGAGCTGGCAATGAAAAACAGGATCTGTGAGATGAAGCATGCACACTGGCAAGAAATCGAAAATCTTGAGAAAGAGATTGCCACGCAGAAGGAGGAGAAGGATGCCATCCACCTGGAGACAGAAACCCTCAAACAAAAAATGGAGGAAATGGTCAAGAAAGACCATGAGCAGACCATGAGGTTCAAGGCGGTGGAGGAGCTGGTGATCAGGCTGAAGCAACAGAATGAGGAGAAGGAGAAGACAGAGGAGGCTTTGACCAGCCACAATCTTTCTGGAGAGAAAGATGGAAAAGAGGTGGGAGAAGAACTCCACAAAAAGTCCAGGAAGCCTTCCATGATGAGGAGATTTATTAAACTCAGTACCCCAAAGAGGAAGGAGAAGAAAAAGAACAAAAAGGACAAGACGGAGTCCGCTTGAGTTGCTTCAAGTCAAGAACCTTAGCACACTGACACCTGTGCTCACTCCCTCTCATCACCCATTTGCAACCCACCACCTGACAACCCCTCCCCCCTTTACCTTGTATTTCCCTTTAATAAACAATATCACCAATGATATCTTTAAAATAATGCACCGCCTGTATTGTTTTAATTCTGTAAGTGGCTCTACAGCCAACATTGTATTTAACACAGCTGGACATACAATGTTGTAGAGAAAATATCAAAGCTGTGTTGGATCTATAGTTGTTTTTTATGTTTATATCAATTGTTTGTGTGGTTTTGCAATTTAAATGCTGTTGTCAAACTCAGAAATTAAAGTGGAAATGCTGTGGCACATTTACCTCATCCTGATGTCACATCATGACCTTGGAATAATAAGGTCCCATCTGACATTTTAGTCAAAAATAAGTTATTTATATAGTGCAGCTCTAAAACATGTCTTAACATATTGCTGAATATATAGATAGGATAAGTATGTGATTGAGACAGATTGAGACTTGATTTATACAGAGGATGATATTGTTCCTACACTACTGTTACTCTTGCTACCCAGGTAAATACAGTGAAATGAGCAGTTTATTTCACATTAGCTAAATACTTGGGTAGCGGTATTACTGGGTGTTATTACAGTCAGTGGCCACTAGATGGCAGCCCTGTTCCAGAGATGGCAGGACCAGCTGAAAGAAATGCAGCACTTCCCCACCATGACAAAACAAGACTAGATCAAAACCTATTATATGGCTGGATCGTGTATGGGTGTGCTACGGCCGACCAATGGTGTAACTAACTCCACTGTAGACTGTTAATAGCTATACAGAATAACAGTCGATACATCCATACAGATCTCCGTTGCAGCCAATGCGCCGAAACCACCATGCTCTGTGTGTCTCTCTCTCCGTCGACAGAACAGACGGCTGTCAGGTGGACAGAGCTCGCACATATGCATGGAAATAAACGGCGATATGATATAATTGTATAGATTTTACTTTTCAAGCTTCAGTTTATCACATGCATGATATTGGTCAGCCTGCTTACTGTGTAGGAGAAACGAGCTCCCTCCTGATCTCAGCGGAGAAACAAGATGGTGGAATGTATAGATTGTGTGTGTTTGTTTTGACTTACCGCAGTCCCTCTGTCCCAAATACATCAAGCCAGCCGGTAAAAACGCTGCTGTAGACTGTTAATATACAGAATCATAGTCCATACATCCATACTGATCTCCGTTCCAGCGTGTCCCGTCTCCTCTCTCCGCCGCTGGCCTCTCCACCGCGCCCATGGGTAGCGTTGATCCTCCCGATCCAAGCCCTGGATGCTCACTGTTCGCCGGACACCCGGTGACGCATCGGTGTCGGGACCACCGCCGAAATCTAGGCCGGATCACTGGGAACAAATCGGCGCCCAGCTATCGGTACTGGCTGGCACCGTGCCCCCAGGAAACTCCGGGAAGCGTCGGCAGTAATTGTATAGATTCTACTTTTGCTTCAGTTAGCTTCAGTTAGCTTCAGCTTACATGCATGATATTGGTCAGCCTGCTTACTGTGTGGGAGAAACGGGCTCCAGATCTCAGCGGAGAAACAAGATGGCGGAGAAAACGAAACTTAAATTTCTGGCACTGTGAGCCTATGATGTGCCATGTGCCACGGCTGACCAATGGTGTAACTTGATCACTCAGTCAGTCAGTCAGTCAGTCAGTCAGTGAGTGACAGACATTCACATTTATAGGGCTGACCCCGCCGTTGCGGTCCAGCCAAAAAATAGGAGGTATAACTTTAAGTACTGTAACAATGTCTACTGTCTTTTCAAGTATGGTGTGTGTTTGTGTGTGAGTGTGTTACCTTTGACCCCACAGGTACCGTTGACAGCTGGTTTCCCTGAGATGGGCTGTGCTACCTGACTCCAGTGGGGGGAGGCATGGCGTTTGTAGATGACATGGGCCTGCGGTGCCGTGGTCTCATCACTCGACTGCTCCAACGGCCGGATAAAGAACTCCTCATCGGACAGCTTGAACAGTCCTGTCTACAGAGGAGCAGGGTTGTAATTGGTTTTCTCCTAATCTCTCTAAAACTCTACTAATCCCCAAATAAAATCAACTTTTCACTTGCCTCGCTATCAGGGAGGTCAGAGTTACACACACGCATCTCCCTCTCTGTGTCTCAATTAGTGCTCAATATATCAAAAGTACCAG
This sequence comes from Centroberyx affinis, assembly GCF_046629955.1. NCBI lineage: Eukaryota > Metazoa > Chordata > Actinopteri > Beryciformes > Berycidae > Centroberyx > Centroberyx affinis. The sequence goes on from NW_027280273.1 coordinate 327,826, forward strand.
TGAGCAAGGGCACCTTCATATACAGTATATACAGTATACACACTACCAGTCAATATTATTGCTAATATTGCAAAAGTACCAGTGAGCAAGGGCACCTTCATATACAGTATATACAGTATACACACTACCAGTCAAAAGTTTGGACACACCTGATTGAATGTACTATGTTTTTCATTATCTTAAAGCCATTTTAAGATAAGATAAATGTTTGAAATGTGTTTTTTAGACAAATATAAATAGTGAAGTCGATGCCTGATGTGTGAGTTTCTTTCGAAAGCCTTTGTCTTTCCATCAAGGCAAAGGGCGGCTACTTTGAAGAATCTAAAATATAAGATAGTTTTGTTTTGTTTAACACTTTTTTGGTCACTGCATAATTCCATTTGTGTTCTTTCATAGTTTTGATGTTTTTACTATTCTAAAATTTGAAAAATAGTAAAAATAAAGAAAAATGCATGTGTCCAAACTTTTGACTGGTAGTGTATACTGTATCTCATTAACGAAAACTTTTGCACATTAGCTGTACTGCACAAGAGGCAGTTGTTGTCGTTGTGTTGTTGTAAATAACAAATATAGCTACTAAATTCACAAGCTGGAAGGCCGCAATATTGAGCTCTTCTCAGCCCACAAGAACAACAGCAAGTTCTCACTGAAATAGTGATAGCACAGGCTGAGGTTCAAATTTTCTGCAGACACCCTGTGCTCCTGTTCTGGCGCCTGTTGGTGATGTCATCTAGTGCCACTGGAGGATGTCTGAGTCAACTTCTACCTCCCCAACACCCTAACCACGCCAAGGTCATCTATCTACACAACGTGTGACAGGGAAAAGAACCGTAACACTGAGAAAACTATATCCAGAACCGGCTCCTTGCCAAAAACAAATTCCATTCCCCAACTCCTTTTATCTCACCCCCTGCCCTATATTTTATTCCCTTCCATCTTATGTTCCCATTTCCTCGGCCTTGGTTCTAACTCACAGGGGTCCCACAGAAGCCCAGACAGGAGTGCCGCCTCTGTGTTCAGTCAACTTGTCCAGATTGACACAGAGTCAGCCTCCTTACCCAGTTTGGTTGGGACATACAGTGAAAATCCACAGCGGTACATACTGGGCTGGGAGTGGGGTGTGCTGGACCACAACAGAATTAACCGCTGTAGTTTTCCCAATGGAGGATTCCCCCCTTGAAAAAATTGCAGGACAGCACTTTAATGGTCAGATGTTATGTCTGGGTGTTGCACCATCACATCCATATTTTTGTACTATTAGACATTAAAGCAGTTGTTAGTCCCAGTGAGCCACCAGGATGCTTTTGCAGGCGGCTCATTGCAAAGTGCCACAAACCAGAGCAAAGTACTTATACATGCACAGTGCCACAAGAACATTTACTCTAAAATCTGCAAACATTACAAATGAAAAGAAACTGTTTGCAGCCTAAAATACGCTAAAAACATTCTCTGCAGCCTGCAAAGTACATTGCTGCCTAAAATATGCTAAATTCATAATTAGCTGTCATATCTTTTCATTCTTTATATCAAAGGCTCTGAGGATAAATTTAATAGTGAAAAAGGGGTTGAGGCAATGTAAAAATGAATGAAAGCAAAGCCAGTAGTGGAGTGACAGTGTGCCCATATGGGTAGTCATACTCCAAATACAAGTTGAGTCTTTAAAGGTCTGATATTCATCTTTCATGAAATTGTATCCAGGATAAGAATAATGTTTTGTGATGTATTTCAAATGTATATAATTTAGAGTATTAGGGAAGTACGAATAATGCATTCTCATCCACAGTCACAATATTGGACCATGATTTTGGTTCAGGGGATAATAGTGGAAAAGTGAACAGCAAAAAGAGGAGAGAGATATAACAGCATGTTATGAGCTACAATTGAAACCTTGCAGTTTCCTAGGAGACAGTGGCACTTCACTGTATCCAAGTGTGGGAATTTGATTTGTATGAAAGACTGCTTAACATATATTGCTTTAACATGTAAATATTTGCAATTGTTATGGTATACAAAGATACCTAATAATCTGCCAAATATTGATTTGCAAATACCAAAATAGAGTGGCAGAGTGGAAGTTTAACTGAGCCTGCTTGTTCAGCGATGATTTTCCATAGCCACAAAGGACGAGCATCTCCCAAATATCAAACATCGCCTCACAGCACCCTTCATTATAAAAGGCAATTACAAGTACGATCGTCAATTCTGTTGTTGGGTACACTTCTGTCCTCATTAAGCACAACATCAAACATTTCCCACAAAGATGACTTCACTGCTATAAAGACTCAGATTATTGCACCTTTTAATTGTTTTGGTGGCAGTTATACAGACTTTTTGCGCTTTTGGTTTAGTAGTATGCATCAAGTGCATCAAGGCTAATGTAAGTTTTGTCATCACCAAAGAAAAATTATGAATGAATGAATGAATGAATGAATGAGTGAATGAATGAATGAATGAGTGAATGAGTGAATGAATGAATGAATGAATGAATGAATGTTTGTGTGTGTTTGTGTGTGCCAAAGGTCTGCAGCTTAGTGTTGTGTGGTGTGGTTAATCTGAAATGAATAAACGATTAATGTAAGATTTCAGAAGCAAGCTCATAAGGATATTTACCTTATGGGCTTGCTTCTGAAATTTTGGAGTTTGGTTATACCAGGTGCTAGAATACACAAAAGTCAGTCAGTGTGGTTGGTCAAACAATCTGTGTTTGAAAGTCAACAGAATGGAGTTTACCTACAGTCCTCCTGCAAACATCATATCTCAACTTATTTGCTCGTCTCTTCCTGATAGAGAGTTGTGGCATAAAGAAATGCTCATCATAGTTTTTGGGGAAACAGTATGGTTCTTCAGGGAGCAATCATACTGCCTCTGGAGAAGAACAATTGCAAATGGTTAATGGATTGATATTGGGCATTAAAGTGAGGGTGCTACACTGTTGTTTGACTCATCACTAACTTCAACCTATTCATTCTTTCAGTAGAAACATGCTGGACCAATCCACACTGAACAATCACTGCTGCTACAACCACACAGTATGCCATGCTAGGGAATGTATAGTGACATCATGTATATAATGGTTTGTTGAGTTTACTCTCTATTGTATGCCATGCATTGTCTCCTTGCACTGTATGTGAGGTCCTGGTCCTACTGTCAGTGTGTACTGTGAATGCCTTTAAGTTGTCGAGTTGTCATTGCACCACTGTCACCAAGAAAAAGTACTGAACATTTATTATTCTACTGAATCTGTATCCAAGTTCCTGAGTTATGGTATTTTTAGCCTGACCCAAACTTTGCATGCATTACCTCCTCTTCAAGGAATAGATTCAGATGGAGATATAAATATTTATAATTAGTAATACATGAAATAGAATCCAGGGTATTTCCATAGGGAGTTTGAGCAAGAATTTGATTTCCCACACTTTCTGTGGTTTGGTGACTTCTGACTCACACGCCATATCAAAAGCTTTAGCCTGATACTAATTCTCTCTTTTGATCTGGTACATCACATGGAACTCATCCCTACTTGTTATTACTGGACCAATACAAAATCCAGGCAAAATCCTGACAGTCTTCCAAATATATTTCAAGTAAACCAGGGACCATATGCATTTGACGTTGGTGGTTAGGCAAAAGAGAGTGTAAAAAGGTAACTATAAAGATGCCTCTTGTGAAAGCTAACTGGGCATCCCCCATCTTTTGTAACTCAGAAGCCAAAGCACATGCTTTGGTTTTTGGAATCAGATGAGAAGTGCTTTCATCCATCGAGCCACATGGGCCTGCCTTTTGTCTGGATCAAAAGAGCTGTCATGCCTCCTTGCAGGATGTCAGATATGAGCTTTCTGATGCACAGCCTTTGATTTCTCCAGTGTTAAGCACATTTTAGATGTGATGATGACACTAATTTCAGATGTTAGCGTTGCATTGATACAAATTAAATTCATGACGGGTATTTTTTTAGTGTGTAACGATAGTACACAAAGTCATAAAAAAATCATAGCATGAGATTAAGGATGAAAGTGACAATGACACCGTAACAGCACAAACCTTTATGTTGGCATGTGCAACACAGCACATCAATATAAATATTATATATAGCATCCTGGGGGGCTAGAGCTATAAGACAAAAATGTATGTCGCTTTGGACAAAAGCGTCTGCTAAATGACGTAATGTAATGTAATGTAATAAGACTACCAACTATAAGGCTGTACCTGTATGTTTGGGCCAGTGTGCCCTTGTGGTTGGTGGGTGTGTAGTTTTGGGGTTGGGCTTGTTAGCTATTTTGTAGGAGCCTTCACCCTTCGCTGGGTGGTTTTGTTCTGCAGGCTTCCCATGTTCAGTTGATGAGGCATGTTTTGTTTTGGTGTAGGTTACGGCCATACAGTATCCTGTGAATTCTTCACTCAATAAACCCATCCGATCTTTCTGTATGGTGTAGAGCGTAACTATATTTTGTTTGGATATTTTGTGTCACAAAACATGCTGTGCAGACAGTAGTTAGTAGTAATCTTGGTGGTAGGAAACACAGTAGAGGACATGGAGTGAAAAACACTGATGTGGA